>NC_062552.1:50045922-50345922 GCF_016906955.1 Phacochoerus africanus
CACCTTGTGACTCAATTTTCCTATCTGTAAACTCGGGATAATAAGAGTACCTATTCTGCAGGATTGTTGTAAAGATCCTACAACAGGGCCTGAAACATAGTAACCACGATAAATGCTAGCTACTGTTATTATTGCTTCTACTATCTTGGTTCAAGGTCGTGGCATTTGAAACCTCCCTCATAATTTTTTCCTTCCTCAGACCCTTCTAAATTCCTACCCACATTTCTTTACCCCTGTAGACTCAAAGTCCTTCCCTCTCCTTTTTTTCTTACAATAGCCCTAGAATTCCTATCAGAAAGAGCCTAACGACTTCACAAAAAAAAAACAGTTTGCAATAAAAAAGAATCGATAAATTGGACTTCAACATTAAAATGTTCAAAGGACATTATTAAGAAAATGAGAAGACAAGTAGCAGATTGGGAGGAAAAGTAAACACAAAATGCACATGCCTGACAGAGGACTTGTATCCAGAATATACAAAGAACGCTTATAAACAAATAAGAAGAAGAGAACAATACAACTTTAAAAAATGAGCACAATATTAAAATAGGCATTTCACAATAGATAAATTGCTAGTTAGCACATGAACAGAAATTCAACCTAATTAGTTGGTATGGAAATGCAAGTTAAAACTAATTGAAGAGGAGTTCCCGTCGTGGCGTCGTGGCGTGGTGGTTAACAAATCCGACTAGGAACCATGAGGTTGCGGGTTCAATCCCTGCCCTTGCTCAGTGGGTTAATGATCTGGCGTTGCCATGAGCTGTGGTGTAGGTCACAGATGCAGCTTGGATCCCGCGTTGCTGTGGCTGTGGCGTAGGCTGGTGGCTACAGCTCTGATTAGACCCCTAGCCTGGGAACCTCCATATGCCGCAGGAGCAGCCCAAGAAATGGCAAAAAGACAAAAAAAAAAACCCAAAAAACAACAACAAAAAAAACCCAAAAAACTACATTGAAGAGTTCCAGGAGTTCCCATCGTGGCTCTGCAGTTAACAAGTCTGACTAACATCCATGAGGACGCAGGTTCGATCCCTGGCCTTGCTCAGTAGGTTAAGGATCCGGTGTTGCTGTGAGCTGTGGTATAGGTCACAGACGCAGCTTGGATCCCGCATTGCTGTGGCTGTGGTGTAGGTAGACAGCTACAGCTCCACTTGGACCTCTAACCTGGGAATCTCCATATGCTGTGGCTGCGGTCCTAGAAAAAGCAAAAACAAACAAACAAACAAAACTAAAAAACTACATTGAAGAGTTCCAAATGAATCTTAGTAGCATCCATGAGGACGCAGGTTCAATCCCTGGCCTCACTCACTGGGTGGGGGATCCGCATTGCTGTGGCTGTGGTATAGACTGGCAGCTGCAGCTCCAATTCGACCCCTAGCCTGGGAACCTCCATATGCTGTGGGTGCAGTCCCAAAAAAAAGTCAAAAATAAAATGAGGAGTTCCTGTCGTGGCGCAGTGGTTAACGAATCCGACTAGGAACCATGAGGTTGCGGGTTCGGTTCCTTGCTCAGTGGGTTAAGGATCCGGCGTTGCCGTGAGCTGTGGTGTAAGTTGCAGATGCGGCTCGGATCCCTCGTTGCTGTGGCTCTGGCGTAGGCCGGAGGCTACAGCTCCAATTGGACCCCTAGCCTCGGAACCTCCATATGCCGAGGGAGCGGCCCTTGAAATGGCAAAAAGACAAAAAAAAAATAAAAAAATAAAAAAATAAAATGAAACCACATTGAGAGCATTGACAAGGATGTAGAGAAAAAGGAACCCTCTTGCACTGTTGGTGGAACTGTAAACTGGTGTCGCCACTACTGAAAACAGTGTAGAGTTTCTTCAAAAAATTAAAAATAGAACTGCCATATGAGAAGTTCCCGTTGGTACAGAGGATTACAGATCTGGTGCTGTCACAGCAGCGACTCAGATCACTGCTGTGGTGAGTGAATGTCCACATGTCTCAGGCTCAGCCAAAACAAAAAACCAAGAAATTCTACCATATGATCCAGCAATCCCACTTCAGAGTATATATCCAAAGGGAATGAAATCACTGTCTGGAAGAGATCGATGCACTCCCATGTTAATTTTTTGTTTTTTTAACTTTTTAGGGCCGAACCTGTGGCATATAGTAGTCTCCCCCGGCTAAGGGTCAAGTTGGAGCAGAAGCTGCCAGCCACAGCCCTGTGGGATCAGAGCTGTGTCTGTGACCTACAACACGGCTCACAGGAACCCCAGATCCTTCACCCACTGAGTGAGGCCAAGGATCGAACCTGCATCCTCATGGATACTAGTCGGATTCATAACCCTCTGAGCCACAACAGGAACTCTGAGGTTCATTGTAGTATTTATTCACAATAGCCAACTCATGGAAACAAGCTAAATGTTCACTGAGGGATGACTAGATAAAGACAATGTGGTGTATGTGCACAATGGAACATTATTCAGCCATGGAAAAGAAAGAACCCCTGCCATTTGCACCTGCACGGATGGACCTTGGGGGCCTTATGCTAAGTAAAATAAGTCCAAGCAAAAAAATACTGTATGATCTCACTTAGGTGTGGAATCTAAAAAAAAAAAAAAAAAAAAAAAAAATCAAACTCATAGAAACAGAGCAGATTGGTGGTTGCCAGGAGCTAAGGAGTGGGGAACAGGGAGATGTTGGTCCAAGGGCACAAACTTCTTCCAGTTATGAGAAGAATAAGTTCTGGGGATAATGTCGACTGTCGTTAACACTACAATAGTTTATACTCTCAAGCTGCTGAGAGTAGACCTGAAGCATTCTCACTGCAAAAGGGAAAAAAAAAGTTACCTATGAGGTGATGGAGGTGCTAATTAACGAGATTATGGGAATCATTTACTTCACAAGATATGCGTGTATCAAACCATCACGCTGTACACTTTAGAGAACTATTTGTCGAATGTACCACAATAAAACTAGGGAAAAAAATTAAAACGTACCGAGAGATGACCTCTCCATATTGTCTAGAATGGCTGAAGTCTAAGAAATAAAACAAAGAAAGACTGACACCCCCAAGTGTGGCAAGGAAGTAGAACAACTGGGACTCTCGTGAGCTCCTGGTTGGACTGCAAAATAGAATGGTTATTTTGGAAAAGAGTTCAGCAGTTTCTTATAAAGTTAAACACGAATTTACCATACAGCCTCACAATTCCACGGTTAAGTGTTTTACGCAAAAGAAATAAAAACAGGGGTTCCCGTTGTGACTCAGCAGAAATGAATCTAATTAGTATCCATGAGGTCACAGGTTTGATCCCTGGCCTCACTCAGTGGGTTAAGGATCTGGCGTTGTCGTGAGCTGTGGTGTAGGTTGCAGATGCAGCTCAGATCTGGCATTGCTGTGGCTATGGTGTAGGCCAGCGGCTACAGCTCTGATTTGACCCCTAGTCTGGGAACCTCCATGTGCCGCGAGTGCGGCCCTAAAAAGACAGAAAGCAAGAAAGGAAAAGAGAAAGAGAAAAAGAGAGAAAGAGAGAGAGAGGGAGGGAGGGAGAGAGAGAGAAGAGAAAGAAAAGAAAGAAAGAAAGAAATAAGAAAGAAAAGAAAGAAAGAAAGAAGAATCAAGCATTAATTCATGAAGAAGATTAAGGCAGATGAATTCTTCCATCATAATTCTACTTCCGTCAAGAAACAAAGAAGAAAGAAAGAAAGAAAGAAAGAGAAAGAAAGAAAGAAAAGAAAAACATACCTACACAGGACCTGATGGCTGTATAGCACAATATTCTGTAATAATCTAGGTGGGGAAAGAATCTGAAAAAGAATGTGGCTGAATCACTTTGTTGTACAGCAGAAATTATCACAACCTTGTAAATCAACTATACTTCAATAAAACTTTAAAAATAAAAAACATGTGTGTGTGTATGTATGTATGTATGTATGAATATGTATGTATGTATGTATGTATGTATGTATGTATCTCCACACAAAGGACTGTCCTCTAACGCTCATGGCAGCTTTATTCATAAAAGCCCCAAACCAGACACAACTCAAACGTCCATCGACTGGGGAATGGATAAAAGAAATGGTTTATCCAAGCAGTGGAGCACTTACTGATTAGCAATGAAAAGAAAATGCCAATCTGTGCAACGCTGGGGAGACATTTTTAAGATGCTATGCTAAGTAAAAGAAGACAGACACACACAAATTATATGCCATGTGATTCTGTCATAGGAAATTCTTGAAGAGGCAAAAACAATCTTATAACGGCAGAGAAAGCAAATCGGTGGTTTCCTGGGGCCGGGGGCCGGGAATTGACTGCCCAGGGGCACAAGGGAACTTTCTGAGGTGATGGAAATATTCTTTATTTTGATTGTGCTGGGTGGCGGTTACATGGGTTTCGACATTTGTAAAAACCCACCGAACTGAAAAGAAAAAAAAAAAAACCACATCAAACTGTATACTGAAAATGGGTGCATTTTATTGCAGGTAAATTTTACCTCAGAAAATTTGATTTTTAAAAAAACAGCCAACCTTATTTCTTTAGCAAAAGAAAACCTGCTTCTCCAAATTTGAGTTGACAGTGGGTAGCAGAGTTGGCGGGGGCAGGTGTTTTAAAAGCACAGTTCCCTGAGTTGTGCTCCCTGGAGGAGAAATGGCTGATGAGTCCTGAAAAAGGTGCCCCACCCTGCCCCCCACCCCTACCAAAAGGGCAAATCTGACTCTTTTCAAGGAAGACTAAAGGGTGGGCGAGGGGAGTTCCCTGGTGGCCTAGCAGTTAAGGAACTGGTGCTGTCACTGCTGTAGCTCAGGTCACTGCTGTAGTGCCAGTTTGATTCCCCACCTAGGGACCTTCCCTATGCCTTAGGTGTTGCCAAATAAGTAAATAAATAAATATGGGTGGGGGAAATGCAGATCCTATCACCCTGGGCTCCCTCTTCCCTCTGGCGCTTCAGTTCTACAGCACCGGGGTGGGGTCAGGGCAGCAGAGGGAAAATGCCTGGTCCAAGCCCTCTTGTGGCACAGGCCAGAGGCAGGGAGGGAGCCGACCAACAGCTGCTTTCACACCTCTGCCAGCATCCCTTAGACCACTGGGAAGAGAAGTTGGACTCAGGAACTGGGCCTGGGGTTCTCCAGGGCCTGGTCTCCTATAAGGACAGAGCTGGTTTGTTTTTTGTCAGACTCCCCACATCCCTTCTGCTGAGGATCAGAAGGCCACTGAAGGCCAAGGTCAAGACTGAGCTGCATCTCAGCCTTCACTCCCCCATCCCACCACTCTCACCTTCAGCCCATCGCCAAGTCCTGCCAATTCTAATTCAAACACATTTCAAATGCATCCCTTTTCTTAATCTCTCTGGCCCCCCATTCCAACCCAGAGCACTCTGCATCTTTGCACTGATCTCCCTACTCCCATTTTTTTCCTCCCTATAATCCAGCCACAGCAGTCACGTGATCTTTTAAAAAAGTAAACTAGATCAAGTAACTCTTTGCCCCAAACCCTTCAAAGGCATGTCATGACTTTTAGGAAGAACTCCAAAATCCTTAAGCTGTCCTTTGAAGCTTTGCAGGATCTAGTCCTGCCGGCCTCTCTGGAACCATCTGATGCCTGCTTCTTCTCATTTGAGATGCTTTGGCCACCCCAACCCTCTCTCCTCTCCTCTAACACACCCTCTTCCCTGCCTCAGAGTCTTTGCACATGGTATTCTCTCTCCTATGTGTTTTATTCTTCCATTCTTCACCTGGCCTGTGTTTCAGGTGTTAGTTTAGAAGCTACCTCTTATCCCTTTGTGCTCATATAACACTCTATAATTTTTTTCTTCATGCAATTTGTCATATTCTTTAATTATACATTTGTTGGTTTCATGTCCATCACCCTAATTATACTCCAGAAAGACAGAAACTGTGTCTTCTTGGCTCATTCTTGGATTCTTGATGCCTAGCATTGTGCCTGGTAGTAATATACCTAAGTAGATATTCTTTAAATGGATAGATGAACGAAGGGGTATTTTTAAATCTAGGCTTTATATTTTTTAGGTATAACATGGTTGACAGATCAGGAGATAACTGCCATTGAAAAAATAGTTTGTGGAGTTCCCATTGTGGCTCAGCAGGTTAAGAACCTGACTAGCATCCATGAGGATGTAGGTTCGATCCCTGGCCTCACTCAGTGGGTTAAGGCTCTGGTGTTCCCACAAGCTGCAGATGTGGCTCAGATCTGGTTTTGCCATGTCTGTGGTGTGGGCCAGCAGCTGCAGGTCTGACTCAATCCCTAGCCTGGGAACTTCCATATCTGTGGCCCTAGAAAGAAAAAATAGTTTGTTATACTGCAGGACTCAAGAGAAGAGGGCACACCAAACCCTGAGGGATACTCGGGGAAACACCGGGGCCAGGATGCAGCAGGAATGAGAGAGAAATGTGGGCAAGAATCTTCACTGGGGTTTCCTCCACAAGGAACAGGTGAGGCAGGGTAAGAAGGCTGAGGACTGGCTGGGCATCTTTGAGGCTGTCCTTTGGTGCCTGATCCTGGGGTGATTAGGGCATTTGGATAATGGCCTGGAGTATAAGATCCCAATAGAGGAGGTAGTTGGGGGTGCAGGCTCTGCACGGGTTGGTCTGTATTTGAAAGGTGTGCTCTGGGGTGAGTTGTTTACTATCTCTAGGAATTGGCTAATCCTGGGAAGGGCAGTCCCTTCAGGCTCAGTGGGGCCCCAAGATGTCCAAGCAGCAGAGCTACAGCAAATAAAAGATGTGACTAACACGAGAGGCAAGGTGAATATTATTTTGAATGAGTTCCCCAGAGGACTGGTCCTTCAGTTACACACACACACACACACACACACACACACACACACGCATGGAACAGTAGGATCAGAGGAAGCCAGGATTATTGAAAGAGGTGCTGAGAGTACAGCCCTCTGCATTCTACAGCCCTCAGAAACTCCTTTCTCCCTGTTTCCTTTCCACCAGGGATATTAGGAACAGTAACCACCTCCCCACATGGAAGTTTGCATAACTCCCAGGAGACCTGAGCTCCTTTTTCAGAAAAGGACACCCACTCACCCGGAACCAGAGGTGTGACCCAGTCCTAGCCCCAGTGGAGGGCAGCATGCCTGCTCCATGCTCAGATGGTGCCTCTTATAAGTCACCAAGAAGCACCCAGCTACAGGCAGATACATTCCTCCCAGGGGTGGGGTGCTGGTCAAAGTTCTAGGTTGTAGACCACAGAATCCACCCCAGCTAGTTTGAACAGAAAGGTATTTATTAAGGGTTAAAGACAGATAACAGAATCTTTGGGGGCACTAAAGAAACAGATACCAGAATGAGGCTCCAGGAAGGACTCCCAAACCCACAACACAGAACTGTGCAGCCAGGCGACCCACTGCTTGTGCATGAGCAAAAAGCTTCAGAAGCAGGAAGCTGCCACCCCAGACATCTCCTAGAAGCTGCTTCCTGAATCAAGAAGCCACCAGCTCCACACAGCCTCCATCACAATCCCCTCACATTTTTCTCCCTACGTAATTCAGCATCACAGGCGAGTCCAGCTGGTTGGTAGAAAATAATTCATGTCTTGTACTCTAGGGACAAGAGAGTCTGGCAAATGCCATTTTTAGCTCCGACCGCTCGTTTAGATTGGGGGGTATGTGTGTGTATTAAGCCATGTGTCCACCACACATGTTTGGTACCTTTCAATGGGCCTAGTATATGTTTTTAAAGAATTGACCATGTTTACTTTTTTAAAACTGTGAATTATTGGAGTTCCTGTTGTGGTCAGTGGTAAAGAACCTGACTGGTATCCATGAGGACACAGGTTCAATCCCTGGCCTCGCTCAGTGGGTTAAGGATCCGGCATTGCTGTGGCTATGGCATAGATAGGCAGCTACAGCTCCAATTTGACCCCTAGCCTGGGAATTTCTATATGCCACAGGCACAGCCCTAAAAAAGAAAAGAAAACAGTGAATTATTGGACAAAATTCTGTCCCTAAATCTCAGTGGCTATGACTCTATTCCCCATGATCCAACTTTCCAGATGCCAAAGGCCCACCTTCCTGGACATTTATACGTTACTGTTCTCTACCCTCTGTTGGCACATACATGGCTTTTTAGAATTTAGAACTAAACATTTGCCCAAACTCCAGCTAAAGATCGCAGCTGCTCACCTAGAACATGATCGCATTTCCAGCTAGAAGAGCCATTATTATCTGCCTGGCCAGCTCAAGAGGCTTAGTAACAGATCTTGACTTTTTCTGTCCCCTGAAATGCATTTTTAACAATCATTGTAACCTGTCAGAAACACAGGTGAGGAACACTTTGTCGGTATTCTCAGGATGTCATCAAAAACTCTGAGTTCAAATCTGAACTCTCCGATGATTTATATGTATGATTTGGGGCAAGGCATTTAACTTCTTGAGACAGCAATTTTCTCATCTATAAAACAGGCCTGGTACCAACTAATTCATCAAGCTGCTGAGAAAAGCAAATAAGATGATATATATAAAAGCACTGTGTAAACTGAAAAACAATTGGCCCGAGCTACCCAGCAGGCTTCATCTCATGAGCCAACTCACATGAATTTACTGGCACTGTGTGGAGAACTGGGTTAAGAAGGGTTCTGAGGCTGTATCTGGGTTCCTTGGGAAGCTGGTAGGAAGTGACTGGTAGAAATGCCTGCGGTGATTACCGGAGGTTGCTGGCATTGGGAGGGCACTGGTAAGGAGCGTGCCACAGATGGCACATATTTGACATGACTGCTCTAGATATGTGGGTGTTATAATTATCATCACAATAGCGGACGTCTTCTGGGATGGCCTTAAGACAAAACTCTGGTCATTAAAGAAACAGCAGAAAATCACCTAAAAAAGAATGTGGCCTGAAAAAACAAGTCATTTATTTTGTTGGACTAGGAGTTGATTTCCCAAACAGCAAACTCCAGCAGGGCCTCTGTGGGTTAGGAACAAGCTGAACACTTGGTTCCTGCTCATCTCCCTTGGGAGCCCCTTCTCATCTGCTTATTTGTCAAGGCTCCAGGCCAGGCCCTCTCCCAATGACAGGCCATGGACTCCCTGGGTGATCTTATCTCCTCCCATGGTCACACCCCTCCATTGATATCCCTGACCCAGATGTCCCAAGCCCTCCCGCTGTGCACCCCGCTGTCATCTGCACATTTACATTCACCGGTATGAGACCTGGTGTCTAGTTGCAAGCAACAGAAAACACCACTGGCACACTGAAATAGAAAACAAATTTCACTTAAAAAGGTACTAAATGGGAGTTCCCGTCGTGGCACAGTGGTTAACGAATCTGACTAGGAACCATGAGGTTTCGGGTTCGGTCCCTGCCCTTGCTCAGTGGATTAAGGATCTGGCGTTGCCGTGAGCTGTGGTGTAGGTTGCAGACGCGGCTTGGGTCCCGAGTTGCTGTGGCTCTGGTGTAGGCCGGCGGCTACAGCTCTGATTAGACCCTAGCCTGGGAACCTCCACATGCCATGGGTACGGCTCTAAAAAGACAAAAAGACAAAAAAAAAAATTATTCTCTTAGGCCAGTGATAGTGTGGAGCTTATTTCTTAGAGTAGTTAGTATTATCCTAACTTTCACAGTGGCAAAAAAAAAAAAAAAAGAATTTAAAATTTCCACTTCATCGCCTTCACGGGTATCTCAAACTCAGCAGGCCTTTATCCAGCACCTCCAAACTTGTTCTCTTTTGTGTTCAGTCTCCCCAGTCCTCAGTAAGAACCCTAGACGTCATCTTGCATTCCTCTCTCTCTGCTTCCCTCCTGAAATTCAACCAGAGACCAAATCCTGCGGAGTCTCTCCTGTCAGGTCTTTCCTCAGCTTCCCCACTTGTACTGCCTTGGCTATTCACTGATTCTCATCTCTTTCCTGTCCTGACTATTGGGTCATTCTCCTAATTGGTCCCTGCCTTCACTCTGCCTCAGCTCCAGTTCATCCATCCACCCAACCATTCCTCCATCCATCCATTCCCCCATCAATCCACCCACCCATCCATCCATCCATCTTCTGCCCACCCAATCACCCATTCATCTATCCATTCAGTTTGTATTTATTAAATCTATTATCCTGTGCTAGATAGTGTAAATACTCTAATAAGTAAGTCTCTGACAGAGATGATTGAGAGAACCAACCCTAATGAAGTATTCCCACTAATAAATAGATGATTACAGGTTCTATGAAAGAAAATGACAAGTTGTTATGAGGCATCACAATAGGGCCTTAAACTGGTCAAGGCACCAAGGAAGTCTTCTCCAGGGACATGACCTTCAAGCTGAGGTCTAAAGGATGGAGGAGATAAACTGGCAATGGTGGAGGCTGAGGGGAGTGGGACCAAGATCTTCCAAACAGAGGGAATGATGAGTGTGAAGGGTCTGAGGCAGGGAGGAGCAAGACATATTGGGGAACCTACAAGTTCAATGTGGCACAGGAACCAGTCTTTTTTAATCCTCATGTTCCCAAGACCTAGCAGAGTACCTGGCACATAATAGGGTTTCGACGGTTTTCAAATGAGCCAATGAATGAGTGAATAAGCAAAGGGGTGGGTAAAATGGGGCAGAAGGACAAGATATGAAGCTGTAATTCATGGCACAGCGAATAACCAATAAAGAGAACAGCAGCCTCCTCGCCAGTCTCCCTACTCCAGGTTTGCCCACCTCCAAGCCCTACTCCACCCGATGGCCACAGGTGTTTACACCCATCTTAGCACTTAGCACACTGTATATAGTTGACTGGTGATTGTCTTCCTCCTCCCCAGTAATAAGCTCCACAGGAACTTGTCTTGTTTACCTGTACAGCCCAGAACCCAGTCCACAGCCTGCACAGAGGAAGCACTGCATATAAACATTTAATGAGTTGGTAAGCACAGGAGGCAAACACCAAGCATCAAAGTCAGTGGGGGCAGGAGAGGGTGGAGTTGGTTGTGAGTAAAACATGAGTCAACTGCCAGCCTCAGTTGGCACGGAAGAGGCTGAAAGCCAAGTGGGGCATATACACGCCAGTGGCATTTAAGAGTCACATCTGGAGACAAGCCCAGAACCAGCACAGGTGAGCAAGAATGCAGGTGCAAGAGGCACCAGAAGTCACAGAGTGAGCCCTCATCACCAGGAAGGGCTTCCTTTTGGCTGTTTTAAAGGTTCTGGCTTACACCTGCCAGGTCGTGCCATGCCCTTCAAAAGGAAGCACATACATCTGACACTCCACTGCTTCCCTACTGCTTTATAGCTCTGTGTGTTTGCATGTGTGTCTGTATGCTTCTGGGCTGAGTTCTTCTGGGACACATGCACCCCCCCCAGGGGGGGGGGGGCTCCCTTTTCTACTAATCTCTGCATCCTGCCAAAGCCCAGTGACCTCTTAGTAGGATCCAGTAGGTGTGCGTTGGAGGAATGAAAGGCCAGTAGAAGACCTGGCAGTCAGACCAGCTGTGGGGGTGGCCCCGAAACAAACAGAACCTTTGCCCAGAAATCTAGCAACACAAGGCCCCATGGATGACTGTAGGGTTGTTGTCCAAATGCTTCCTGCTTGCCTGCTTAAAACTAGACTTCCTACAGTGTCTATTCCAGTCCTCTCGTTTTGACTTACCGTCTTTCAAAATGATCAGCTTCACCATGTCGTTCTGCCGTTTTGGCTCCTAGTTTCAGCAACAGCTAAATTGCATCTTGGTGCATTTACTGATTAAACATATGCTGAGTCCCTATCATGTGCTACCTACTCAGTCATCGGACTCGAGATTCTGGAAGAGAATCTGGCGGGAAAGACAGTCAAAGGATAAACATGCACAGTCCAGAGTGATAAGAGACGAAAGTACCCAGAGAACCCTGGGAGCAGAGACCCGGACCAAAATAATGTTTGTTTGTTTGTTTCTGACTTCATTTCCTCATGTATAAGAGTGACGAAGGCATCAGAATTGGAGGAATTTGGGTCAGAGATGCCACTAATTGTTTCCCGCACACCTAAGCTACCTGATCCTTCAGAGCATCTGAGAACAAGCACCAAGCCTGCAGCATTCAGGCTTCCAGGGCTCAAGCTCGGGGACTCGGCTGAGGCCAGCAATTACTTTGTCTGTAGCCACCCCTCACTCTCGGCTGTCCAAGGACCTCAATCCTTGCGCCTCATCGCTCTAGTAAAGAGTCCGAGTTTGCCCAGGGCTGGTTCCGTTTTAGCACTGATCCAGGAAGCCCTTCGATCCTGGGGAAACCAGGACAGTTGAGCATCACCCTACAGCCCGTACCCTTTGCTGCACTTGTTGGTCTGCACACGGCCCAGAGCAGCTGCTCTGAGGCTCACAGTGGGAGAGGCGCTAACTGCTGCGCGGAAGGATCTTGGTGTCAGCACCTGCGGCTCTGACCTGGCGCCCTGCCAGCCCCGGCTCGCAGGCTCCAGGCTGTTCAAACCTGCTGCCTGCTGACTCAGCCACACCTCGCCTGCTGAGTCAGTCCTGACAGAGGCAGGAAGGGCAGCTTTGAGTCGAGTGTACTCCGTGGAGCGAGGGCCAATAACGAAAGAGTTAGGACTAGCCTGTGTCTCTCTGGCTCGGCGGAGCTTAGAGGAAGCCCTTGACCAAGGCCACACGCCTCCCTGCTCAAGTCTCCTGCGCTGCCCTTTGGACACAGGACCTCCAGACCCCAGAGCCCACCCTGGGGCCCCCACGCTGCCTGAAACCCCGCCCTTCCACCCCCCACTCTCCAGGGACTCTTTAGTCAGGCCCCTTGGCAGGTCTCTGACAGCATTCTGCCCCCCGGCCACCCTGATGTGGTCTTGCCTTGCTCCTGCCAGCTTTCCATGGCCCAGCGCCAGAGTGTCCGCCTCCTGGGCCCATCTCCAGTGTGTTGGCTGCCCAGTCGCCCACAGTCTGAAGTCTGGCAGCTGCCTGGACAAGGAGCCTATGTTTTACCCTACACTTCCTCTGGGAAATCTATATGTTGACTTTTCTGAACCTCTGAGCTGGCAGCTCCTGCAGGTTCTGTCCCACCCCACCCAGCTGTACCTTCAGGGTCAGTTACAGTCAGGCAGCTGATGAGGTGAAAACGAGGCACCCTGGGAAGCTAAGCCTCAGTCCTTCCTCTTCTCCTTCCCAATCAACACATTTCCCACCACCTAGCAGCTGAGTCCCTGGAGAGCTGTGAGGCGGTGAAGGGTGCAGCATGAGGTTATTTTAGACTCAGCCTCAGAGCTGGAAGGAACCCTCTGGGTCACAGAGCCTGCTTCCCACCTGTGCGGGAAGCAACCTCAGGCACGATGCAGAGAGGTGGCCTTTAGTCTTTGCCTAAATCGGCCTTGATGGGATGTTCACTCCCTTCCCTGTGTCTGGTTGGGCGGTGCCCATGGTTGGGAAGTTTCCCTTCATGGTCCTGTCTTACAAGGAAACCAGCCCTTTCTTGTACCTGCCATATTCCAGTACTGACTCCTAGACGAGCTGAGTGGGCTCCACTGTGTCTGGGGTAAGAGCTCTCCCAAAGGAAGTGCCCTGCCCTAGTTGTATTAATCAGGGGCCCAAGACGTGGCTGGCTCAAATTCAGATAATGTGAGGAAGACTTATGGACAAGGGGACTATTTATGAAGTTATGGGTGGGATATAGAACCCGGGGAGAAAGCACTGAGCTGCCTCAGCAGCAGTGGAGATCTTACTCCAGAGGCCCGAAGGAGTAAGGGAGGAACCTGGACAGAGGCAGTTCTGGACAGGAGGCTGCCCATCAGGACCAACTGGGCCTTTCCAAATACACTCCTCACCCGAGTCCCCTGGTGGTGGGGCCCACGGGCAGGAGCAGGGTCATCAAGTTTCTTGGAGCAACTACCAGTGAGTCCAGACTGGATGACCAGGACCTGCAGAAGAGAGAATCTGGATTTTACCTTCAAATTTACAGGCTGAGTCTGGGGCTGAGACAGAGCAAAATTTGAGGGCTCGGGATTCAGGCAGCTGCTGGTCTGAGCAGGAAGGCTGGGCAAAGTGCACCGACAGCCTGTAAGAGGCCCCGCAAATGGGATGAGTGCATGGGGCCTGTTGAAATTGACCTCTGGCTGTGGTCCAGACTTGTGCTGCTCCCCGAGATCTCTCTGCTGCTCCAGACCCAGAATCCATTTCCTTGAGTAATAGACGAACTCTTCCTCTCCCCTCCTGCTCCTTCTGTCTGCCTGGGCTCTTCTGTGTCCTTATCAGTACAGATGGTGACCCTGCCCTGTCCTAGTGGCTGGCCCTGCTCAACTATGGTGGTGTTTTGGGGCCTAGAACCTTGTTCTGGGGGCACAGATACTGCCCAGTCTGTGAGTCAACCCAGGGCTTCTCAAACTGTAAGAGGCACAGAAATACTCTGGAGGAGCTTATTAAATTGCCAGCTCTGGGAGTTCCCACTGTGGCTCAGTAGGTTAAGAACCTGAGTATCCATGAGGATGCAGGTTTGATCCCTGGCCTTGCTCAGTAGATTATGAATCCGGCGTTGCTGCAAGCTGTGGCGTAGGTCGCAGATGTGACTCGCATCTGGTGTTGTGGCTGTGGCATAAGCTGGCAGCTGCAGCTCCAATTTGACCTGTAGCCCAGGAACTTCTATATGCTGCAGGTGCAGCCCTAAAAAGAAAAGGAAAAAAAAATATATTGGCAACACTGATCCAGTAGGTCCTGGAGGACTCAGGTGATGCACTTCTGACCGGCTCTCAGAGGATGCCCATGCTGCCTGTCCACAAGCCCCATCTGTGTAGCAAGGCGTTGACCCAGTGGTTCTCAAACTTTGGTTGGATCAGAATCACTTAGAAAACATGACAAAAGCACAAGGCCAGGGCCCCTTCTCCTCAGTGGGCTGGGTTAGCCCTCCAGGTGAGTCTGACACATACTAGCGTTTGAGAGCCACTGCTCCAATTCACCACTGAGCCTGCTTGGGAAGCACTGGTCACCACCTGCTTTTGAGACGCTCGCATAACCCCCTAGTCAGGGTTCCTGGAAGACTCGGCTTCTATAACGATGGCCTGATGTTGTAAATCCTACAGGGAGGCTCAGTGACCCTCCCCTTAGCCCATAGCGTGATCAGGAAAATCATCTCTGTCAGGATATAAATTAGCACAGAGTTCTTTTCCTATTCACTGGGCTTTGGGAAAGTATAATGAGCCCCGGGGTGGCGGGGGACAAGGCCAGGCCACAGCTAACCAATCCCTCCACCGCAGCCTCTGTGTTTACTTTCACCAACCTGTGATCATACTATATAGTTTTATTAGGTTTTCCTGTTTTTAAACTTTTGGGTTTTTTTTAAAAACTTATTTGCAGATTATAAAGTACAAGATCATTGGTGAAAATATGAAAAATACATGAAAAAGGAAGCCAACAGGAAAAGTCATCCACAATCCCATTACTCACTACTCAGAGAAAACTATTAATGCTCCTATTTGCCTAGGCACGCATATGCGTATATGGCAAAAGTTGCAGATATAAGTTGCACGTATACACGTCTTTACACACATATACATATAATTATACATCTTTTTAATTTGGTTTTAATGTAAAATATATATGAATTACAAAGTATTTAAACACTTCAGAAGTAAGTTTCCTCTTATCTATCCCTCAAGGATAATAGACACTATTTCAATTTGGTGTCTCTCTTTCCAGGCATTTATTTTATTTATACGTATATACATGTCTCTATTTTTTTGTTTGTTTTGTTTTTTTGTCTTTTCTAGGGCCACACCTGCAGCATATGGAGGCTCCCAGGCTTGGGGTCTAATCGGAGCTGTAGCCTCCGGCCTATGCCACAGACATAGTAACGCGGGATCCAAGCTGCATCTGTGACCTAAACCACAGCTCACAGCAACGCCGGATCCTTAACCCACTGAGCAAGGCCAGGGATCAAATCCACAAACTCATGGTTCCTAGTCGGATTCGTTAACCACTGAGCCACGACGGGAACTCCCTTGTCTCTATTTTTAACATAAATAAGACCTTAACTGTTTAAAAATAGTACCTGTTTTGTGACTTGCCTTTTTCACTCTGTATATTTTTTAATTATTTTCATATTCAACTGTCTCTCTAGCTTTATTCACTTAACTTTCACAGATAGCTTACAAACTCTTTGTAAACTGAAATATTCGATTGAATAGATATGATTATTGAAACTCGCTCTGGCATCTCCTTGTTGTTGTTATTGTTGATATTTCTGGTTTTAACTTAGTTTTTAAGTTATACAAATAGTATGTGAGCACATTCAAAGTGTAAAAAACTTGAGGTACAAAAAGAGCAAATTTTCAGTCTCCTTCCTTCCTTCCCCACTCATCTTCCTTGTCCAGCAATAGCTGCGAGTGACAGTCTTGTCTATGTATCGACATGTATGTATATATTTATTTACTTAATTGGAATCACACTGTACCTATTGGCCTGCAACTTGCTTTTGCCACACACACACAGAAGTCAACAGGGCTTTCACTAGCCCAGTCAATGCCTTTACCCTTAACGAGATTTAGAAAAAGGCACTCCTTCCTCAAAATATTTTTGTCAGTATATTATTGCACTGATCGGCTCTACCAACGGTGTGCGCCAGAGCATGGCAGGCAGCAGCCTGGATGTGTACCTACAGCACCTGTGCTCTCATCCACTTGTACCCTGAACTCCCTGGCCACCGGGGTCCTTGGGTGCATATCTCTAAAGGTTGCACACTCCATCCCCAGGTGAGGAATGTGTGTCAGATTCAGTTAGGCAGGGAACAGGGAATGGTAAAGCAGATCGGCTCTACCCGGTGAACGAGAGACTTCAGTGGCTGCCTCATGCAGTGGACAATCTGGAAATGAACTTGATTGTATTCAACAGCTACATGGCCATCCAAAAATGGCTGTATCAGGAGTTCCTGTCGTGGCTCAGTGGAAATGATTTGATTAGCATCCATGAGGACGCAGGTTCAATCCCTGGCCTCGCTCAGTGGGTTAAGGATCTGGTGTTGCCGTGAGCTGTGGTGTAGGGCCCAGACATTGCTCAGATCTGATGTTGCTGTGGCTGTGGCGTAGGCCGGGTGCTATAGCTACAGCTCCGATCCGACTCCTAGCCTGGGAACCTCCATGTGCCACACCTTTTTAGGGTGTGGCCCTAAAAAGGCAAACAAACAAACAAACAAAATGGCTGTATTAAAATTTAGTCATATGTTCCTTACTGATGAATATTTATATCTACATAATCTATCTCTATCTATCTATCTATCTTCTACCTACCTACCTATCTGCCTGTCTAGCTAGCTAGCTAGCCATTTCTGTTGTTATTACAAACAATGGCAGTAGAAACGTCTTTACTCCTACTTTTTTGTGTATTTCTGTGCTCCAGACTACTAAAAGCGCAATCACTGGGCCAGAGACAAGTGCATTTTAAATTTTGAAAACTATTGTGTTCTGGCATTTTGGAGCCCCAAATTGAATGATCAAGAGTCCTTGATTCACTGTGCCCTTTCCAGCTTTGCATATCATTAAAGTAATTCACTAATTTTAGAGGCAAGACTTGGTCTCTCACTATTGTTTTACTATGCACTTCTTTGCTTCCTAGTTTGGTCAAACATGTTTACAGCTTTGCTGGCCAATTCCTTTTAGATGCTTGCTAATTGTCTGTGTGTGTCCTTACTCATTTATCTATTGTAAAAGCCCATCTAATTTTAGCCATGACTGGATCAGATAATTATTTAGATAACATTTATAACTACTGTTTACTGAGTATTTATTTTTGTGCCAGATACTATGCTAAGCACTTTGCATAAACTGCTTTTCATTTAACCAACCTAATGAAGAAAATATAAATATCTTCATTTTAAAGATAAGAAATGGAAGCTTAGAGAACTTAACAACTTGCCCCAGAGCACTCACCTGGCAAGTGAAGGCACCTCACTCTGAGCTCAGCACTGAGTGCCCAGGGTTCTAACCACTGAGCTGTTTTGTCTCTTGTAACTTTGATAACTTGTGAGTCACTGACCAATTCATTCACTTGACAAGCATATAGTGAGGGCCCACAAAGGGGCAAGCACACCTCTCCCTGGTACCCAGGCACAGGGGAAGTTGCCAGGTGCTAACTCTAAGCACAACACCCATAGTACTTGTGAAGGCTGTGCTTTGGGCTGATAAGAGATAAGGGAAAAGAGCTGTTATGGGAACCTGAGTAGCTGAATGGAAGAGGCCACAATGACAGGAGCTGTGGCCTTCCTCCTGTGGCCTTCGGTAGAAGAATAGCATTAACCTTCTGTGACCCAGCAGGACTAGAACCAAGGATAAATAACCCGACCTCATGCTCCTTCCTCCCTCCCATCTCCTGCCAGTGTTTCCCACGGACCAAACACAATTTGAGGCCAACGGACAAGGACACTCACTGAGCCAGTGAGCTTCTCAGGGCACAGAGTCGGGGGCGGGGGTGGAGGGAATATGAAAAACGGATATCCAAAGAGGCAGAGAGAGGGGAGAGAGGGGGCCAGACAGGGAGTTTGGGGTTGGTAGATGTAGACTGTTATACATTTAGAATGGATGGGTAATGGCGTCCTCCTGTACAGCACAGGGAACTGTGTCTGGTCTCTTGGGTCAGAACATGATGGAAAATTGAAAAAAAAATATGCGTATGGGTGGCTGGGTCACTTTGCTGTTCTGCAGAAATTGAAGCAATATTATAAATCAATGATACGTTAATGAAAAAAATTTTTAAAAAAAGAGGCAAACAGAAAATATTAAAAAAAAAAAAAAAGAAACCATCTAGCATCCTGTCTTCTGCACATCAGCGGAGTGCTCCCAGCAATGGCTGGCACGCATTTGTCTTACTCACTGAACAGGATACAGCTTAGAAGTAGCCAGGAGTGGGTCTGTTGGCCCGGGGCCCAGCCAGGGTGGGTCACTGATGCATGTGAGTTCACTGGGGAGGAAACAGGTTCTCATGGGTGTCTGAGGGGTTACTGAGAGGTTTCGGTTTTGTTTGTTTTTCATTTATTTCAGAATAATTTTTAGATCTACTGAAAAGTTACAAAAATAGTTCAGAATACCCAGTTTCCCCTACTATCAACCATTGACAGTCCATTTGTCACAATTAATGAACCGATATTGGTATATTATTATTAAATTCATACTTTATTCAGATTTCCTTACTTTCCTCTTAATGTCCTTTAAATGTTCCAAGATCCCACCCAGGACACCTCATTGCACTTAGCTGTCCTGTGTTCTTCAGCTTTTCTCAGAGTAAGAAGTAAAATTCTCAAAATACAAATGAGAGGATCCTAGTGTAGAAGAAACAAAGCCAACATGAAAATCAGTGTGGGACCTCCATATGGAAGAGGTAAAGGGCACCATCACAAAGGTTTCTGTACAAGAGAGATAGGAAGAGGAGTTCCTGTCGTGGTGCATCAGAAACAAATCTGACTAGGAACCAGGAGGTTGCGGGTTCTATCCCTGGCTTCGCTCAGTGGGTTAAGGATCCGGCATTGCTGTGACTGTGGT
The DNA here is from genome assembly GCF_016906955.1 of Phacochoerus africanus. NCBI lineage: Eukaryota > Metazoa > Chordata > Mammalia > Artiodactyla > Suidae > Phacochoerus > Phacochoerus africanus. The sequence continues at coordinate 50,065,284 of NC_062552.1, forward strand.
GTAGGCTGGCAGCTACAGCTTCGATTAGACCCCTAGCCTGGGAACCTCCATATGTCACAGGTGTGGCCCTAAAAAGCAAAAAAAAAAAAAAAAAAAAGAGAGAGAGAGAGAACGAGGAGACAGGAAGAAAACAGACACTTTATGACTTTAGGGGAGTGGGGATGTATCCTAATGAAACTATGAGGAAGAAAGTATGGTAAAGTATTTGAATTAACTAGAAGCTAGAAAAAAAAGAATGAAATTAACAAATACAAGGTGGTACATTTTTAAAGTGATAGTGAAAAAAGATAATCCCTCTGGACTCCACACAAAGTGTGGGAGGAATTAGAATTAGAATGAAGAAAAGGGATGCAGAGGTAGGTGGAGGAGGGGTCTACCTGTAGAGAATGTCTAGCTCGGCCATCACAACATTGTTAGGATGTCCCCAGCGAGGCTCTGTAGGGTGGCATTCCCTACCCTCATGTAGTTACATTGGGCCCCTCAATCTTGCTCCTCAGAGCATTGACTTTGTCATCAGAGCCATCGCTCATAGGTAGACTCACATGACCTAAGTTCATAAGACTGATACATAAATCCAGGCATCAATATGCAAACTGAAAAATGAGAAATTTTGGAGTTCCCGTCCTGGCTCAGAGGAAACGAATCTGGCCAGTATCCATGAGGACACAGTATCCCCAGGCCTAGCTCAGTGGGTTAAGGATCCAGCATTTCCGTGAGCTGTGGTGTACATCACAGACATGGCTCAGATCCAGCGTTCCTGTGGCTGTGGTGTAGGCCGGCGGCTACAGCTCTGATTCCATCCCTAGTCTGGGAATCTCATAGGCCACAAGTACAGCCCTGAAAAGACAAAAAAAAAAAAAAAAAAAGATGAGAAAAGAAAAGAAAAACCTGAAAAAATGGCAAATATAACTGATGCTAGAGAACACCCCAATCATATTAACTCCTAACAAAGGAAGTCAGAGAAATTGAGCACTTAATAGTCAAAACAGCCTTGGGGGAGAATGTAAACTGGATAAACATTTCATCTTAGAAGGACAGTGTTGCCAGTTAAACCAGCATATATGAAATCCAGCTGCTGAAACATCCTCTAGGCAGTGCTGGGATGGGCATCTCTGCCTCTCCTCTGTCTCCTCCTCTACAGTGACTGACACGCTGCTGCTTCTAATCGACACTTGCTTGTTCCAGAAAGGGAAGTGCATCAGAAAAGGCTACATTAAGAATGGAAGCCCTGGGCGGGGGTTCCCTTTGTGGTGCAGCAGAAACGAATCCGACTAAGTATCCACGAGGATGCAGGTTTGATCCCTGGGCTCGCTCAGTGGGTTGGGAATTAGGCGTTGCCGTGAGCTGTGGTGTAGGCCGCAGATGTGGCTCAGATCCCATGTTGCTGTGGCTTGTGGTGTCGGCCATCTGCTGTAGCTCCAATTTGACCTCCCAGCCTGGGAACTTCCATACGCCACGAGTGGGGCCCTCAAAAAGCAAGAATGGAAGGCCTGCAGCCACTCTCTCTTTTGTTATGAAGTTCACAGACACATAAGCATGGTCCATAGGTCCTAAAGGTATGGGAACTCCCTGAAACTGTTCTCCTTATATGCAGGTTTGCACAGTTTTCTAAGGAGAGAATCTACAGCCCTTTATCAAACACTCAAAGAGGTCACCAAAATAAAAACAACTACAACCTATAAACGCTTTCTATATAATCCTAATGAGATGGGTTTACCGTTTAATTCTCAGCAAACAATTGTATATCCTAGTGCTCAGAGGCAATTCACATTAGCCCTGGAGTCCTTGCAATACAAGTATATATTGACAAACTTGAAAATCTCAATGAAACAGACCTTTTTCTATAAAAACATATATTGTCCATTGTACATCAACTATAATAGAAAAAATAAAAATCTTACAAATAAAAAAAATCATACATTGTCCAAACTGATAAAACATGGAGTGAAAAACCTGATTCCATCAGTAAGTCAGGCAGAGACTGAGGCTATCAAGAATAATATTGGAAAACCAATCTCACATATGAAAATATATAACAAGGAAAACTGTAAGTATCCTAGAGAAGACTGGAAAGTGCAAACACTAATTTTGGGGATTGTCTATGGGCGCCTGGGGCAGGGCAATGAGTATTCCTGCATCTGATCACATTAACACAGGTGGAACTCGGGACCGGGAGAGGAGAGGAAGGATGTGGTCCAGGGGAGCCTTTGGTCCTCCTGGCCTCCTGGCTGCTGGTAGTTGGGGAGGGTCTGAATACCAGCTCCACTGAGCAGATCTCACTCCTCTCCTCTTTTGCCCAGAGGAATTACTGCTGGAGAAAAAAGCAAGCATGGATAAAACTGCCAGGGACACTGATGGCTGGAGCAACAGGACCACCAATAACCAAACGAATGGCAGAGACTCTTCTGCTGACTTGGTGGAAGTTGTGGTTTCCTCTCTTTGAGGGTAAGTATCTCTCTCTCTCTCTCTCTCTCTCTTTTTTTTTTTTTTTTGCCTTTTTGTCCTTTTTAGGGCTGCACCCACGGCATATGGAGGTTCCCAGGCTAGGGGTCTAATCGGCGCTGTTATTGTCCCCTACACCAGAGGCACAGCAACACCAGATCCGAGCCATGTCTGTGACCTACGCCACAGCTCATGGCAACGCCGGATCCTTAACTCACTGAGCGAGGCCAGGGATCAAACCCGCAACCTCCTGGTTCCTAGTCGGATTCATTTCCACTGCGCCACAACGAGAGCTCCCTGAGGGTAAGTATCTTTAGGCCTGAGGAAGTCCCCTGAAATTATCATGAGAGGGAGAGTGATGGAAAAGAACCTTTACTCATAGACAGATTGAGAGTTTAAAGTTGTTTAATGTAAGCTCATGTGCTACTAGTGATGTGAATATGTGAAGTAGGTATAGTAAAAAACCTAGCAGAACAGTTCCCCTTGTGGCTCAGGGAGTTAAGAACCCAAATAATATCCACGAGGATGCAGATTTGATCCCTGGCCTCGCTCAGTGGGTTAAGGATCCAGCGTTGCCATGAACTGTGGCATAGGTTCGACTTGGATCTTGTGTTGCTGTGGCTGTGACAAAGGCCTGCAGCTGCAGCTCCGATTCAACCCCTAAGCTGGGAACTTTCATATGCCGCAGATGTGGCCCTAAAAAGCTAAGAAAACAAAACAAAATAAAAAACCTGAAATAGAATATTAGCAAATATAATTAAATCACATAATGAAATAAAAACTCACCATGGCTATGTGAAGTAATGTAAGAAAAATCCAGCATCAGTAAATCTACTAATATACTACTTTACAACTGTGGATCAAATATGAAAATGTTCTTAGAAATGATCTTCAAAGATAGGGAAAAGTCAGTCATATAGTTCAATAGCCAGTTCTAATAAAAATTAAATATAAGAAGTTACTTCCTTAGCATCATTTTTTAATTAAAAAATTTTATATATTATCATTTTTAAAAAAGGTGTTTATTCCAAATAAATCAGCATTTGTCAGAAACTAGTCCAGAATGTCATATGTTGTCAGTATTATTTAATTTCCTTGGAATATTCTGGCTGCAGCAGTAAGATATGAAACATAAAAAGTATAAAAACTGGAGCGTTCCCATCACAGCTCAGCGGTAATGAACCCAACTAGCAACCATGAGGACATGGGTACGATCCCTGGCCTCACTCAGTGGGTTAAGGATCTGGCATTGCCATGAGCTGCAGTATAGGTCAAAGATGTGGTGGCTTGGATCCCTTGTTGCTGTGGCTGTGGTGTAGGCCGGCAGCTATAGCTCCCATTCGACACTTACTCACCCTGGGAACTTCCATATGCCATGGGTGTGGACCTAAAAAGACAAAAAAAAGTATAAAAACTGGAAAAAGGAAAGAGAAAATACTATTTAATTAATGACAAAAAACAATGAAAACATTATTAAAAACTATTTTAAAAGATCAATTAAATCATCAGGTATAAAATAGATATATAGAACTAGATAGCATCATAATATTATCAATGACCAGCTTGAAAGTATAAGAAAAAATAAAATTTCATCCACAGTATCAACAAAGTATGAGTTACTAATGAGAAATACTATGATCATGTGTACTTCTCTTTAATACTTCGCTAAGTTTCATAAAATTATGGAAATGAAATACATTGAGACTTTTTAAAAGTTGAATAAATGAAGAACAAAAAAACAATGCAATCCAGCAGATTTCAAGATGGGCTGTCCAAATTCTGTGAAGATACACATTTCTCTTCCTGCTCCCCCAAATTGTTTTAGGCATACGCAATCCTAATTAGTCTTAGCAGGACATTTCCTGGAAATTCAACAAATTATTCTAAAGTTAACCTGGAGGCATAAACGAAGCAGAATTTCAAATAAAATTAAGGTCTTTTTTTCTTTTTTTCCCCACAAATGACAAACTGTGAAATTGTATTGAGTTGTGTGCTTCTTTATATGGAAGTTCCCAGGCTAGGGGTTGAATCAGAATTGCAGCTGCCAGCCTACACCATAGCCACAGCAACATAGGATCCTTAACCCACTGAGCAAGGCCAGGGATCGAACCCGGGTCCTCATGGATAGTAGTCAGGTTTGTAACCCACTGAGCCACAACGAAAACTCCAGAATTTCAAGTAAAATTCCTTAGAAAAAGATGATTGAAAGATAAGCATTAGCAGATACTAACACTTATTATAAAGCCATGTGATTACATCATGAGTTTCCCATAAAAATAAACACATTGCTGAAGCAGAATCACAAGACTAGCAGAAAAGCCTAGATCTTGAATCTATTATGCACAGAAAGTTAATACATGATAAAAGAGGCCCCAAACAACAACATAAAGAAGACTAGAATTGGTAAATTTTTTAGGATAACTGGAAATGGACCAATTTACACTCCCATCTCATACTACTAGTATGAGAAGAAAAAAAATCCAATTTCAAAATAACAACTTCCTGGTTTAATCAGAGAGGAGCCAAACATACAGACTGATAAATTTCAATTTAGTATGGTAAGTACTATTGCAGAAGGAGGAATAAAGTATGTGAAAACCCCTAAAAGAGGAGTCCTAATTTTGCCTATAGGTGTCAAGAAAGCCTTCACCACGGAGTAGGTGTTTATACTGGGTTTTGAGGGATAAATGGGAGTTTTGACAGGGATAAGCAGAGAGTACAAACACGAGTGAGGTCATGAAAAGCGCTGGCAACTGAATGTAGTAAAAGTTAGGATTTTGGCAGAAGCATGTTCACAAAGTTAGGGAGCTGTTTGCCTGAGTATCTTCTTCAAGTGCAGTACTCTTTCAACTAAGACACTATCTCAACATGATGTTAGCATAGACCAATGATTCTTTTTTTTTTTTTGCCATTTCTTGGGCCATTCCCACGGCACATGGAGGTTCCCAGGCTAGGGGTCCAATCGGAGCTGTAGCCACCGGCCTATGCCAGAGCCATAGCAACGTGGGATCTGAGCCACATCTGCAACCTACACCACAGCTCATGGCAACACCAGATCCCCAATCCACTGAGCAAAGCCAGGGATCGAACCCACAACCTCATGGTTCCTAGTCAGATTTGTTAACCACTGTGCCACGACGGGAACTCTGTGACCAATGATTCTTAAATGTGATCCATGAGCCCCTGGGAGACCCTGAACCCTCTGAGGAAGTCTGTATTGTCAAAACTATTTTCACAATCATTATTTGTCTTTTTAAACTGTTATTTTCTTGTGAGTACGTAGTTGAATTTTCCAGAAGCTACATGATGTGTGATGTCACAATATATAAAATGCAGAAACAAAATATAAGCATCAAGCTGTCTTGTTAAGCCAAACATTAGACATGTGCAAAAATGCAACACATTGCCACTTTTTTTTTTATTTTTTATGTTCAATGACTCTTTTTTATTTTCTTTCTCTTTTTTTAAAAAAATCTATTCCAAAGGCAATAGTTTGCATCTATTAATCCCAAATTCCCAGTCCATCCCACTCCCTCCCCCTTGGCAACCACAAGTCTATTCTCCAAGTCCATGATTTTCTTTTCTGTGGAAAGGTTCATTTGTGCCATATATTAGATTCCAGATACAAGCGATATCCTCCAGTATTTCTCTTTCTCTTTCTGACATTTCACTCAGTATGAGAGTCTCTAGTTCCATCCATGTTGCTGCAAATACATTGCTACTCTTCCTACTGACTTAGATTCTTGAAAATATAGCTATTCATCATTTAAAAATGTTCTTTATGTAAACATGTAATGGGTTTGTTATTGCTATTTTTAAATGAATTAATATTTTAAATGTCTAATTTTAATTTTGAATATAGTAAATATTGATAGACAGAATCCACATAAAAAAAAGTTCTTTGGGGTCCTCAATAAATTTTGAGTTTAAGGAGGTCCTGAGACCAAAAAGTTTGAGAACCTTTGGTTTAGACTCTGATAAAAAGTCATTAGAAGCACTATTAACACAAATCTGTAACAAATTTTTCTAAGGGTACTACCTCCTCCATTATCTAGAGCCTCAGATTCTGTTCTGGCCCTACCTCTCTCTGGCCAGTTCCCATCTTAGGTTAAAAGTTGGTGGGCCCTTGGAGATAGTATTGAAAAGGAAAATTGGTAGGTGGATTAACAAGGCCACAAATACCATGCAAGCTCCTTGGTTGATTGTTTTTGTCTTTGGCTGCACCCGCTGCAGTGACAAGGCTGGATCCTTAACCCATTCGGCCACAAGGGAAATCCACAAGGGAACTCCACAAGCTCCTCCTCAAGCTCCTTTGTTTGTTTATTTGTTTTGGCCATGCCCACAGCATGCAGAAGATCCCAGGCCAGGAACAGAACCCACACCACAGCAACAACCGGAGCTGCTGCAGTGACAACACTGGATACTAAAACCACTGAGCCACACATGAGAGAACTCCACAAGATCTTCATTTTAAAAAGTAGGTAGGGATTCTCCTGTAGCACAGCAGGTTAAGGTAGGGTATATTTCTCTATCCTGTGAATCTAAGTAGTCTTATGACCTTCTCTGATCTGTAGAGTATGTCATAAGTGGCATTCAAGCTCACAGCTTTCATATCCCCCAAAGATATGCTATGAAAGGCCACATGCAATGAGAAACCAAACTGAACAGTCATCTCACTCAACTGCCACCCATGGCTTCCCCGTGAGAAAGCCCAGGCAAGACCCGTGGAAGTGCCCTGTCCACCCACAGAATCATGGGAAATAGTAAATTACTGTTTTAAGCCTCTTAAGTTTAGAATGTCTCTTATGAAGCAATATAGTTTTGATAGAGTTGGGGACCAATTGGCTAGCCTCAAAAAAGTTTGTGTTTTGGAGTTCCCATTGTGGCACAGTGGAAACCAATCTGACTAAGAACCATGAAGTTGCGGGTTCGATCCCTGGCCTTGCTCAGTAGGTTAAGGATCCGGCATTGCCATGAGCTGTGGTGTAGGTCACAGACACAGCTCAGATCTGGCATTGCTGTGGCTGTGGCGTAGGCTGGCAGCTCTAGCTCCAATTAGACCCCTGGCCTGGGAACCTCCATATGCCGCGGGCTGTGGCCCTAGAAGGACAGAAAAAAAAAAAAAAAAAAAGATTGTATTTCTCTCCTGTAGATACTACCAGGGTTTCTCCACTTGGCATGATTGACAGTTGGAGATGACAATTCTCTGTTGTGGGGGGGGGGGGCTGCCCTGTGCTTTGTCTACCAGCATCCCCAGTGCCACAAGATGTGGGACCCCTGCCCCCAATTGTAACCACCAAAAATGTCTCCAATTATTTGCCAAATGTCCCCTGGGGAACATAAATCATATCCCCTAGTTTAGACCATCAAGATGCAGCAAACTATTCTGAGAATAAGAACCACCTAGAGGCTCCTCTGCTAGAGATTCTGATTCATTGTGTCCAGGTAATGGATTTGCAATCTGAATTTCTTTAATGTTCCAGGTATTCTTATTGGAGGAGTTGGAGAACAGCTCCAGCAGGAATGCAGAGCCCACAGAGGTCTGACCTGCTCAATTTGTGACCTGCAGCTGGAGGCTCAATTGAGTGGGGGCTGGGGGATGCAGAGAAGAGAATAGGAGTTAGAGGCTATCGCTTACATTCAGGTGAGAAATAATAAGGCAGTTGGACAGGGCAGTGTGGGGAGGTACATTTCAGAGATATTTCTAAGGCAGAAGCAGTGAAACTTGTGACTATTTGGCTGTTGAGGAGGGGAGAACTTAAGAAAAGGATGAGTCAAAATTTTAAACTTTTTAATTTTGCTACCATCAACCAAGTGAAAAAAGCCACAAAAGGGGAAAAACTGCAAATTGTATATCTGATAAATGGTTGTATTCAGAAAAGGTAAGGAACTCTTGCAACTAACAATAAAAGCATAAATAACTCAATTTTAAAATGGGCAAAGAATCTGAGTAGACATTTTTTCAAAGATGACCTACAAATGGCCAATAAGCACATGAAAAGATGCTCAACATCATTAGCCATTAAGAAATGCAAATCCAAACCACAAGATACCACTTCATACTCACTAGGGTGGTTATGATCAAGGAGACAGGTAATAACATGGGTTGTCAAAGACGTGAAGAACGTGAAATTCATTCGTTGCTGGTAGGAGCATAAAATGGTATAGCCCCTTTGGGAAAAAATCTAGCAGTTCTTCTCAAATGGCTAAACATGGTATTACTATCATTCCACTCCTAGGTATATATTCAAAAGAAATGAAAACATATGTCCCCACAAAAACTTGTATACATGTGCTCAGAGTAGTACATTTATAGTAGGCAAAAAGTGGAAACAGCTACGAATATTCATGAACTGATGAATGGATAAATAAAATGTGGTATTCCACATAATGAAATACTATTCGCAATAGAAAGGAATGAAGTACTGATACAACGTGGGTGAACCTCACAAACCTTAGGCTGAGTGAAAGAAGTCAGACATAAAACACCATGTACTGTAATGATTCCATTTTTGTGAAATGTCTAAAATGGGCAAATCTACATGGACACAAAACAGATTAGTGGTTGGAGAGAAAAGAGAGTGACTAATGGGTAGACAGTTGTTTTGGGGGGTAATAAAATGTTCTAAAATTGGTGATTAGCACAACTCTGTGAATACACTAAAAACGACTGAGTTGTAACCTTTTTTATAATTTGGCTATAGTTGATTTACAACATTGTGTTAGTTTCAGGTATACAGCAAACCGCATAACTTTTCCATTATAGGTTATTACAAGACACTGAATAAAGTTCCATGCGCTATACAGTTATTCTCTTATTTATTTTATATATAGTGGTGTATATATCTGTTGATCTCACACTCCCAATTTATCCCCCCTTTGGTAACCATATATTTCTTTTCTATGTCCGTGGGTCTGTTGCTATTTTGTAAATAAGTTCATTTGTATTACTTTTTAGATTCCACATAGCATATATTTGTCTTTCTCTGAACTGTATCCTTTAAACGGGTGACTTCTATGGTATGTGCATTAAATCTCAATGATCCTGTTTTATTTTTTTATTTTTTATTTTTTTGTGTGTGTCTTTTTGCTATTTCTTGGGCCGCTCCCACGGCATATGGAGGTTCCCAGGCTAGGGGTCCAATCGGAGCTGTAGCCACCTGGCCTACACCAGAGCCACAGCAACGCGGGATCCAAGCTGCGTCTGTGACCTACACCACAGCTCATGGCAACACCGGATCCTTAACCCACTGAGCAAGGGCAGGGACCGAACCCGCAACCTCATGGTTCCTAGTCGGATTTGTTAACCACTGCGCCACGACAGGAACTCCTCAATGATCCTGTTTTAAAAAATTATTTTTTTAAGAAAGGAAAAGGTGAGGTAATAGCCTTAATAACTGGAAACATGGTGTCACCAACAAAATTGGGACTACAGGAGGCGAGAATGTGTTCCAGGAAAATGAATCTTGGCCATAGTGACCACCTCTGATGAGCCGACACTGGATGTTGTAGTCTGGAGCACAGATAAGAAGAAGGCCTGGAGATAATAATGCAAATTATCATTTATTGAGCATCTATTCTGCATCCGTGCTATAAATGTATATTTATGTAAACTGCCAATGAGAAGTGTTAAACATGGGGCGGGGGGCCTTTATTTCTCTTACTTTTTTTTTTTCTTTTTAGGGCTACAACTGCTGCATGTGGAAGTTTCCAGGCTAGGGGTCGAATTGGAGCTTCAGCTGCCAGCCTAACCCACAACCACAGCAGATCTGGGCTGCATCTGTGACCTCTGCTGCAGGTGTAGCTTGCAGCAGCACCGGATCCTTAACCCACTGGATGAGGCCAGGGATCAAACCCTCATTCTCATGGATACTAGTCAGGTTCTTAACCTGCTGAGCCACAGTGGGAACTCCTATCTCTTACTTCTTGCTGTATCCCGGGATTTAACAACACAGGTTGGTAGAGAGTCAGCACAAAAACCTCACTGGATGAACAAAAATGTAGTGTATTTTAATTTACATAACACCCCTTTGCTATAGGTTTTTGCTCCATTTTACATGATTTTCTTAAGACCAGAGAATAATTAGTGGCAGTGGTCTGTGTGAATTCCAAATCACTAAGCAATGGTGTAATCTCTCAGTACAGACTTAGAACGAAGGGCAGCAAAACAGGCCATAAACCCAGCTTCCACAAATGGATAACAAATACACATGAATACTCAAGTGTGTTAGGTTAATATAATAAGCTGGGCAAAAAATCCCAATGAAAAGAAATTTAAGCTAAAATCCATATGAATGTGCTCATATCCTTGCCAGTTCATGAAGATCTTTCACATATATTATTGCATTAACAGCCCCCCACCAAATCCCTAATAAGTAAGGTATATTGCTACTCTCATCAGGGTTTTGCTCTCCACCGAAGCTATATTCTCCAAGGTGACGTCCATGTCACTAAATGCAACAATCAACTCTTAGTCCTCTTCATACTTGAATTATGAGCAGCTTTTGACACTCCCTCCTTCCTCCTTTTTTTTTTTTTTTTTTGGTGTGTGTGTGTGCATGCAGCCATGCCTCCAGCATGCTGAAGTCCCTGGGCCAGGGATCAAAACTGCACCACAGCAGTGACAATGCTGGACCCTTAACCCACTGAGCCACCAGGGAACTCCCAATACTCCCTCCTTGAGGTATCTTTTCACCTGGTTTCCAGGGACACCAGACTCCTTCTGTTTTCGTCCCACCTCTGTTTCCCCCTTCTTGCTCTCCCCTGCACTTCTCTGTGAACTCTTAATGTCAGAGTCCCCAGGGCTCAGTCATTGCTCTTCTTTGTGCTCACTCCCTGAGTGTCCTTATGGCTTTGAGTACCATTTACATGATGCCCACTCTGAAACTTATACCTCCCCCACACCTGTGCCCAGAACCCCAGTGTTATACATTCAACAGCCTACCCGACATCTCCACTCAGTTCTGGAAAAGCAATCTCCAATGCAATGTGTGCAAAAAGTATCTCCTGATTTCCCTCCTTCTCCACCTCTCAGTTGTACAAGGCAAAAAACCTCAATGTAACCTTTGACTCCTCTCTCTGCCATCCTACATGCCATCTATCAGGAAATTCTGGAAATACATCCAGAATTTGACCACTTCTCACTGCCTTCAATGTTGCCACCTGGTCCAAGTCACCCTTATCTCTCATGTGGCGGCAGACTATACCCTCCTAATAGGTGTTCCTGCTTTCACCCACTTTGCCCTTTTAGTCTATACTCTCCACACAACAGGCAGAATGATCCTTTAAAATCCATGTCAGATCATGTTACTTTTTTTTGCTCAAAGCCATGCACTGGTTCCACCTTTTACTCACAATAAAAGTCAATGACCCATAAGGCCCTACATGAGCAGGTCCTCCTACCTTCCTAACTCCCTCTGCTACTCTCCCCACCCAGGTCACCTGGCTCCAGGAACACCAACTTCCTAGCTGTTCCTGCCATGTGGCCCATGTTCTAATAGTTTTCTCAGTCTGGAATGCTCTGCTCTCATTTACTCATGACCTCACCCTCACCTCTTACAATTCTATTCAAACCTCACTTCAATGAAGCCTACCTTGACTGCCCTGTTTAACTCTGCAACCCACCCTCCCCCAGCCTCTACCCCTGCTCTGCTTTTTCTTCCATCTACATCACTTACAATTTTTTTTTTGTCTTTTCTAGGGCCGCACCCGTGACATATGGACCTTCCCAGGCTAGGGTCGAATGGGAGCTATAGCTGCCAGCCTACTCCACAGCCACAGCAAGGCCAGATCCCAGCTGCATCTGTGACCTACACCATAGCTCACGGCTACGCCTGATCCTTAATCCACTGAGGGAGGCCAGGGATCGATCGAACCCGCATCCTCAAGGGTACCAGTCAGGTTCATTACCGCTGAGCCACGATGGGAACTCCAAATACTTATTATTATTTTTTTAATTTCTATCTCCTCCATTAGAATGAAACATCTGAAAAGGTGTTTGTTTTGTTGGCTGAAGCTTTCCACATTCATAAAAGTTGAGAGCCAGGGAGGTTTTGAGTATTGCTCCAAGTCACTGAGCAATGAGGCTGAGGAGGGATCTGAATGCCAGCCAAAATCCTAAATTCCTTCCACGTAGTTCTACTACCTGGTGATAAGAGGGCAATGAACAGCTGAAAGTACCCCAGGTGGCCCAGGCTGCAAAATTATTCCTAGTACCAGAAGAATCCACCAAATTGTCATAATTCACCATTTCTTCCCTCCGAACAGTTCTGGTCCTATAATAGTTTCTCAGGTCCCACTCAGTAAACTACTCAATTTGGTTTTGAAGACCTGTAATAATAGAGACTAAAACTATTCTTTAGTCTCCACTATAACCTGGTTTCCAGGCTGTCAGGGACGATGTCCTTGGGCAAAATCCTCTTTTGTCAGGTTAGTCCATTGTTTGTTTTATTTATTTTTTTAATTAAATTTGAATGCCTTTTAAAACCGCAAACCACATTTTGAATACTTTTATGCCCTAGGCGAGACTCTCCAGTTTACCACTGTCCCCTTCCTTTTACTTATACTAGACTTAACTTTACAGGTCCTGGCCCCCTGACGCATCTGTTGGTCACCTCACAACATTTCACATTCTATTCTTCAAACCCCACCCTGCATCTTCCAGCCTCTTTTTTTTTTTTTTTTTCTTTTTAGGGCCACACCCACACATATGGAGGTTCCCAGGCTAGGGGTCAAATCGGAGCTATAGCCACTGGCCCACACCACAGCCACAGCAACACGGGATCTGAGCCGCATCTGAGACCTACACCACAGCTCATGGGAACACTGGATTCTTAGCCCATTGAGAGAGGCCAAAGATCCAACCTGCGTCATCATGGATGCTAGTCAAATTTGTTTCCGCTGAGCCACGACAGGAACTCCAATCTTCCAGCCTCTTTAGGAGAGTAGGAAAATGATTCTTTTGGTTCCCAGCAGGTTAGGTTGTAAGCACTCTTCAGTGCCAAAAGCCAATGCCACCTTCTCCTTGAAAACTTCTTTCTGGCCCCATATCTTCTCCTCCATAATTAACTGCTTCTTATCCCAAAGGCCTACTGCAAAATACCTTACTGTGACACAGGTCAAAATCTCTCTCCCCCAGTTGAGATGCCATTAGGGTGAGGATAGTGAGATAATCCCTTCAAATTTAAAGAGGTACTAAAAAGCTAAGTAATCAAGATAACATTTAAAATCTATATGTTAAAGTATAAATCGAATTAATTCCAAAAAATTCATGAACAAAACATCAAATATAAAAATACAAGAGGATCCTCAGGACTCCGTCCGCCTCCTACCTGCTGGCGTCATCCGAAACCCTCAATCACTGTAGGACTAAATGACCTCGAACTATGGTCTTGTACTTCTTGTGCTGCGCGTGAGCCGGAAGGCTGAGAAACTGCTGGGGAGTCATTCTCCTCATCACCCCAAGCCCCCCGCGCAGTAGCGCGGCCTGTACCACTCTGCTGGGAAGTGGACACGCGCTTTTGAAAAGGCTGGGAACCAGGTGCTTGTGGGGGCGTGTGGGTCCGTGTGTGAGTGTGTGACACAGGTGTGCACGCGCGCTTCGAGTCTTGCTTCTCTTTCCAAGCCATGGTTCAGGGTTGGGCAGGGTACTGCCTTCGTGTATGCACCCAGACCTTAGACTTTGCGCTTGCAAAGATGGGGGGGGGGGCACAAGACTGCACGTGGGGAGAGCTCAGAATTCCTTCTTGCACAACTGGCAGGTGGAGCGAAACTCCGGCGCCTCATTCGGGGACGAGAACATGTCACTCCCTTCGAGGGAGCGGAGGGAACCTGGATCTACAGCGCCCGGTTCATCGAATCTCCACGCGACCCCTCGAACTGTCAGCCCGCCGCTGTGGGAGGGAGAGAGACCTGGGTGGGAGGAGGCTCCCAGGGGGCAGTGGAGGCAGAGAGGGCGGAGGAGCGTCTCCTCTCGCTCCGCCCCGCCTCTTCTCTGGGCTCTGGCCAATCGCCGCGCACTCCGAGCTCTGGCCCCGCCCCTCCCCGCCGGCTCAGGCCTGCGGCTGCTCCCGGGCCGGTAATAATTAGGCTGCGGGAGGGGATTGCCGCGTCAGCGCCCTGCATCGGCCAATCCTGGAGCTCTCCCCGGCGGTCGCGTCACAGGCCGAACAACCAAACAGAAAAGTTTAATAAACAGCGGACGGAGGGGCTGGCGGCGGCGGCGGGGCCGGAGCGAGCAGGGGTTCGGCGGCCTCACCTGTCCCCATTCACCGGCGGCGACCGGCGGCGGCGGGCAGCGCGTCAGGCGGAGAGGGCCGCCGCCAGGTGAGGAGCGCTGCCCGCGGGGCCCGGGCGCCCCTGCGCCTCCCCTCCCCCCCTGCTCCCTTCCCCCTCCGGGCTAAGGCGAGGCCCGCCCCCGGCCCCTCCCGGCGCGGGCGAGCCGGAAGCGGAGGGCGGCCGGCGGGCGCAGCAGGTGGTGGGCCCGCCGCCGGCCGCTGGCTCGCGGGCCAGGGCCAGGCGTTTGCTGAGGGGCGAGGGGCTTCCCGGCCCCGGGGGCAGGGGCCGAGGCGCGGCTGGCCCCCTCAGACGAGCGCCCGGCGCTCGCGGTCCTGAGCTTCCCGCCGGGGGCGGGCGGGGGGGAGGTTTGGCGCACCGAGGTCGGGACCCCCACTGTCTGCGGGCCTCGGGAGCCGCGACGCTCGCCGCCGCGACCCCATTCCGGGCAGTTTGCGGGTGAGGGTCTGAGGGACCCCGGGCACCGTCGGGAGCGTCCCTGTCACCAGACCCAGTCAAGGTTCCCCCCCTCCCCCCGCACGTCTCAGCGTCTCCGAGCCCGAGTCCTTTTTGGAATGTTTTTCACCTGCTGTGTTTTCAAAAACCGGCGAGGGGGGGAAACGTCTAGCAAGTCGGGTTAGAAGAGGGCTTCCGGGGTTGGTCTCTTTCTCCTCTGCTCCTCTTTGGAGGGGGCCCAGGACCTCTGCATTTTCTCTCCTCCCAAATAGTATTTTCGAGTTGCCTTCTAGCTACGTAAACAAGTTCAGAAGAACATTGTGTTGGAAATGATTCTAAGTTTATGTTGAAATTTTGTGCAGAGCTACAGGATTAAGACGCTGTGATGATTGATCTTCAAACTAGAAAGTAGTTCAACAGTGTGAAGAAGTTAAGGGTTTAGGGTTACATACAGACCATTTATTTAAAGTTGTTTGGCAGTAAAAAAAAAAAACTGGTTAGTTTCTCATTTTAATCCTCTGAGAAAGAGGTTTAAATTCTCCTTTCAAATCAAGTTCGAAATTTGATTTTTTAAATGTAAAATACCACACACGTTTAAAGTTAGTTATGTAATAATTATGTTTTAGGACACTTGCCGAGTTACCCATAGTCCAGAGCTTCAGGGGAAAAAGTTCTTTTTTCTGCAAAATATGCACACTTAAATTTATCAAGCAACTTGCCTTTTAACTTTTTTTTTGTCACATTTTAAAATATATTTAAGGGGGACGAGTCACGAAGGTGTACAGGAGAAATATTTAGGAGCTGTCGGTTTATTATCTTGATTGTAGTGATTTCCTGTGTCAAAACATCACATTTCACACTTGGAAGTATGTGCAGTTTATTCTATGTCAATTATAACTCCATAAAGCCACTTTTTAAAAAATCCAAGTATTCAAAATGTATTTAATACCACAAAAGTATGAATATACACAATGCAGTGTTAAAGTATACCATACACAATACAGTTTAATGAGCTAAAATATAATAAAAATCCATGATTTCCACCCCCAAACCAAGAACTGGAACATTACCAAAATTTGCATCTGTTTATGAATTTCTTATCTGTGCTATACGCCTGGCCTCTCCTTACTGAGGTAATCATTTCAGTCTGGTGGGTTTTGTTTACCATTTCATTGGGTTTTTTTTAAAAAGTTTCATCACGTAAATTTTGTATGCTCAGTTTGTTGTTTTGTTTGCTTTTCAGCTTTATAAAAATAGTATGTGACTGTAGTTCACTTGCTCCCTTGCTGTACAGTATTGTGTTAATCTTCTGTAATTTATGGGCCTCTATATTATGTTTTTTATTTGTTTTGCTGTCAGCTAACTGTGCTCTATGAACATTTCTTGTTTCCTGGCTCCTGGTGCACAAGTACAAGAGTTGTCTCTCGTGTAAATAATGTAGATTGCTTTGAAAAGTTTTAGTTGTCAGGAGTAAAATAGATTCAAATACTAGAAATGAATGAGAAACTTGAAGATTTCTCTTTTATGTTTCAGTGGAAGATTCATAGCCATAGTGATTGGTTGGTAGTTTTTAAACATTTGCATGAGAAACCAAGATGCCTGTTAATCTGTAAATAATGAATCTTGGATTTGGCACTATTTGTTGTCTCCTTTTTCAGTGCAAAGAGTAACCATAGTAGAAAAACACACTTGATTGGATGTAAAAAAAAAAAAAAAAATCACTCCTTCTCTGTTCCTCTCTTCCCCTTTGTACTATCGGTCAGGTTATGTAAAACTTTTCTTCTGCCTTAGCGTACGCCTATAAAAGAAACCTGTCTGAAATTTATCCTTTCGGTTATGCAGACTTTAGGGAAACACCTATCAAATGGCAGAGCCTTTAAAGAAAAGGACTAGGGCCAAGGTGTTCTGTGGAATTACACCGAGTGTGCCCTTTTGAACCATTTTTGGAGAATGATGTGTGGTGAGTATTTATCAGGGTATATTAACAACAGATTTAAATATTTTTTATTTCTTTAGCCTTAGATTTGGGAGTGCCCCAAGTTGTGCTTCTAGAGTAGGTTGTTTTATTTATCATGCTAATAGCAATGCAAAGACCAATTAGGGAGCAATATTAACCTCCTGAAAATGGTGTGTGTAAGTAATAGGAGTTTATATCTTTGAGTAAGCTCTTTTTATTTTAGAGACATGGGAGTAGAGATGATTTGACTTTATTTTAAACAGTGTATGTAACCTACAGACAAATAACAGGGTGCTTTGGTTTGATAGGGCTGTTTTATCCTGCTTAAAAAAAAAAAAAAAAAGAACCCTCTGGAGTTCCTGTTGTGGCTTAGTGGTAACGAGCCTGACTAGTATCCAGGAGGCTTCAGGTTTGATCCCAGGCCTCACTCAGTGGGTTAAGGATCTGGTGTTTCCATGAGCTGTAGTGTGGGTCGAAGCAGCGGCTTGGATCCGGTGTTGCGGTGGCTGTGGTGTAGAGGAGCAGCAGCTCTGATTTGACCCCTAGCCTGGGAATCCGTATGGGGCAGGTGCATCCCTAAAAAGCAAAAAACCCCAAAAAACCGAAACAAAGCACCTCATTTTTGTATTTGATTATAAGGACATTTTTTTTTTCGAACTTTCAGAAAAATTACAAAGAACAAACATTGACATTTTAGTAGGTATACCCCTACTCGTTCTGTTTGTGTGTATTCTTCATATCCTAGACAACTAAAAATTGAATTCTAAACAATAGTAGGGTGCTTCTGTCTTTATTTTTATTTTATTTTTTATTTTTTTGTCTTTTTGCTATTTCTTGGGCCACTCCCGCGGCACGTGGAGGTTCCCAGGCTAGGGGTTGAATCGGAGCTGTAGCCACCGGCCTACGCCAGAGCCACAGCAACGCGGGATCCGAGCCGAGTCTGCAACCTACACCACAGCTCAAGGCAACGCCGTATCATTAACCCACTGAGCAAGGGCAGGGACCGAACCCGCAACCTCATGGTTCCTAGTTAGATTCGTTAACCACTGCGCCACGACGGGAACTCCTGTCTTTAAAACTTAGCCCAAATATGATCTGTTTCAACACCTTTCTGTACTTAAGATGGTAATAGTAGTCACCTAACTGGTATCTTATCTTCAGCATTCTCCCCCTACTTCCTGTTCAGAAAAATTATTTAAATGCGTAGATTAGATTATCTTGTTCTCAGACTCAAAACCCTCCATGACTTTTTAATACACAAAATAAATTCAAACTTTTTGCTATGACCCTTATACCTTGGATCACTAATGTCCAATGAAAATATAATAGGAGCTACAAATGGGAGCCACATAAATAATTTAAAATTTTCTGATAGCCACATTTGCAAAAAGAAAAAACATGTAAGATATTTTTTAACCCAAAACATTGGATTCAGCAAGTAATCAGTATCAAATTATTTATGGGATATTTTACCTTCATTTTTTTCAGACTGTCTTCACATTTCTTGTCTACCACTTAAAGTACTTACTTTTAGGGCTAGCCTTGTTCAAGTGTGCAGTAGTCATGCAAGACTTGTGGCTGCAGTTTGGGCGATACTGCTCTCAACTATAGGGCCTGCCAGCTTCATAGACTTACCACCCTCCCCTGACTCATGAACCTCCAGCAATACTGGGAGTTCATGAGCATGCCCCTTAGTTCTCTTAGAATTGTTATTTCTTCTGCCTGGAACACTAAATCATATTTTGCTCAAATGTCACTCCTCCTGAGATGCCTTCTCCTCAGGAGGAGACCACCTTCTCTGACAGCTCTGTTACCCTTCCTCATTTCCTTTTAGAACCTAGCTTCTGACATGATTGATTGGTTGTCTGTATCCCCAGCTTGAATGTGAACTACTTGAGGGCAAAGATTTCCTCATGTTTACCATTAGATCTCTATATATAAAATATATGATTTTTTGTAAAGGTATGTACTGTTTCATCTTATGGGAAGTCCTTTAACTTAACTTGCTACTTGTGTATAACTTGTTACTTTATCCTTTTTTTCACTTGTTACAATGTGGTGAAAAACATCTTAAGACCTAAATCTTTTATGTATCTCTCTTTTTTTTTTAGGTTTCAGTCTCTTAACATTGTTTAGTCAAAGCATAATGAACTTTTTTGGTCTTTACATAAATACTGACAAATCTTGTCTTAAAAGTTTGACTAACATTAAATAGCATAAAGTTGAGCAGACCAGCATAAAGTTTGACTAAAAATGTGAGAGAATATACATTTCTCCCATATCTTTACCAGGACAGAGCATTTTTTTTCCATCTTTCCCTTTTCATAAGATTTATTATACATTTCTTAGATTAATTTTGATAATGAATAGAAATACTGGTATGGGACATCATCTAGCTTGTATTTTGCTCATTTAGGGCAGTGTTATATTTGTGATACCCTTTTTAGCCTTTTTTAATACTTAGAATAGCAGCCCTTTGACACATATTGCAAGCATTTTCCCTGGCCTTTTATTTGTTTAAAGTATTTTTTTAAAACAATGTGAAAGAGTTTTTACCTTTTAAGAAGTTTAGGTTAAAACTCTTTTTATGGCTTCTTTCATGTTTAATGGATTTTCCCTCTTACATAATTGTTTTCTTCTAATTCTTTTATGATATCATTTTTCACATCTCTTTATATTCACCTAGGATTTATTTTGACAGAATATGTGAAGTGAAATAACTTTTTTTATAATAGTTAATCAATTATCCCAACCCCATTAAAATAAACTTCTTTTGCCTTCAAATAAAGCTACATTTATCATATACTAAATATAATTATATTTCATTTTTTTAAGTTTTTATTCAACACCAATGATAACAGTGCACATTGATTTAGTAAATGAGAGGAATAATGTGTTTTCTTTTTGTTATTGTTCCTCCTCCCCCACCCCACCCCCCAGTTTTTGGTTGTTGCTTTGTTAGTCCTCAAGTTTTTTGATTGGTTCCTTAGGGTCCTCAGGTTGTTTTGGGTTTTAAATTTTTTAATTTAAAAAAAATTGGAGTTCCCGTTGTGGCAAAGACACATCAGTCAATCAAGTAAAAATTTTAAAGTGTGTTATTCCTACACTTAATGTTTCCTTTTTATAATGAAAAAAAAAAAATTTTTTTTTCTTTATATGGCTGCACCCACAGCATATGGAAGTTCCCAGGCTAGGGGTCGGATCAGAGCTACAGCTGCGGGCCTACGCCACAGCCATAGCAACATGGGATCCAAGCCGCATCTGAGGCCTATACCTTGCTTAACCCACTGAGCAAGGCCAGGAATAGAACCTGCAACCTCATGGATCCTAGTCAGGTTCATTAACTACTGAGCCATGAAGGGACCTCCTAATTTAATGCCGTTAAGTTTTCCTTTGAACGTGGTTTTAGCTGTGTTCCTTCAATTTTGACATGTAATATTTTTATTAAAATTCCTGCAGTTGCAGTTCTTATTCTTTCAACCACTGTTCCATACCAGTTGGACATTGTGCTGAGTGCTGAGGATACAATGATGAATGATTACAGAGTCTTTGCTTTCATGGAGTTTATAATCTATTGGAAAAGCTAGGCTATTGACAGACCAATGAATAAAGAATTTTCAGATTTTGACAAGTGCTCAGAAGAAAAGAAATAGGATGTGCTGATGAGATTGGAAGGTGCTGGTTGGATGTTCTGAGACTGTCACTCTGAGGATTTGACATCAAAAGTTAGTGGTGGTGGTACGGTGTGTTTGAGGAGTTTTTGACTTCCCCACTGCTTTTTTTCTGTGAAGTTTTTTTGTAAAAATTGCCTTGCAAGCGGGTTCAGTTCCCTCCACTCCCTGCCCTATATCTTCCAGTTGGATTACTGCCTCAAAGCTTGTGCAGAAAATTTGAAACTGTGATTGTGAGTTCTAAGATCAGGAAAGTTCAGGGGCAAGGGGTTTTCCCAAATGAAAGGAACTGGTAGCACAAAGAGGACGAAAAGTACCTGGCTTGATATAGGGTTTGGCCAGAGATTGGAATAACTGGAGTTTACTGAATGAGGAGAGTGGGACCAACTTTACTGCAAGACTTATTTAGAAGTGTTTTATTATTTCCAGGTGGTAAGGCTGCATCCACTTCACAGCCACCTTCCTATCCTATTTATATTCTGTGATCTGATTCAGTCTTCTGCAAATAACTTGGATTATTTTGTTCCTTAGTACTTTCCTTCATTATTTCTACTGTATTTTCACTTTTCTCTCACACAAGATCTTTGCATATGCTATCTTGTTTTGCTTAATTGTGATTTCCTTAATGCTGGCAAAAGAGGTTAAATTCTTATGTTGGCCATATATACTCATTTCATGTTGGACATTTCTTTAGTAAATACTTCTAGCAGCTGTGATTCATTAAATGCTTGTGATTTGTTTCAGCATTTTTTCCTTATAGAGCTGTGCTTTCCAATCTGGTAGGTACTAGCCACTTGTGGTACTAGCCACTTGTGGCCATTTAAATTAGCTAAGATGAAATATCAAAATTTTGGGAATTCCTGTCATGGCTCAGTGGTTAACGAACCTGACTAGCATCCATGAGGACACAGGTTCAATCCCTGGCTTGACTCAGTGAGTTATGGCATTGCTGTGAGCTGCGGTGTAGGCCATCGGCTACAGCACTGATTTGACCCCTAGCCTGGGAACCTCCAGGTTAAGAGGGTGGGTGCAGCCCTAAAAAGACAAATATCAAAAATTTGTATCCTCAGTCTTACTAGTCACATTTCAGGTGCTCAGTAACCACATGTGGCTAGTGACTATTCTAATGGACAGCAGAGATATATAGTCTTATGCAGTGATGGAAATTTATCTTAATTTATAAATAAGCATGTGTTATAGCTATGGTATTTTATTTAAGTTTATGTAGCCACATCTGACTATTGAAATACAGAAAGTCTGAATTAGAGATGGGTTATAAATATGAAATACCAACTTGATTTTTATCATAAAAATGGAGAAAATAGCTCAACTTTTAAAATAGATTACACTTTGAAATAATGCTCTTTTACATGTTTTATGTTATTACAGTTTATTTTGATGTTTTAATATGGCTGCTAGAAAATTGAAAATTGTCTATGTTTACTTTAAATTTCTGCTGGACAGCATCGGTCTGATTCTAGACTATTAAGTTTCTACGATGAAGGGACAGCCACAGCCACTAGTGGTGCCTGGCATGTAGTAGATGTTCAAAAAGTTTATGAATGAATAAACTTTTCTGTTAGCTTTGAATGTCATTGTGTAATCATCAGAGAATGCTATCTGTTCAACTTTTGCCTTTTAAAATTGTTGATTTTCT
Source organism: Phacochoerus africanus (assembly GCF_016906955.1). Classification (NCBI taxonomy): domain Eukaryota; kingdom Metazoa; phylum Chordata; class Mammalia; order Artiodactyla; family Suidae; genus Phacochoerus; species Phacochoerus africanus. Next base: position 50,087,740 of record NC_062552.1, read on the forward strand.
TTGTGACAGTAATTTCAGTTTTTTTCTATGACTGTTGAGAAAAGAAGCTTTTCTTTTGATAGATGTATAAAAGATTAATCTTATTAAATAATTGCTGTGCATCACTCATTTTCTAATCTTTTGGGTTTTTTCTGGCTTAGGCTGCTAAAAACAGTGGGAATTTAAAATCTGCCTGTTTTCTCTCATTTTTCTGTGTCTGGTGGTTTACTTTTGATAATCTATTGTGTGTGTTTGGCACATGAAAATTTGTGTCTATCATATCTGGATTATGAAGGCTTTATCCTTTACTTCAGTCTCCATATTCAGATCTCTGTTCCTTTCTAAGATTGTTTTTGGCCATGTCAGTGGCATGAGGAAGTTCCCAGGCCAGGGATCAAACCTGTGCCACAGCAGTGACCCAAGCCACAGCAGTGATAATGCCAGATCCTTAACAGCTAGGTTACTGGGGGAACTCCAGTTCATGCTTTCTTATCTGTTTTTTTCCTTAATGTTTCCTTTGTGTTTTGTATTTTGCTGAGAGGACTATCACCATCCGGCCTCTTCTCCCATTACTCACCATGTGTTTTTTTTTTTTTTTTTTCTCTAGAGTTTAGAAGATACTCATCAGGAATTACAAACTCAAATACATACCTTACTTTTGTAGACACTATGTATTAGTCTGGGAAATTTTTTTTTTTTAATTTTTTCCTCCGTTAGTTGATGGTTTTCATACTTTATCCTTAGTGACCCTAGTCATGTTTTGCTAATGTCAGGTTGGTCCTTTCACCAGCTATTGCCTAAACTACTTGTAATGCCCAGAGATACTGCCAAGGATTAATTTTTGTTGTAGGGAGGATAGTTTGAGCTATTCTCAGTTCTTAAAAATTCTATGGAAGTTTTCACCCTGCTCTGTACGTACCAGAAGTTATTCTTACTAGTTTAGGTATTGATTCTTTACATAGGGCCTTTTTAATCAAAAGTGAAATGAGATCAAGTTGTTCAGTGGTTTGTTGTCTTCTAAACTGTTTTTAGTTGATAGGTTTAGGAAAACCTCTGAATTCCTACAAAGAGTATACAGTACATCCTTTGAATACTTGATGTTTAAAAAGTGGTATTGTTACATGCAATCAGGGAACCTTGAAGCTTTTGCAGCCTCCTAGTTCCTGTGAAGCAATATTGTTTTCAAATAATCTCAGTTGTGGTATTGCTTTCCTTTTATTTATTTTTACTGTTTTCTTCTGCTGCTGATTTAGAAGCGGAATAAAATACCCTTAATTTTAACCTGAGAGTCCCCTAAAATGATACTTATCAACTTGAAGTTCTTTCAAGTAGGTCCTGGAGATCTTTGAACAATCTGGAATAGCTAAGTCTATATTTCTCTTTTCTTCTGGCTATATATTGAGAGTGGTGTTGGTATTAGTTTAGTCTATGTATTATGTGTTTGTTTTACATAAATAGTTTACTTTGACATGAAAAATTTATTTTAGAGCAAAGGTTCATTTGGTTCCCATAACTGTCTCCTAATTGTATGCTTGTCAAATTTTAAAATTCAAACATAGTATCTCTTTTTCTATAACCTTGTAAAATTTTGGCCATCTAAAACTTGTTTTATGATGTAACTCAGCTTTTATGCTGTTACTCAAGTTACGTATGTTTTTAATAGTTTGTATCTGTACCAATTCTCTGTCCAGTATCCTTTTGCAAGTTTCCACACAGTGGGAAGAAACCCTGAACTTGACTCATGAAGTACTGGGCATTCAAAGCAGAGGATCCTTGCAAAGGATCTTGGGACTAGACCTCTGTGAATTGGCTCTTTCAATTTGTCCACTTAAAAGGCATAATAGATTATGCAGCTGTTTGGGCTTCTGCAGGGTTTTACTCCATATTCATGTCTAGTTACAATTATGTGAATTTTCAGTTTCTTACAAAGACTTCTCTTTGTATTCAAAACAAGTTTGTTGGCCTTATGTTGTTCTGGTACATGAATTTTCTTTGAGGAAAAATACTTGCAAAATTTTGAACTTCGAAAACTAAATTTCAATTAAAAATTCCTGCATAAAGTTACTGAAAGTATATTTTAGGGAAGAACTCCTCTAATTTGTTTTAATTTTAAATTTGTTTTCATCAGTCAATTTTCGGTGGAGGTATTATTTAAATGCCATTCAATCAGATAATGATTAATGTTAGAGTAATAGTGGGCCACACTACTAAAAACATAAACAGTTCTAATTAAACGTAATAAAATATAACAGATTTAGTAATGTACAAAGTGACTACACTTTTTTGTTGCAAAAATCCGGTCTTTTTTGTTGAAAAATCAGAATTTCTCTAGAATTTCTGTAGTAAAAACAACATTTAATATTAACTTAGTATTTTAAGAGGAATATACCTTCAACTGTACCTTAGGGTTCCCATGCGACCTTAAAGTAATACTTAAGTAGAGTACAAAATAGTGTCTACCTTTCACATTAAAAATAATAATTTTAGAAAAAAGAAACCATCCCAAACTTTATACCTGAACATGTTCATTAGGACAAGTTGCCTTTTCCTTTTTTAAGTATCCATTTGCAAAGGATAAGCATTAACCTTGCAGAACACATTGTCAGACCTGTACCCATGTGGTAGCATAGAAATAATATTTCTGCCTCATTTTTTTCTTCAGTTTTAAGTAGAAGTATCAGTCTTTGATGTCACTGAAAATTTTACTCCGTTCCTGTGATACTGAGATCAGGTGGATTTGAAAGCTTAGAAGTAAATCCTTTGCATTCAGTATTTTCGTGCTATATATTTTCACTTAAGTTGTGGTCTTATGTTTAAGTCTTAGAGAAAATACTGTTTTGTTGTTCTTAGCAAAATTTTGCAATGGATTTTTTGTTGCCGTTTTAAAATTTTCATACAAAATATGAACTCTGTTGAAAAAGGAGTCTTTGTAAAGCATAACTTCACCTTCAGGTTCTGTAAAAATATCACTTGATTTAGTTTAAAAAGCATTGTATTTTAAACAGTTGGTCACTGAACTGCAAATTAGTGCTTTTTCTGTGAGGTTTTTTTTTGCAATTAGTTGGTTTATTTATTTTTTGTCCAGACAAAAGAGTAAGCAAATAGTAAATGATAGGAAAACTGAAACATTACCTACTGTTTCTTTAAGAAACCAGCTTATCCAGGGGGGTTTAGTGTGTTTAACCTAACCTGCTAGCAAGGAAAAGTTCTTTAAAATAATGGATATTAGCTGTATCCAATCACAATTATCAGTTTCACTAACAGGGAGGAGATTTTACTCTTCAGCCACTAGAATTAGAGAAGGTGGAGCTTGGTATTCAGGTTTGGTTGCTTTGGAGTACAGCTTCAAGTGAAGTTAATCTGAGGTGAAGCAAACAGAAAATTGTGGAGGTTTTGTTGGTAGGATTTTTGTTCTAATCTTTTAATGATCCTTTATTTTACACTTTTGCTCCTTTATGCTTCTGTGTTTGCTAGGTTTTGTCATTGTTGCTATTTCCTGATGCAAACTGAACATTAAAATTAAGCAGGGAAGCAGAACAAAAGGGCTGTTTGGACAGGAAATAGGTGTTCAGAGAATCAAACTTGACTTTCTTTTATCATTATTTTTAGTTCAGAATTTAAGTGTCATTAAAAAAATGCTTTAATAAAAATCATTTCCAGATAAAGGTTTTTCTTTTAGATTGGATGTTTGAGGAGTCATTTGTCAGTTTTTATAAATGACATCTTGAGGAGACCTATTGATATGTCATTTTCCTTAAACTTAAGATGTTACTAAGTTGCTAAAAGACACATAAATGTGGTAGGCTTAAATTTGTTCTTTATAAAGAATTGAAATGCCAACTATTTATATATATATATATATATATTTTTTTTTTTTGGCCCCCAGGATGCCTTTCCCTTTTTAAAACTTTAGTATATTTTAAATTAGCAGTATGTTGGCATTTTTAATATACTCATAATTTAGTTTTTTTAAATCATTGATTAATTTTATATAGAAAGTAAAACTTTCAAATTTCATTTCTTTCAAAGGTGGAGATAAAATAATTAACACCATTTTGAAACAGGAAATGAATGAATTTATTTTTTTAGGGGCTGTAAGTAGGCTACCAAAACTTTTAAAGCGTATCTGTGAGTCTATTGACGTTTCTTACTTATGAAATAATTATAGTGTTTTAGTGCCAGAAGTTTCATTTAGAGACTCTTTTCTTTATATTGTTGCTCTTTGATCTCATAGAAATTAAGGTACAGAATAATTTGAATAATTGGCTCAAGTGCCACCTAAGCTTTTCAATGAGTATGCTTATATTTGCTATGCTGCTTCCAGATTATGCAAAAAAGTTTTTTGCTTTTATTTATTTATTTATTTTCTTTTCTAGGGCTGCTCCTGCCACATATGGAGGCTCCCAGGCTAGGGTCTAGGGGGTCTAATCAGAGCTGTAGCTGCCAACGTACACCATAGCCATAGCAACGTGGGATCTGAGCCGCGTCTGTGACCTACACCACAGCTCATGGCAATGCTGGATCCTTAACCCACTGAGCAAGGCCAGGGATCAAACCCGCAACCTCCTGGTTCCTAGTCGGATTCATTAACCACTGTGCCACAACCTGAACTCCCGCAAAAGTTTTCAAATTAATGTTTTTCTGCTCTATCTATTGCTTAAGCAATACTGTAACAATAATAATAAAATCAAGAAAAGTCACCCAAATATCCACGAGAAGATCATGGTGAGGAGGTCTTATTTTTTTCCTCTTTCAGTCTGTACCTTACTATATTTTTATATTTTCCTCATAATTATAAATACGGTGTAATATTTTTCATTAAACTGTATCATCCGTTATTGAAATTGTTTTCATTTGTTACATAATTCTCTTAGGTTAAAGGGACTTTAGTTTACCTAGTCTTTTGCCTGTTTTACATTTAGCTTGTTTCTAAATTTTTCACCATTTTAAATAGTACTGCATTGAACTAAACCGCTGTGTACATTTAAGCATATTTTCCTTTTTATTTCTTTTGGAAATATACCCTGAAGTGGGCTTACCTAGATCAAAGGATATAAACACTTAAGTGGCCAAATTGCTTTTCAGAAAGGTTATTCCCAATTTATATTGCCACCAGAAGAATGTGCTGCAAAATTTCTCTAATGGGTAGTCCCTTAAGTGTTCATTCTGTTAAAGTGTGTCTCTGAAGCTCTCTGACTTGTTGATTAGTTTTTACCTAAACTAATAGCCTATTTTAAATTCCATTTTCCAAGATGTAGCAGGATCTAAATCCATTTTCTGGTCATTAAAATCAGTTGAAAGAAATTGGGAAAAATTTTTACCCACTTAAGTGAGCAGTTATATCTTTGTTGCTTATATTACTTGTATGCATTGCTTTCAGTTAAGTACAGGGCTTAGTATTTCACATTGGCATTGTTGTTTACACCAGTGTTCCTCAGTACATTGTCTTCTGGTGAGCATATATCAGAAGAAGTATTTTATTCTAAGGAAGTGTATCAGGAACATTTTTATAGAGGGAGCTGTAGTAATTGTCTCTGAGCAGGTATGAATAACCTTTATCACTATTTGTATATTTCTGATTTTTTAAAGGACAATATAGAGACAGAATTTAGTCTGTATAGATCTAGATTTTAAAATGGTATATCAGCACCTTTCCAGTATTTCATAGGTTTTCAACTGAAGGTAAGGTGAGTTTATACACATAGAGTGTGTTACTAAACCTGTGTTGTTTCTGTTTGTCTTTAAGAGCGTTCTTTGTTTGGCAGTAACTTCTGCATTGTGTATACTCTTGCCAGATAATCTGTTAAATAGGCTATAACTGTTCAGGATAAGAATTTGTTAACTAATGTTCAAGAATAAACTTAAAAAGCTGTTTAAAAACAAAATTCAAGACATAGAAAACTGGTAATTTTAATTTATAAATAGGAGCCAATGATTAGTCATGGGTTAAGTTCTAACTTACTTGAGCATGAGTAGTTGAGTATTTTAACCTTGAATTTAAAGGTTTAACTACTTGAGTAGTTGAGCATGTTTAACCTTGAATTAAATAGTGTAGCTTATTTTGCAGTTTAAATAATTTATTTTCTGTAAATTTTTGCTGATAAATTTAGTATCTAACTTTCAGAGCTTATGTCGGTTACTGTGTTTCTTTTCGGGAATCATTGAGTTTGGTCATTGAGTTTTGTTTTTGTTTTTTTTTTTTAACGTCTGTTTTGTCTGTCATGGCTTAAGAGTTTGATTTTTCCTGATTCTTTGGTTTTCTTAACATTTGGAATGGAAGGGAAGAAACTTAAAACTCATCACTTTTAATTAGTGAAATTATTATGAAATATATTTTCTATGTTTAAAATTGTTAGCTCTCAGAATTTTATTCAGGTAATATTAATACTTCATGAATAGAGCAATATTTAAAATTTGTATGATGCTTAAATATTCATGTCATATTCCTTTTGTTCTGAATTTGAGAAGATGTATTTAATTTTCTTCGTAACAGATTCATCCTATTTGCTGCCAGGTAGAGGTGACTGTAATTGTAAATATAACAGTTTTAGTGAAAGTCATTTCAAATATGACTGAAGATTACATTTTAATGGGTACCCCACATAGAGATTTACCTATTCTTCTATTACTCTGGGAACATTAGAACTTTGAGAACAGATAATCTTTCATTGTTTCTCGGCTGTACTTCTGCTCTACTGATCTATGGTTGACAGAACCAGGGAGTATCCTTTCAGTACACTGGTTTCATTTGCAGGGTAGAATCCAGTTTTCTAGATGGAGAAGAGTCTTTTTGTGTGTGTGTGTGTGTCTTTTTGCCATTTCTTGGGCCACTCCTGCCGCATATGGAGGTTCCCAGGCTAGGGGTCCAGTTGGAGCTGTAGCCACTGGCTTATGCCAGAGCCATAGCAACATGGGATCTGCAACCTACACCATAACTCACTGAGCAAGGCTGGGGATCGAACCCGCAACCTCGTGGTTCCTGGTCAGATTCCTTTCCGCTGTGCCATGATGAGAACTCCCCACACATTTTCAAAGACAATTTTTTGGAGCACCCCAAAAATGACATTTTACCATCCCTAGAATATAAAAAAATAAAAGAATGAGACATGGAGAAAATAAATGTAGTTTTTCATATGCAATTAGTTTTGAATTTCAAAGCTGTTGAATTCCTCACATTTAATAAAAGCTTGAAACCTAGCTGTGTAAGAGGAAGATTAGGCAAAGTGTGAAAGCACTTTATTTGAGCTATTTGAAATGTTAATGACCTCCTTAAATAGCTATTAGCCAGAACCTTGAGTTCACTTTTGCATCCAGGTGTATAAAGCATCTACCTGTGAATGCAAGGCATGTGTTAGTAACTTATAGGTAGGGAAATAAAGGCTACATATATTCTTTTATTTCTAATATTATCAAAAAAATTAAATACTGAGGCTAATTTTGCCCAGAAAGAAAATTGAGGTAAACTGAGAAATGGTTGATTTGGAATCATTTTTATTTTAAATATTTCTTTTCTCTATCACCACCATCTCCCACCAACATATTCTAGGCAAAAGACCACCTTTGGACCAAAAAACCTTTTTATCTGTAGCTTTGAAAGAAACTTGATGTTGCCAATTATAAAACCAAAGTTTTTATCTTTACCATTAAAGTGTTTTAGAGGTGGAAAATTCCATGCTATCAGGTTTTAATTCGGCATACTTTACTATTCAAAGTAATTTTTTGCTTTTAAAAAAAATACTGAATAACAGCTCTTTTGATAAATTTTAAATATATTTGTATAATAATTAAACATCAGAAATTTTAAAAGAACATATTTGCTTTGAAAATAGATGTCATTTCTCTTAAAGTTTTAGATAATTGTTTAAAATATATAATGTATTTCTTCCCAATGAGAACCAAATCTTCATAGCTACAAAACTTTATAAAATATATGCACTTTTAGTAGAAAAAATAATTCTTGGCAGATTACTTAAAATGAATATTTCTGCTGTTTTGTTAATTACCTAAAATAATTGTTTCAATAAGCAAATATTTTTATGTATTACGTTCCTTGGCCAGGGATCGAATCTGCACCACAGCAGTGACCTGAACCACAGCAATGAAAACGCCAGATCCTTAATCTGCTGGGCCACCAGAGAACTTCTCAAAAGCAAATTCTCTGTAAGCTGTGTGCATAGAGGTTATTCAGGTTGTCAGACCTAGTTGACTAATCAGGTGAACTTGCAAAGTGCTCGAAGATTGGTCCTTTTCTGAAGGAGGTTCCCTTTCTATTTGACAGAGTTGGGACGTGGGAATATTTCCTGTCCTGTAAGTCTGTATTGTATATTACTGAGTGCCAAATTGTGGTTTGTTAAAAATGATTGCTGTAGGAGTCAGTGGAAACAAATCTGACTAGCATCCATGAGGACACAAGTTCGATCCCTGACCTTGCTCAGTGGGTTAAGGATCCAGCATTGTGGTGAGCTGTAGTGTAGGTTACAGACTCCACAGACTCGACTTGGATCCGGTGTTGCTGTGCCTGTGGCTCCAATTCGACCCCTACCCCCTGGGAACTTCCATATGCCATGGGTGCGGCCCTTAAAAAAAAAAAAAAAACAAGATTGCTGTAGAAGCTCAGCAGGGAAAAAGATCACTGTAAGCTAGGATGTTAGGAATTAGCAAAGTAAAACCCGAGATGTCTCTTGATGTTTGAGACTGCCTGAATGACACAGAGCTTTCACCTTCTTCATTTTAAAAAATTTTAAAGCATTTATTTTGGATATAGAAGAAAAGCTTTATTCTATTCACCTGGAAAGGAACTGCCTTGAAATGGCAAAGCAAAAGAGTAGTAGAGGGACTCTAGGTGCTCTCATCCGTTTTCCTGGTTTAGCAGGTACCATGTGATTTTCCCCTTGTCCAGTAAGCTCCAACTTCCTGGGATTCTTCGGGTGGTGAAGAGGCATGGAGGATATACTCTGGATGTCACCGTGAGTAGTGGTGAACTATTGAAGGCTTCTAGAAGTGGTGACCATAATGTTTGGGGTTTTTTGTTGTTGTTGTTGTTTTTTTGTCTTTCTAGGGCTGCACCCAAGGCATATGGAGGTTCCCAGGCCTGGGGTCCAGTTGGAGCTGTAGCTGCTGGCCCACGCCACAGCCACAGCCACAGCCACAACCACAGCCACGCCAGATCCGAGCTGTGTCTGTGATCTACACCACAGCTTACGGCAACACCAGATCCTTAACCCACTGAGCAGGGACAGGGATCAAACCCGAAACCTCCTAGTTGGTTCCTAGTTGGACTCATTTCTGCTGCGCCACGAGGGGAACTCCCTATGATGTTAAGAGGATAATTTAACAGTTAAAACTCATTGAACACTGTATCAGACACATTAACTTTCTTTAAATCTTAAATTTTTTTTAGAGCAGTTTTTAGGTTCACAGCAGAATTGAAGGTAGAGTATGTAAGAATCAACAGCTACCACCTGAGAAGCTGTGTACCACCACACAGTTATAGCCTCTCCCATTATCAACATCCCTTCTCACTGGAGTGGTACATTTGTTAAAATTGATCAACTTACATTCACACATCATTATCACCCAAAGTCCATAGTTTACTCTTGGTGTTGTATATTCTGTAGGTTTGGGCAAATGTATAAGGACATATATGCATCATTATAGTATCATACAGAATATTGTCACTGCTCTAAAAATCCTTTTATCCCTCCTGTTTATACCTCTCCTCACCTCCTCCACCCCTGACAACCACTTATCTTTTTTAATGTCTCCATAGTTTTGCCTTTTTTAGAATGTCATATAGTTGGAATCACCATATGTAGTGTTTTCAGTTTTTTTTTTCTCTTAGTAACATGCATTTAAAGTTCATGTCTTTTCATGGTGTGATAGCTTGTTTCTTTTTAGCCGTGACTAATACTCCATTGTGTAGATGTACCACAGTGTGTTTGTTAATCCATTTCCCTACTGAAAGACATTTTGGTTGCTTCGAATACCTAACTCTTCACAGAATGCTCCTCTGTCACTTGCTTTCCTAAAATAAAGCCTGCCACTTTCCTGTGGGCTTCTCAGGTGGTAGCTGTTGATTCTTACATACTCCAATAGGTTAAAAGGGCAGTTAAGGAGTTCCCGTCGTGGCGCAGTGGTTAACAAATCCGACTAGGAACCATGAGGTTGTGGGTTCGGTCCCTGCCCTTGCTCAGTGGGTTAACGATCCGGCGTTGCCATGAGCTGTGGTGTAGGTTGCAGGTGCGGCTCGGATCCCGCGTTGCTGTGGCCCTGGCATAGGCCGGTGGCTACAGCTCCGATTCAACTCCTAGCCTGGGAACCTCCATATGCCGCGGGAGCGGCCCAAGAAATAGCAACAACAACAGAAGACCAAAAAAAAAAAAAGGGGGGGGGGGCAGTTAAGAGGGCAGTGAGGTCTATATTCTCCAGCTCCCTTTGTCACACCATTGCCCTTCTAGGCAAAAACCCTGTGATTCTTCTGTCATGGATATATCTCCTGTCCTTTATTTTTTCTACACCATCCTCATATTTTCATTTTTATCTCATTTAATCATCCAACTGACTTTCCACTCCTGTGAATACAAGGATTTTTTTTTTTTAATGTATTCCTGTATCCTCAAAGTCTAGAACAGTAGCTGGCACATAAATGTGCTTAATTAATATTTATTGAATAAATTTAAAAACTTTTTTTTTTTTCCTGGCCATACCTGCAGCATATGGAAGTTCCCAGGCTAGGAATCAAAGCTGCAGCTGCCGGCCTATGCCACAGCCACAGCAGATCTGAGCTGCAGCTTGCAGCAATACCGGATCCTCAACGCACTCAACAAGGCCAGGGATCGAACCCACATCTTCACAGACACTGTGTCACGTTCTTAACCTGTTGAGACACAGCGGGAACTCCATAAATACTTAACAGTTTTGTCTTTTCTTTTAACTCCTTTGACTTCTGTCTCCACAGAGCTTTAGCAATCTGTTCTAAAGACCAAGCCTAAGACTTTATCTTTGCTTGAAACAGTTTCACCCCAGGAATTTTTTTCTGTATAGAAGTATAATATATGATAATTACTAAAAATTAAGGAAATAGATAGACCCCCCCCCCCAAAAAAAAAAAACCACTCATAATCTAGCTACTAGGAGATGAAAACAGGGAGTTCCTGTCGTGGCTCGGTGGTTAACAAATCTGACTAGGAACCATGAGGTTGTGGGTTTGATCCCTGGCCTTGCTCAGTGGGTTAAGGATCTGGTATTGCTGCAAAGCGTTGCTGTGAGCTGTGGTGTAGATTGCAGACGCAGCTCAGATCCCGTGTTGCTGTGGCTCTGGTGTAGGCCAGCGGCTGCAGCTCCAATTAGACCCTTAGCCTGGGAACCTCCATATGCCGAGGGAGGCCCTAGAAATGACAAAAAGACCAAAAAAAAAAAAGATGAAAACAGGTATTTTGCCTATACATTTTTCTAACCTTTTTTCCCTCTATATGTATATGTTTAAATTTTCCTCTACATGTTTATGATTTTGGAATAAGGAATCATAATGCAAATAGTGTTTTAAAAACCCAGATACTGTGTATTTGTTTGTGTGTGAGAGAGAGATATTTTAGGGTTTATCGTGAAATCTTTCCATGTAATTATTCTTTATTCACTCAAAACAAATGAATGCTTGCTATGTGCTAGGCAGTGTGCCAGTTGTTAAAGATATAACATTAAAGGAAACAGCCCCTTCACTAAAGATGCTTGCATAATATAAGTGATAACATCATTGTTAATGGCACCGTAGTGTTCTGTTGTATGAAGTACCATAGTTTCACCAACCCTCTATCCTTTTTATTTTGAGACTAAGTTTTTTTACTCTGAGAAACAGTGCTCCCATTAGTATATCCTTAGGATAAATTCATAGAAGTGGAATTTAGAGTCAAAATGTATATTTATTTTTAACTTGTTCTGGAGAAAAGTTGCACTGCTTTATATTCTCACCAAGGAAGTATGTAAAGGCTGGTTTATCTGCATGGTAAAACTATAGGTATGTTCATTTTTTTTAGTGATTTCCAATTTGGTAAGTGCAAATTTTTTTCTTTATTGAGGTTATAATTTACATACCATAAAATTCACCCATTTAATAAGTGTTCAGTAATTTTTAATAAATTTGAAGAGTTGTGTGATTACTACCACATTCCAGTTTTAGAACATTTCCATTATTCCAAAAAAAACCCTTTGACCCTGCTTTTAAACAGGTCACATTTCCATCCCCAGTCCTGGGTAACAAAGACTGGTTTCTCAGCATTTCATATAAATGGAATCATAAAATATGTGCTCTTTTGAGTATGGCTACTTACCTAGGATATTTTTGAAGTATACCCCTATTGCAACATTTATCATTAACCGGGTCCTTTTTTTTTTTTCTTTCTTTTTTTCTTTTTTTTTTTCTTTCTTTCTTTAAGTGGAATAAATACAGTATTTATCCTTTTGTGTCTGGCTTATTTCACTTAGCATAGTGTCTTCAAGATTGCTTTTGTCTTGTAGCAGTGTATGAGAATTTCACTCCTTTTCAAGGCTAAATAATATTCCATTGTATGGGAATTCCCATTGTGGTGCAGCAGAAATGAATCTGACTAGTGTCCATGAGAATGTGGTTTCTATCCCTGGCCTTGTTCAGTGGGTAGGGGATCTGGCATTGTCATAGGGTGTGGTGTAGGTGGCAGATGTGGCTCGGATCTGGCCTTGCTGTGGCTGTGATATAGGCTGGCAGCTGTAGCTCCCATTTGACCCCTAGCTTGGGGACTTTCTCGTATGCCTCAGGAGCAGCCCTAAAAGGCAAAAAAAAAAATTCCGTTGTATGTATATATGTCACACTTTGTTTATCCATTCATCCATCCATGGATATTTGGGTTGTTTCTGAGTGTTGGCTATTACAAGTAATGCTGCTCTAAACATTGGTATATAAATAAATATCTGTTCCAGTTCTCGCTTTCAAATCTTTTGGGTGTGTACCGAGAAGTAGAATTACTGGATCCTATGGTAATTCTATATTTGACTTTTTGAGGAACTGCCAAACTGTTTTCTATAGAGGCTGCACCATTTTATATTCCCAGTGCACAAGGGTTCCAGTCACTCTACATCCTCCCAAAATATACTTGCCTTTGTAATGGTATGAAGTGGTATCTCATTGTGGTTTTGATTTGCATTTCCTAATGATTAGTGATGTTGGGCATCTTTTCATGTGCTTATTGGCCATGCTTGGGTGTACCTTCTTTGGGGTTGTGTCCAAATCCTTTGCCTATTTTTGAATTAAGTTATTTGGATTTTTTGTTGTTGAGTTGGAGTTCTTTATATATTCTAGATATTAATTACCTACCAGGTAAATCATTTGCAAATATTTTCTCCCATTCTGTGGGTTGCCTTTTTACTCATTGATAGTGCCCTTTGATGGAAAAAAATTTTTAATTTTGATAATGTCCAAATTATCTGTTTTTTCTTTTGTTGCTTGTGCTTTTGGTGTCATGTCCAAGAAGTCATTGCCAAATTCAGTGTTTATATAAACATATAAACATTTATCTTTTACCATATGTTTTCTCCTAGAAGTTTTATAGTTTTAGCTATTATGTTTAAGTCTTTGATTCCTTTTCAGTTAATTTTTGCATGTGGTGTAAGGTAAGGGTGCAGCTTCATTCTTTTGCACCTGAATATCTAATTTTCCTGGCACCATTTGTTGAAAAGACTGTCCTTTCTGCTCCATCAAATTTTCTTGGCCTAGTCCTTTTTTATTGCCAAATAATATTCATCGTGTAAATATATACCATGTTTTATTTATCCATATGCCAATTGATGGACACTTGGATTGTTTCCAGTTTTTTGCTAGTCCGAATAATGGCACTGTGAACGCTTATGTGTAAGTTTTTGTGCAGCATACATTTTTGGTGCTCTTAGGGAAACTTAGAAGTGGAATTACTGGTTCATGTGATAATTGCACATTTAACTTTATAAGAAATGGCTAAACTGTCTGAGTTCCTGTAGTCTTAAATTTTCACCAGTAAGGCGTGAGTTTTTTTCTTCACCCTCACCAATACTTGGTATGGTCAGTTTTTTAATATTTAACCATTCTAGTAGATGTGGAAAATCATCACATTGTGGGGTTAATTTGCATTTCTTAAATGACTAATAACTCTAATGGTGAATGCTAATCTGTTTTTCTGGCTGTAGCCTCCTGTCATTCCAGTTCTCACTCTTTTTTTCCCACCATACTTAGTCTTCAGTTTTATCAAGACCTCCACTCTCAAAACCTCTTGTTTCTTTTTTTCTCTACCTTCAGTTCCCTCTTCAATAACTTTTCTTCCTAGTGTTCTTAGTTTCTAGTCTTAGACCCGTTCTCCCATTTATAAACTCTTCTTCTAAACCTAAGCTGCTGAATGCTACCAGAGAAAGTCATGGATTTTATGTTTTGATTAGTACTGTGAATTTTTCTGTAACTTTTTATGTTGATTTAATTGCAGTATAGAAGTTGCATGAACAATACAAAGAGCCCCCATTCCCTTTTTCTAGATTCTCAATTGTTACACTTTGTCCTATTTACTTGATCATTTTCTCTCTTTGTTTCTTTATGTGTGTGTATGTGCAAATATAAGCATGTTATTTTCTGAATCATTTGAGAGGTAAGCTGGAGATTTGCTCAGGTTACGTAGCTGTTAAGTGGTAGAAAAGGAATTTAAATCCAGATTTTTTTTCTTTCTTTTTTTTTTTGTCTTTTTGCTATTTCTTTGGGCCACTCCCGCGGCATATGGAGGTTCCCAGGCTAGGGGTCGAATTGGAGCTGTAGCCCCTGGCCTACGCCAGAGTCACAGCAACGCGGGATCCGAGCCGCGACTGCAACCTACACCACAGCTCATGGCAACGCCGGATCGTTAACCCACTGAGCAAGGGCAGGGACTGAACCCGCAACCTCATGGTTCCTAGTCGGATTCGTTAACCACTGCGCCACGTCGGGAACTCCCTTATTTTGTTTTTCTTATGTCTGGCACATACTAGGTATTCCAGAAATGCCTCTTTAATTGACCATTAACTACAACTCACCTGTCAGAATCTGTATCTCATCTCTTACTGGGGTTTTAGCAAGTATGGGTGCTTGGGCTTTGGAATCAGACTCTGGATTCAGATCCTCTCTTTATCACTTACTGTTTGACCTGAGCAAGTTCCATAATCTCATTAAGCCTCAGTTTCCTCATCTCTAGAGTGGAGGTGATAATAGTACCTACCTGTAAGGGATATTATTGTGAAGATTAGACAGTGCAGGTAAAGAATCTGCCGTGGACCCTCTCAATTCTATTCTTTTATTTTGTCCTTCTACTCCAGTTTAGCTACTAACTTGTCTTAGTTTGTCCTGTCCCATGATCTTTTTACTGGAGGAGTTGATGAGACATTTAGGTGAATTTCTAGTAGGCAATTAGCAAAAAGAGAACTCTGGAGAAAGACAGGGGCCAGAGTCATATTTAGAAGATATTTGCTCAGAGCTGCTGGTTAGAGCTTTGAAACTTGAGCTTTGTACATAAAAAGACAGATAATTGATGGGGTTTTGAGGTATGGGTCCAGCAGTCATACAGCTTTGGACATTCTAGTTTTCAAGGTTTTTGTTTTTTTTTTCCTTTTTCAGCAGTTCCTGCAGCGTATGGAAGATCCCAGGCCAGATTGAATCTGAGCTAGAGCTGCGACCTATGCTACAGCTGCAGCAATGCCAGATCCTTAACCCACTGTACTGAGTCCGGGACCTCCAGAGAGACAAGCCAGATCATTAACACACTACATCACATCAGGAACTCCCCCTCAAGTATTGTTTTATTGGCTTTCTAAACTTTTGAAATATTTCAGAAATACCAACTTTTTGGCATCTGTAAAATACAATCACTTGGAAGCAGTACAGAAATTTGAGGTAGCCAGTACAGAATTTTGAGGTAGCTCTTTTCGGTAGCCTTGTAAAAGTACATGTTTTTTTCAATAAAATGTTGAAAAGTTTATATTGTTGTTAGATCACATATCCTAGGTTTTGATTCAAAAAATAGTGGTCATAGGTGTGATCCCTATTTGACAAGTAGGAGGAAGAGAAATCATCAAAGGAAGTAATTCCAAATTAAGATTTCATTAGTCTCATATTGTCTTTTTAGCCAGTAAAATGTCAGTAACTATTAGGTAGGTGATTTTTTTTTTTTTAATCAAGGAAAATGGGGCATGGGGGAGGCAGTTGAAACTAGAGAAAGTGTGGATGACAGGGAAAGCATCACAAGAATCTCTGGTAAATATAGGTAGATGTTTAGTTGCTAGCTTGTGTATGATTACACTCCAAGCCATATTTTATTCTTCCAGTAATTTTGATAGTTTTCTCAGAATAATTATCCCTTTGAAGGAAATGGGTTCCTAGGACCTCTTGCCCGATTCCTTTTACAGAATGAATTCCACATAAAGTTTTTAATATTATTTTTCATAATACTATCTTCTCATGAAAATCAAGAGTGAAATATTTTAGAAAAATAGGGAAAAAAAGCCTTGCTGATTTGTCATCAGTATCCTTGGTTTGATTGTCTCTAATAAGAAACATCTCAATATTCAGTACATAGGCATCTTTACTACCTCACTGATACTATTTTAACAGGTGATAAAATTCTAGAATTTAAAATTTTACTATCTGATAATGCAGAAAGCTTATTTCTCAGGTTAAGACCTAATCACAGTGATTAGTCAGTTGACATTCTGGAATAGAAGCTGTTTTATATTTGCAGTGTTTTAACTCTTAATATGAGAATGCTACACAAATTGAGGGTGTTTATTAGTAAGGAGAGAACAATATCCTGGCTTACAGATTGTAGCCATTTGATTTCACATTTGTGGTACCTTTTAAGACAAAACAAAAAATATGTATGAATATCTTTAGAAACACAAATAGATTTCATACTTGCAAATCATGAAATGCAAGATTTCAGAAATCCTGCATGTTAAATGAGTCTAAATGTCAGGGTTTTGAGCAGAGGGAAAGGAAACAGTGTTGATTGATAGAGAGTAGAATTATTTTGTACTACAAGTGAAATATTTTTTGTATTACCTGTCATTTGTTAGTCCTAGCTTCTGAAACAGTTAAAAGAGATGAAAAAGGTATTAAGTAATGTTCAAAGTACATAGAGTGTAGGTAGCAAGATAATTGTACCCCAGAGCTTCTAGGAGATGTTAGTTACATCTGAGCATTTTTAAATGATGATAGTCCCAGGTGGTCTAATTATCTCATAATTTACATTTGCCTAATCAGAATATGTATTCTGAATGGACGTTCCATCTTTGATGGAAATCTTTATTGCATAGTTAGTTCTAGAAGTTGAGAAAAAGCAGGGGAAAAAACCCACATTAACTATAGAGGTTCTCATTCTCTGCACAATGGGAACACCTTAAAATTATATAGACATAATGGATGGATATGTGGTAACTTTGTTTTATGAAGTCAAACATTTCTGTACCTTTTTTTTCATAAAAACAACAAATGGGAAAGCTTGTAAAATTCTCAGTTCTTTATGAAAAATAGGCCATCTTGGTGAAGAAGGGCTTGTTTTGTCTCTTCTGTTAGTGTAGGAAGGAAGCTGTGACAGTATTCTCATGTGGATTGGTCCTCGCCCTCTGGAAATGACTGAGAAAGACAGCATGACACCAAGAATTTTTTTTCTGTAAAATATTTATTCATTTTTCTCTCTTTTTTTTTTTTTTTGCAGCTGCCACAGCATTTCCATTTTATACCATAGATCTGAAAGAACCTTAGTTACACAGCTTAGTTTGGCCTAAATGACCACTTCATCTATAGCTATAATACCCAAACTGGAGCTAAGTCAGTGAGGGCTGGCCTTGCCATTTAGATTGTCTGGTAGACGGTTTTTATAAATTAAACAAGCTAAATGTAGATCTACAAGAGAAGTGTATATTGCGTACATACTTTAAATGTGATGTGCTGAAAATTATAACTCCTTAAATGATAATTTTTTTTAATCTTTTTAGGGCTGCACCCGCAATATATGAAAGTTCCCAGGCTAGGAGGTCAAATTGGAGCTGTAGCCGCCGGCCTACGCCAGAGCCTCAGCAATGTAGGATCTGAGCTGCGTCTGCAACCTACACCACAGCTCAGGGCAACACTGGATCCTTAACCCACTGAACAAGGCCAGGGATCAAACCTGAGTCCTCATGAATGCTAGTCACATTTCGTTTCCACTGAGCTAGGACAGGAACTCCACTAACGGATAATTTCAAGAAGGTATTTATAGGGTCTGGTACAGTGCTTGCTACAAGGAGACTGAAAAAAAAATAGTGGTTCCAGTCCTCCTATTTCTGTGCACTGTTTTGCCTGAGAAACTTCTTTTCTGCTTGCTCTTTGAACTCTTTCATGTTCAAGGGGATTGGTGAGTAAAAGATTGATCTAAATTTTCTTTATACAAATTTTCATTTTTCTAACAACCTCTGGGTTTCAGTGGTGCAAATGGATCATACTGTATCAGTTTCTTTCCTTTCAACCAGTTACTTAGATTTGGCTTTTCTTCACTTTACTAAATCATTTGCCATCCCTTCACTCATATACCATGGTCATAAATATATTCTGGTTCAGGGTTATAGTTGTCCCATGTTTCATTGAAGGTAGCATTTATGTTCCTATTTCTTGTTCTCCTTGTTACTGCAGGAGTTTGAGAGAAACTTACTCCATAATCTTGAAATTAAAAGTTCCTTTGTTGTTTTTCTGTTGTATCACAGTGTCTCTCCAGCAGTTCAGCAAAATATGTAAAATAGACCATCATCACCCAGGAGTAGAGTACTGTATTAGTTCAAGACAGCATCTTGATAATTCTTCCTGTGTGCTTTAACTGCCACTGCCCTAAAATTTTACTCATAGTTTTTTTTTTGTCCTAAAACCTGAGAAGCACATCTCTACATTAATACTCCCCTTATTTTAGTTATCATGATTATTAAATGTTGAAAGGAAAACTCAGTGGTTCCCTACCAGCTTCTGTAGTTTTACTGACCACATTTTCTTGTATCTAGATGACAAAAAGCTTTTGCTAAAATGGTACATAGTGGTTCATCCGAGTTTATAGTGGAAAACCAATGCTTTTTGACAGATTTCTTTTGCCGTGCATCTTTTGGCCTAATTTAAGTTGCTCTAAATTATTCTAAAGTTATTATCACCTTTCCAGGAATTTGGAACCATTTTATTTTCAGCTATAAATATGTACTGACTGTTGTTCTGTGCTAAAATATCTCCCAGTATGTATGTAAAGTAGTCGTTCTCAAACTTGAACATAAGAATTCCTTGTGAGCTTGTTAGGGAGTGCTGATCCTTGGGCTCAGCCTCTAGAAATTGATTCATTAGGTATGAGGTGGGACCTAGGAATTTGCAATTTTCTGATGCTGTTAATCTGTATTTGAGAAACACTGATGTAAAAGTTATATAGGGAAATCCATGTTTAGTGATTAATTCAGGAGTACTCAGACTTTTTTTCTTTTTCCTTTTGGCTCCACCAGCTGCATGCAGAAGTTCCCAGGCCAGGGATTGAACTCTTGCTGTGGCTGCAACTCAAGCCACAGCAGTGACAGCACTGGATCCTTAACCTACTAGGCCATCAGGGAACTCCACACTTTTTTTTTCCTGTCAAATTTTTTACTTATTTATTTATGTTAAAACATAGCTGATCTTTAATATTTATGTAAGTTACAGGTATACAGCATATGATTCAGTTTTTAAAGTTTATACTCCATTTGTAGTTGTAAAATTTTTGCTTATATTTCCTGTGTTGTACAGTATATCCTTGTAGCTTATTTTATACCTAGTAGTTTGTACCTTTTAATCCCCTGTCCCTCTATACTACCCATCCCCCCCTTTTCTCTGCCCACTAGTAACCACTAGTTTGTTCTCTATTTTTGTAAAGTGGACTTTTTTTTGTTGTATTCACTAGTTGTATTTTTTTAGTTTCCACATACAACCAATATCATATATTTGTCTTTTTGACTTATTTCACTTAGTATAATGTCCTCCCAGTCCATCCATGTTGCTGCAAATGGCAAAATTTCATTCTTTTTTATGGCTGAGTAGTGTTCTGTTGTATGTATCTACCACATCTTTATTCATCTCAATGGACACTTAGGTTGCTTCTATATCTTGACAGTCGTAAATATGCTGTTATGAACATTGGGTTGCATGTTCAAATTAGTGTTTTTGTGGGGGTTTTTAGTATATATACCCAGGAGTGGAATTACTGGGATATATAGTAGTTCTATTTTTAGTTTTTTTGAGAAATCACGTTTTTTCCACAGTGACTTCACCAATTTATATTCCCACCAACAGCGTATGAGGGTTCCCTTTTCTCAACATCCTCACCAACATTTATTTGTTGGTTTTTTTTTTTCCTTTTTGCCCCACCCCCCCACCCCCACCCCCACCCCCACCCCCACCCCGCCGCGGCATGTGGAGATCCCAGGCCAGGGATCAGATCTGAGCTGCAATTGCAACCTACATTACAGCTGCCAAAATGCTGGATCCCTTAACCCACTGTGCTTGGCTGGGGAATGAACCTGCATCCCAGGATCAGAGATGTCCCCAATTCCATTGTGCCACAGCACAATGTGGGTTTTTTGATGATAGCCATTCTGATAGGTGTGAGATGATAGCATATCTCATTGTGGTTTCAATTTATATTGCCCTGATGGTTAGCAATGTTGAGCATCTTTTCATGTGCTTGTTGGCCATCTGCATTCTCTCTTTAGAAAAATGTCTATTCAGTTACTCTGCCCATTTTTAAATCTGGTTATTTGGTGTTTTAAAGTTGAGTTATATGAGCTGTTTTATATATGTTGGATATCCTTGTCAGTCATATCACTTGCAAATATTTTCTTCCATTCAGTAGGTTGTCTTCATTTTGTCGATGGTTTCCTTTGCTATGCAGAAGCTTTTAAGAGTAATTAGGTCGGAGTTCCCGTTGTGGCTCAGTGGCTAACGAATCCGACTAGGAACCATGAGGTTGTGGGTTCGATCCCGGGCCTTGCTCAGTGGGTTAAGGATCCGGCGTTGCCGTGAGCTGTGGTGTGGGTTGCAGACTCGGTTCGGATACCGCGTTGCTGTGGCTCTGGCTTAGGCCAGCAGCTATAGCTCTGATTCAACCCCTAGCATGGGAACCTCCATATACTGCAGGAGCGGCCCAAGAAAATGGCAAAAAGACCAAAAAAAAAAAAAAGATTAGGGCTCATTGTTGATGAAGTAGAAACAATTTTCAGCTGAATGCTAAATGGCTTCAAAGAGTTTGGTGCCTAACAATTTATTCTGTTTCATAACTACACATAGGAACAGAAAAGCCTGATCTCGGAATGAATGAATTAGGCCTGCCAAACAATTATAAATCAGGTATAACTTAAAATTATTGAGATGATATCTATACAAGTTGAGACAAGATCAATGCAGTGTTGACTCTTAAGTAGTTTTGTTTTTGTTTTTTTGCTTTTGAGGGCTGCATCCGAGGCATATGGAAGTACCCAGGCTAGGGGTCAAATCTGAGCTACAGCTGCTGGTCTACGCCACAGCCACACCGGATCTGAGCCGCGTCTGCAACCTGTACCACAGCTTACAACAATGCCAGATCCTTAACCCACTGAGCAAGGCTAGGAATCCAACCCGCATCCTCATGAATACTAGTCAGATTGATTTCTGCTGAGCCATGAAGGGAACTCCCTCTTAAGTAGTTTTAAAGCTAATATCCTGCTTTTTTCCTTGATTAAGGGAGACTTGAAAATTAAATTACTGGTGGGTTTTTAGTACTAGAAGTAATGAAAATTTACACGCAGTCCGTTTTAATGATGTGAAAGAGACTACTTTGATTGTGCATATATGTAGTTTTTAATGTTTTTCCTAAATGATCTATGGCTTACATTGAAATATTAGAATATAGTGCAAATTAAAAAGTTCCCATCATGGCTGAGTGGTTAACGAACCCAACTAGTATCCATGAGGATGAGGGTTCGATCCCTGGCCTTGTTCAGTGAGCTAAGGATCCGGCGTTACCGTGAGCTGTGGTAAGGATCTGGTGTTGCTGTGGCTGTGATGAAGGTCTGCAGCTACAGCTCCAATTTGACCCCTAGCCTGGGAACCTCCATATGCTGGAGGGTGCAACTCTAAAAAGACATACACACACACACACAAAAATTAGAGAGTTTTAAACACAGACTTAGCATCTGGCATGTTATTTTTAGGTTGTCATAGATTAATCTTCTGACTATTATAATGGCCTGGAAGAAGGAAAGGAGCTAATTTAAACTGGATTAGTATGTTCTACACTGTTAAAGCATTCCCAGATTGATCCTAAAAGTTAAAAATGGAAAATACTCTGGTAATTTGATTTTTACATAGGTGAGGGGACTTCCTATAATTGATATGTAGGGGTTCAGGGTTTGTTTTTATGATATGGATAAATATGTCAAGTGTTAATCCATTATAGAAACATTTGAGTGCCTAGAACACCTATTCTATACAGGTGTGCCAGGTACTAGAAATATAGTAGTGAACAAGACAGATGGCCTCTAAAATTTAGTATTATCAAAATGTGATGGGCTGAATTATATGGTCTTTGTCCAAGAAAGTGGCTTGTGTATTAACATGTACTTTGTTTCTAAGTAGTGGTGTTTTTATCTTTAATTTTCTCCATATATTTTTATCCCACTTGCAACAGATAGTATTTAACTGCAAGGTAACTATTTCATACTAGGATAAATGCAAGAGGATTTATAGACAAAAAATGGTTCAATATTTGTTGGAAACTTTTTTTTTTGTCTTTTTGCCTTTTCTAGGGCTGCTCCCGCGGCATAAGGAAGTTCTCAGGCCAGGGGTCTAATCAGAGCTGTAGCCACCGGCTTACACCGCAGCCAGAATCCTTAACTCGGGATCCTTAACCCATTGAGCAAGGCCAGGGATTGAACCCTTAACCTCACGGTTCCTGGTTGGATTCGTTAACAAATGAGCCACAATGGGAACTCTGGAAACTTTTTTTTTCTAATCAACTATATATTCTCAGTGAACAAAACAGGGTATTTAAAACATCAGTAATTCAATATTAGCATTTTTATTAGGTAGTAGTAACAGTTTTATTTAGTCAGACTTCTAATGGTAAGAGTTATGAGGCAAAGGACCTCACCTAACTCATTGAGACCAGATTTGTTTTCTTACATTTTTATATTCCTCACAATTCTGCATATAGTCAGTGATAAGTGAATAGGTTTATTGAGGGTATTTCCCCTAGAGTATTTTATCTTGGCAACCAAAGATGTAACCATTATACTAATAGAATTGAGAAACATTAAATGAAAGGCTACTCTTTAAATAGCTATTACTTTGAACATTTTAACCTTGTAGTAAGCCTACACCACAGGCGAAGCAACACGGGAATCCCAGCCGAATCTGCGACCTACACCACAGCTCAGGGCAATGCCGGATCCCCCACACACTAACCGAGGCCAGGGATCAAACCCTCATCCTCATGGATACTAGTCGGATTCATTTCCGCTGCACCACAATGGGAACTCCCTAAAGATGTTTTAAATAGATTATAATTTTTCTTAAAATACTTTAAAATTCTTTTAGTTCTCTGAAGACATGGCCTCAAATTGACCAATTTATTACAAGTTTTTAATCTTTAGGTTTTATGTTTTAAATACTAGTTACTAATCTTTTCAGGAAAAGGACTTTTAAGAAAGTTTTTATGTGATAAAGTCTTCAGGAACATGAATTATTTTGTAACATGATGGAGCAAGGAAGTGTGGGGAAACTGCTTTTTCTGAATTTTGTGAAGAATTGGGAAACATTCAGAAGTAATTCTTGATGAAAGGAGTAAGATATGCTGCCCTTATTTGAGAGATGTGTTTTGTTGAAATGCAATAAATTACTAAATGTCAGTTGTACCTTAAAATCTAAGACTTGTAATTAATGTTTAGTAGAACTTCTCAGAATTATAAGCTTCCCTCCCTTAGAACACACACAACTTTAAAAATTGTTGATAAACACGTTCAAGCTCCATTTCAGGCTTTATGCTATTGTAAAATGATAGGTGGTGTTTTAAAAAGCAGTCTAAGTTGATCTTGTTTAAGGTACCAAGTCATTTTCAAGTTATTGAAATGATATACGTGGATATAGGAGTTCTCTTGAGGCTCGTCGGGTTAGGGCTCTGAAGTCACTGCAGCAGCTTGGGTTGCTGCTGTGGTGCAGTTGGATTCTTGGCCCCTGGGGCTTCCACATGGCTGTGGTTGTGACCAAAAGAAAAGAAAAGGTGGATATACAGGGAAGGTAAGAAAGTTTGTTTTCCTGCTTATATCTATCTAAATGAGGATAATTTTTTAGAAATTTATTTTAAAATATAAAAAACTACTCAGGAGAGAACTATAGTCAGTGTCCTTTGTTGACTTATTGGCATTACGGAGTTTTCCTTGGGGTAGGATGTTTGTTTTAATGTTTTCCTGTTATATTATTGGTCACTCATTAGCTCTTGCTTTAGTACTGCTTTGCCACCTGGCATAACCGGAAATTAAATTAATTTGAAGTTTTTAGCAAGAATACACCTGTTACTGAATATCCAATTGAAGAACAGTCATACCGTATTGGAGAAGTTTGTCTCTAACTGCAGGAGAATAACAAGATTGGAAAGAGGCAGACATTTTATTTGACTCGTTAGCACTCACATCTGATGTTTTAAGTGAAAGCACTATTTCTTTCTCTTTTTTCTTCTCTTTTTTTCTTTTTGTCTTTTTAGGGCTGCACCTGTGGCATATGGAGGTTCCCAGGCTAGGGGTCAAATCAGAGCTGTAGCTGCAGGCCTACACCTCAGCCACAGCAACTTGGGATCCGAGCCACATCTGTGACCTACACCACAGTTCACAGCAATGCTGGATGCTTAAGCCACTGAGCAAGGCCAGGGATCAAATCTGCATCCTCATCTTTACTAGTCAGATTCGTTTCCACTGAGCCACGAAGGGAACTCTGAAAGCACTATTTCTTATAATTCATTATATATATATATAATTGCAAATCAGTTGAGATTGCTATTTTATTGGGGTTTGAGGTAAGATAGGAAATAAGATTGGCTTGCTTTTGTTAGGTGTCTGGTCAGAATCCTTAGAACATCATGTCCAAATATTCATTTTTCTTAGGGTTTATTTTGAAATAATTTCGAATTTATAGAAAGGTGTATTAATAATACAAATAATTCCCCTTGGTGAGATTCACTTATTATTAACCTTAGAGAACCTCTCTCAATTTGGGTTTGTCTGATGTGTGCTTGTGATTAAATTTAGGAAATGCAGTGGTTTTGGCAGTAATGCTACGTTCGTGCTGTGTGCTTCTCCGAGTATCACATCAGATCCATTTGTCCCTTTGTCAGTGATACCAGTTTTGATCTTTTAATTTAGTAATTTCCAGGTTCTTCCCCTTAAAAATTTTTATTTTTCCTTCTCCAATAGGTAACTTATGGGGAGATACTTTAAGACTCACTATATGCTCTTCCTCATCAAACTTTCATTTACAAAGACTTTTAACATTCTTTGGTAATTTTGCCTGAATCCATTATCAGTATGGTGGTTGAAGTTCAAATATTTAATTGCACAAACTCAGTAATATAGGAGGGAGTCTCTTCCCGCTGTTGAATTCCTTAGCTTTAGTAAGTATTTTGTTTTGAACTAGAATTTGTCTTCTGTGACTTTGACACATTTTTTCATATTCTCTACCTTTATGTCACATGAGATAAGCCTGGTTCTTTTTTACTCCTCTTTAACAGCCTTTCAAAATGCATTCCCTTTTGTCTTTTGGCTACTATACTCCCATTTCCAACAGTCTTTCCAACAGTTGTTTCTTGTGAGAAATAGCTTTCCTGAATTTATAACCATCCTGTTTGTTTCCTGATAACACTTATTCATCAGTATCATACTTAACATAAAGTACCAAATGCAGATACCCATTCCACAATTTCAAAATGATTTGATTAGTATAGTGACTTGCTGTTGCTTGTAATCTAGTTTAGTGCCTAAGAGCACCAGGCTTTGGAGACAAATTGGATTCAAGTCCTATCTCTGTCACTTAATTAGTTCTATTAGTTCCTAATTCCATAATCTGAAAAGAGTTGGTAGTAATTGCACCTACATTTAGGGTGGAAAGAGGTTTAAACGTGTGTAAAATTTCTGGGAATGTGTCTGTTTCCCCATAATCACTCAATTAATGTTAATTATTATTATTATTATTATATAGAAAGCATGCTTCTGTTTTACAGCCCTAAGATTGGTGCAGTTTACTTTTAAGCTGTTGTATTTTACTGTAGGCTTATTTAAACCTGCGGTGAAAGGCAGGAAGTTTTAATAAGTAATACTGAAGCACAGTTAGACTCTTGAATAAATATTTTAACTTAATATGAAAATTATTCTATCAAGTTACAACTTTTCATAAGGTTTTGAATTATTTCTTAAATTATTTATATGTACAATGTAAGAAGATTATAAAGAAACATTTGAGTTATTTTGGGAGTTCCTGTCGTGGCGCAGTGATTAACGAATCCGACTAGGAACCATGAGGTTGCGGGTTCGATCCCTGGCCTTGCTCAGTAGGTTAAGGATCTGGCGTTGCCGTGAGCTGTGGTATAGGTTGCAGACGCGGCTTGGATCCTGCATTGCTGTGGCTCTGGCGTAGGCCGGTGGCTACAGCTCCGATTCGACCCCTAGCCTGGGAACCTCCATATGCCGAGGGAAGTGGCCCTAGAAAAAAAAAAGACAAAAGAAACATTTGAGTTATTTTGAACGAACTCTAAAAATTTTAGTCTTCTGTAGCATAGCAAATATGCAATTAATTTTTCAGCATTAAATAATACTTTAAAAATTAGCCAGTGAATTTTGAGTGTTTGGATTCTATTTTTCATGATGTTTTAAACCATATTGTTGGGAAAAAATGAAAAATCATTAAAAAGAAAAAACCCATATCGTTAATATTAATAGTAAATTTACTCTGAAATCGTAAAACTTTTCCTCAAACTTACTTTGGAAATCAAGGTTAATAATATACATATAGGGGAAAAGTAGTTATCAAGGTATTTTGACTGAATGCAGTTTTATTTTCCAGACAAGCCTTCTATAACACTTATATTAATATACAGGAATAATGGTACTATAGAAATTTGAATCTGGGGGGAAATGTGCTACAATCCTTCATTGTACATGTCAGCAATACAGCTTCTCTGTCTGCCACAAAAGGGCCAAGAATTTCTTTCTCCTGAATCAGACAGGCCCCAAGGGATATTTTGGGGATACTGAAGACACCCCATTGACTATCTCTTTGTAAAAATTGTTCTGTGATTGGTGGCTGTTTGTGCTAAGGAAATTAGCTAAGCTTTAAAAAAAAAATAGAAAAATACCTAGTTTTGCTTACTTTGGGTACAAATGATAAGAAGTTACTCTTCCTTACCTACCTAGCCTGTGGTCTGATAAAGAAAAATCTTTATGTTAAAGTTACATAGTGTTATATTATACATTGGTGTCAGATGCCAAATGAAATGTTTTTCTTAATTTTACATAGCAGCCCTTTTTATGAAAGCACTCCTTAAAATTTTAGACAATTAAAATGTACATAATCAATTTTAACTGTCTCAACTCTATTTCATGTTAAATGTGTTACAGGAATGAATCTGAAGTCTGCTGCAGTAAAACACTGAAGGCTTTAAAATGTTTTCTTGCATAAAACTCAAACTTTAAGTAGCTGCTTATGAGGATAGGGAAGGCAGGAAGCTAATGTCTGTCTCAAGATACAGGACAGCTGTTTGCTCATCACCCTCAACTGTGTGAGTAGACTTAAGCCTGTAACCCTATGTAATTAGGCATAATAACTTAAACATTTTAATCTAAAGTGTTTAAAGATGCACTTAAATCAGCATCATGAGATATTTTTTAGGGTTAGTTTTTTTTTTTTTCCGGTGGATAAGATACTTCAGGGTGGAGTGGGTGGTACATTTTTATTTATAAAGTATTTCTGAGACTAAAACTTAATAACTAAATATCATTAGTGACCGTGCATCTTTTTTCGTCATCATTCTATTATTGTGAAGCAAAAGAATATGTAGTTCTTTAGGTTGCTGTTTATTTTGCAGTTGATTTCAGCCTTTTAAGGGTAATATTTTGACCAATCATAAAAAAGTATTTTGGGAATATGATGTTAGATGTGAATATAGAAAATTGCTCTTGGAAATAATTTAATAATTTAAATTATAATTAATAATTTTTTTAATTGTTCTGTTTAATCAGAAAGAGCATATATGTCAAAATAAAAGAACTTTTATTCCCTAAGTGGGTTTAAGGAAAAGTGATTTTTAAAGTCATTATAATATTTTTTTTTAAATTTTTTTTGTCTTTTTGTCTTTTCTAGGGCTGCTTCCCGCAGCATATGGAGGTTCTCAGGCTAGGGGCCTAATCAGAGCTGTAGCCGCCGGCCTACACCTCAGTCACAGAAATGCCAGATCCGAGCCGCGTCTGCAACCTACACCATAGCTCACGGCAACGCCAGATCCTTAACCCACTGAGCAAGGCCAGGGATTGAACCTGCAACCTCACGGTTCCCAGTCGGATTCGTTAACCACTGCACCACGGACGGGAATTCCTATGTTATTTTTAAAATAAAGGCATGGATGGATGAATTATGCGGTGTTGCAGGTTTTGAGTTCTGTCAGTAGTGTCTGCTTCATGGATTAACGTGAGTCATTTTTTAACATTTAGATGCTGGTAGAATGTTTTCTAATCTAGAAGCACCTTTGAAAGACTAGCAGTGTTATGGATGGTGTTAAGTCTTTCAGGAAGGTCTAGGTATCTGTGATTTTGTTGTAAGAGAATTTCCTCTGTTGGGGATGATTCTACTAAAGCCTAAAAGAGTCTGAATTTCAACACTGCTCATTATTCTTACTGTTGTGTTTAGAAATATGGTAGGTTTTGGGGAGTGTACCAAAGAGTAGAAACATGGTTTTATGTTCTGTAAGAACTCACTGTTGGGAGTTCCCATCGTGGCTCAGCGGTAACAAACTTGACTAGTATCCATGAGGAGGCTATGAACATATCACATTGTAAAGTAAGCATTCATTTGGGGCATCTATTTTTTTTATACCCCTATGAGTTCCGAAACTGTGTTTTTCTTGCATTTTAGTGGCTCAGCTGAAACAAATCTGACTAGTATCTGTGAGAATGCAGGTTTGATCCCTGGCTTTGCTCAGTGGGTTAAGGATCTGGTGTTGCTGCGAGCTGTGGCATAGGTCACAGATGTGTCTTGGATCTGGCATTACTGTAGTGTAGGCCTGAACCAGTAGCTCCAATTCAACCCCTAGGCTGGGAACCTCCATATGCCGCAGTTGGGGCCCTAAAAAGACAAAAAGAAAAAGGGAAAAAAGGAATTGGTGAACTAGGGCCAATGGCCACCTCTTTTTGTAAATAAAGTTTTACGTAACAGTTGTGGCTTCTTTCTTACTACCAAAGTGGGAGTAGTTACCATAGACTATATAGCACACAAAGCCTAAGTTATTTACTATCAGTCCCTTTAGAGAAAAATTACCAACTCATAGTAAACAGTGTTGGAGATACATACCCTAAAAAACTAAATAATTGTTTTGTGTATTTAATGTAGTTTTTCACTCTATTGCTGAGTCTTTACATCCGTATTATCTGTTCATTGTTCATATTTCAGTTCATATTGAAATTTTATGTTGATTACTATAAATAGCTCTCATAACTCTGAATTGGTGTATTTCCTTAGTAGGCCTTTCTCTAATGTGAGAAACTGACCAAGAGCTATGTGCCCAGATTCTGTCCAAGTGTAGACTTTAGTTTGGGGTGTGCGGGTAGGAAACTAGAATGAGGAAGACTTTACTCTAGGGTGCCAGAATCCCAGAAGAGGTCAAAGGAGAATGCAATGAACTCTAGTTAGTTTCAAGATTTAATAAAATTAATACTTTTATTATTTCATCAAGAATATTGATAAGTGAAAGTGGTGCTTGAGGTGGGCGAGGGTGGTAAGAACACAAATGACTGTTGACTGCTGGTAAAGTTTGGTGCTACTGCCTTAGCTTGTTTTACCCTCCATTGCTTTTACACTGTCAGTCAACACCGTGAAAAGGCAAATAATAAGTTCTTATGGGGTTTATTTTGGTTTTGTTTTTAATTTTATGGCCATACCCATGCCATGTGGAAGTTCCCAGACGTGGAATTGAATCTGAGCTGCGGTTGAGACCTGCCTGAAACTGTGGCAAAACCAGATCCTTTTAATCCACTGTACTGGGCTGGGGATCAAGCCCGTGCCTCCGTAGCAAACCAAGCCACTGCAGTCAAATTTTTAGCCCACTGTACTATGACCGGAACTTCTCAAGTTCTTGTTTTTATTAAAAATAGTTTTGACCTTCTGGACTTATGAAAGGGTCTCAGGGATCCCCAAGGGGTCCATAGATAAGCTTTGGGAACTACCAGTTTAGGGCATGGACTCAAGCCAGGCTGCTTAGGTTGACTCTTGGTTCTGTCACTTAAGCTGTGACTTTGAGCAATTTATTTTAACCTCTCCATGCTTCAGTTTCCTCATCTGTGAAATAAAGGTGGTAATGATACCTATTTCATAGGATTGTTATAAGGATTAAAAGAGTCGATATTTATAATTGCTTAGAACAGCGCTTGGCACATAAAGCACTATATAAATAATATTAAGTAAAACTAAATAGTAAAGCCAGTTATTTATATACAAAGTGTTGTCAGAAGTTGTTGTTGTGGCTTGGCAGTAATGAGCCCGATTGGTATCCATGAGGATACGGGTTTGATTCTTGGCCTTGCTGAGTGGGTTATGGATCTAGTGTTGCCTCTGAGCTGTGGTGTAAGTCGCAGATGAAGCCTGGATCCCACATTGCTATGGCTGTGGTGTAGGCCGGGAGCTGTAGCTCTCATTTGACCTCTAGCCTGGGAACTTCCATATGCAGTGGGTGTGGTCTTAAAAAACAAAAAGTGGTGTCAAAGTTTCAGAAAAACAGGAGGGATTTAAATATAGAGATTGACCATACACAATGGAGGAAGTCAGGGAGAAAGAATCTTTTACAAATATTGGAAACTAAGTTGGAGTTGCCTTAGGAGAAAAGATTTCTTAAAGGAGTTGGGGGCAGGGAGGTGAAGCACAAAGTCTGCATGTAGAATTATAAGGTTTAAGGCCAAAGAGGAGGGAATAAAAAGAAGGGTCATGCACATGGATCTTGCATACATGGAGCTTATTTTATGTTAGTCTTTTGGAGAAGAAAAGTGAATGAAAGCCCATGAATATGGAAACCATGGGAAAATTTGAGCGGGTTCCCCATTTCCCAAAAAAGTGTGTTGGGTTGCCCTGTGTAGATAATAACTATGTGTCTAATTCTTTAAGGTGTGCAATATGAAACATAGGTCAATTTGAGAACATAAAATTGATAGCTTTTAGTTGTAAAAGTATTATGTTTGGTATCCTAAATTAGGCAGATTGCTTTATGGCCAGGTTACTCTAGCCTTTGCTTCTGTTTTCACATCACCTTCTCTGCCTCTTGCATCCTAGGCCCATCTGAATAATCCAAGATAAGCTCCTCCCCTTAAGCTCCTTAACTTAATCATTTTTGCCACATATGGTAATATTCAGAGGTTGCAGGGATTAGGACATAAATGTCTTTGGGGCCATCATTTTACCCAGTACAGCAGACAGTACTAAGTACTGGTAAGATGGGGTAACTAGAATGCTTATACATAGCCAGTGGCTCTAATGTTGCCAGGAGAGTGTAAGTTTGTATAACCACTTTGGGAAGCTGGTAGCATCTACTTAAAGGCGAACATACATAACCCTAGGTGTATAATGAGCAGAGATGCGTATGTATGGTAGTTAAAAGACATACAGTGATGTTTAACAGCAATATTTGTAATAGTCACAAGCTGGAAGAAACTGGCCAAATCCGTATCATCACTAGAATAGATAGTGGTTTATTCATACAGTGTATTCTACTAGATAGCAGTGAGAAGAAATGGACTACAGTTAGTCACATTAGCATGACTGAATCTTAAAAACAGTTTTGAGAGAACCCAGACAAAATGTGTATACACTGTATAATTCCATTTACTAAAAGTTCAAAAACAGGAAAAGCTAATCTGGGGCGTTAGAAGTCAGCATAGTGATTATCCTTGGGGAAAAGATAATATTTGGAAAAGGGCATGAGGAAGCTTTTAGGGGATACTGATGGTGTGGTGCTAATTACCCAGTTGTGTTCAACTTGTGAAAATTTAAGCTTTACATTTGGGACTTTGTATACTTTTGTATGTTTAAAGAAGAAAAGGAGGTTCCCATTGTGCAGTGGAAACAATCCAACTAGGAACCATGAGGTTGCGGGTTTGATCCCTGGCCTCGCTCAGTGAGTTAAGGATCCAGTGTTGCCATGAGCTGTGGTGTAGGTCACAGATACGTCTCGGATCCCCCGTTGCTGTGGCTCTGGTGTAGACTGGCAGCTGCAGCTCTGATTGGAGCCCTAGACTGGGAACCTCCATATACCACGGGTGCGGCCCTGGAAAAAAAACAAAACAAAACAAAAGATAAAAAGAAGAAAAGAATGGGAGTTGTTTGTTTCTTTTGTACATTTCTTTGCTATTGTACATCTCAATTGAATTAATGGAGTATCTTTCATTTTGATATTCATGGATTGATTATTCTGGTCAGTTTGAAAGTTTTAGTAGAGCAGCTTTACTATAAAATTTGTAAGGATTTTGAATTGCAAGCAGCAGAAACCCAAATCAAATTAAAGCAAAACTAGAATTTGTTTACATAACTTGGAAGTCTAAGGGATGGAGCTGTCCTCAGCAAAGTGGGTGCAGGAATTCAACCTTTCTTTGTCTTGGCTGTCTCCTTCCTACCCATTTTGGCTTTGCTTACCTTTTTAAATAAATTGTTATGTGGACTCTTTTTCCATTGTGGCAAAGATGGCCACCAGCAGCACCAGGTTTATATTGTCTTCAGTGTAATTCTAGTAAAGTCAGCCTCTTTCCCGGTAGTACCAGTAAAATCCATGGAGGAATGATTAGCTCAGATGGAGTCACATGCCAGGCTTAAGGCAGGTCTGGCCCTGAGAAGGAGGGGTTAGGCCTACCCAAAGCAAATGAAATGATCTTCCCACAGAAAAGAGAGGCTCTGCTACCTAGAAGAGTAAGGAATGAAAACATACAAGGCAGACAGAACTTACCAGTTTCAGGAATACAGGTGTCTTCCAAGTTCAGTTATTAAATGCCTTTGGTGGACGTTCCTGGGCCGGGCATCGAACCTGAACCACAACAGTGACAGATGCCAGGTCCTTAAATCCTCTTAACCACAGAGAAACTGTTTGAATGATTTTATAATTAAGACATTGTGAATTTTATTTAGCCTTGGTGAATGGAAAACAGTGTGCTAAATAGAGGACAACTTGTACCAAGAACATTACTGTAATTTTTCACATTATAGCTATAATTCTCCATGTAAAGTATACCTGGTGATACAGATTTTGATGAAATGTTGCCTTTTGTAGTCTTTCCCCCTGTTGGGTGATGAACATATACTTTAAGAGATGAGGCTTACCAAGAGCAAATAATACTTAAAATTTACATTGCTTCAGATTAGAGAATCCCACAGTTAATATTACCTATGATTGAGTCCTATATCCACCTAGCCTCAAAGTCATTTACTTATTTAATCCAGAGGTTGGGCAGACTTTCTCGGCTTGTCATCTATTTTTGTCCAGCCCATGAGTTCAGAATAGTTTTTGCATTTTTAAGTTGTTAGGGAAAAAAAAACAAAAAGAGGAACATTTGTAATGTGAAAATTCTATGAAATTCACATTTTGGTGGCCGTAAGTATAGTTTTATTGGAACACAGCCATGTTCATTTGTTTACGTATTGTCTATAGATGCTTTTTCATGATAGCAGCTGAATTGAGTAGTTGTAACAGAGACTTCAGTATGACCATGAAGCCTAAAATATTTACTGTCTGGTTATTTACAGGAAAGTTTGCCAAACCCTGATTTACACATTGTTGGGTAGATTGCAACAAATTTAAATCATCTAAGATGGGAATGCCAATCAGAGCTTTTGTAAAACCTGTCTTCAACTGGAAACATTGTAGCAGCCTCTTTTTGTGAGATTTGTCATGCCAGTCAATGAAAACTTTCCTTATGTCAGTAATTGGGAAAGTGAGATTTGTCTACACTACAGTTAGCTTTGGGGTCTCTTATCCTTATATAACCTCCTGTGTTGAAGTTGATGAATTAGTTATTTGCTGGGAAGGAATATGTACTATCCCCACAGATGTTATCCTCATGTTAGCTGGACTCGCGCCTTTTTGTCTTTCAGCCCAAGCAACATCAGGAAAGACAACCTGACATAGGGAACTGAGGACTATTACAGAGTGAGAACTACAAAGCATCCTTAGTACAGTAGGAACCCTAATCCAAAGTCCCTATACTTTTATCAGAGTGAGTAGCATTTGTTTGTCCCAACTGTTGTATATCAAGTCAATACTTTCTTACCTATTTGCTTTATGAACTCGCCTAGATTTTTTATGATCTCTGCCAAGGTTCTTGACTCCCAGAACATGTGTATATTGCCCATATGATAGCTGATAGATCCAAGTGTTTAGAACTCAATGGGAAATTACTGTGTGCTACCAGGAGATATTAATCTCAAACACTTAGGGAGAGTATTTGTGTGTGTGTGTGTGTGTGTCTTTTTGCCTTTCCTAGGGCCGTTCCCACAGCTTGGGGTCTAATCAGAGCTATAGCTGCCAGCCTACGCCAGAGCCACAACAACTTGGGATCCGAGCCGCATCTGCAACCTACACCACAGCTCACGGCAATGCCGGATCCTTAACCCACTGAGCGAGGTCAGGGATCGAACCCACCACCTCATGGTTCCTAGTCGGATTTGTTAACCACTGAACCACGACGGGAACTCCATGAGTATTCTTCTTTTGATCAATTATTATTAGGAAACAAAAACTGTAGTAGAATAGAGCATGAATTCTACTTTGCTCTTTTCTGGGATCTCCATTTGATACAACTGCTAAGAGGATAAGCCAATTCTGAATGGTCTTCCAATGATTAAAAGGACCAGAGGATAAGTAGTAATCTTATCACTTTGAGCCTGCTTGGTACTAGTTCCAAGTTTAATGTGCCTTCTTATTTAACTCAGTCTGTTATGTGTATTTTTTTCCTTTTCCTGAAATTTATAGTAGTAAAGGTTCCAAATTTAAAAGGTTGTAGGTATTAACCTAAGAGTTAAAAACGCTGATGCTTATAAGATTAGTCAGGTAACCGAAAACAAAGGTGAACTTGAAGAGTATAGGCTCTAAAAGGGGTCCTAACTGATGGGCTTTATTTTGGGGAACATCAACCCACTGTTGTAGGGTCTTGCTGTTTTTCCAAAGAAGCTAGAAATCTGGGATTTTTTTATATGACATTTCCCAATTTCTGAATATTAACAAATTTTAAAAATTAATACATGCTGGCTAACAAAACATGCCTGTGGGTCAGATTTAACTTGTTTGTTAGTTCACAACTTCTGTAGATAAACTCATCCTTGTAAATTATATATCCTCCCTATTTATTTCGTGAAGGGGAGAGGAGCAAAGGAATCAAAAATTATATATGCCTTTTATAACTGGCTTGGGTTACTGATCATTCTTGCTTAATGACAGTTTCAGTATATGAATTATAAATACTGTTGTTGAAACATTTTTTACCAATCTGTTTTCTCCCCTTTTCAATGGAAAACACCCATTTTTTTGCCTGACATGAATACTTCTAAAAATAATGAAATGTGTTTATTCCACAAAATATTTTGTAGTATTCATATTAGGCATAAAGGGGATTTGAAGAAGAAATAGTTTCAACTGAGAAGTGATTTGTATACCTAAAAAGCACTTGAGTGATGGTAAGCTTAAGTGCCCCCAAAAGGTGCTACAGAGAAGGATCAGGGTAGACAGAAATGGACCCAGAAGTTTGTTTGCTTGTTTGGGCCACACACGCAGCATTCAAAACTTCCAGGCCAGGGATTGAACCTGAGCCACGGCCGTGACAAAGCCAAATCCTTAACCATTAGGCCACCTGGGAACCCCTGGACCCAGAAGTAGAATTTAAGCTGATACCCAAACGGGATTGTTAACAGGCAGAGTGAAGATACAAACAGCATTTATGAAGGAAGGAGCAGTCTGAGCTAGAAGCTTGTTTCCAGCAATGAGCATGATTTGTTTCAAACACATGGGAGCAGAGAACTTTCTGCTTTAGGAAGAACAGAGTTAGGGCAGTTAACTGAGTTTCTGCTATGTGCACTATAGGTGCTTTCTGTATACATTGTCTTATTACTTCATTTAGTTAGATAAAAATGAGCACCCTCTTAAGGAATTCAGACTTAGAGAAGTTTAGTAACATGTCCAAGCTCTTATAGGTAATAGAATCAGCAAAGCTGGGACCTGATACCAAGCCTATTCACTTTTCTTTTTTTTTCTTTTTTCTTTTTGTCTTTTTGCCCTTTTCTAGGGCCACTCCTGCGGCATATGGAGGTTCCAGTCAAAGCTGTAGCCTCTGGCCTACACCATAGCCACAGCAACATGGGATCCAAGCCGTGTCTACAGCCTACACCACAGCTCATGGCAACGCCAGATCCTTAACCCACTGAGCAAGACCAGAGATCAAACCTGAAACCTCACGGTTCCTAGTTGGATTCGTTATCCACTGAGCCACGATGGGAACTCCCAAGCCTATTCACTTTTCATTCAGCATACTTTCTGGGGAAATTGGGCTGGTTAGGGTAAACTATGAAGAGCATGAATGCCAGGTGTATTATCTTTTGGGGGGCAATTATTGAGTAACTAAAACAGAAGTAATATGATGAGAACTATGTTTTAGGAGATTTTAAATAAGTGGATTGTGAGGAGAAGCAGTAAAACAGAAAGAAAAAAATGGTTAAAATAACCAAGATGTGAAGTGATGAGAATCAGAATTGAGATGCAAAAGAAAAGAGTATGAGCTGGTACTTCAAAATGAAAATCATCAGACTTGGTGACTTAACGCTGGAGGATGAAGCAGAAAAAAATACGTTTCATAGACATGTGTTTGCAGTTATAATTGAGTCTGTGTTACATCCATCCATTGTTCTTTTGTCAGAATTTTAATAATTGGTAATGAATTTTCTTTGCAGTCTTAAAATATTTGATATTGAATTTTTTGTATTAACTTCTTAGGTTAAAAGAATTAAAGGAAAAACAGATTTTCTGAAGAACTTGGTTAAGTTCATAATTAACCAGAATATCTTAAAGTTGAATAAATGGATGAAATTTTAAATTATCTTTAAATGAAAAGAATAAGAATTCATGAATGCTCATGAGCTTACAGGTTTGGAAAGGACAGGATGGATTTTGGAAGTCATTCTGTTTTTTTAGATGAAAAAAAAAAAAAAAAAAGACACTGACCTAGTTGCTTACTAGTTATGTGACCTTGAGCAAGTTATTTGGTCTCTGAATACCAGTTCATTTTAAAATGGGCTATCAGTAGTACTAACATCATAGGGGTCAGGAGAAAATTAAATGAGATAATATAAATAAAGCAATAAAAACAGTTTTTGGCTCATAGTAAGCTCTGAATAACAGTACTATTCAAAGAGAGGTAGAGAAGACAGTAAATTCTGGTTTTGATTATAAATGTTATTAAAAGCCAGGAATCATATTTTCTGAATTCTCTGTAATTTTTTTTTTTAATATACCACGCTAATCCATTTTTCTGTGTATATATATGGTAATCTCATTCTTTACCTCCTTGGATTTGTAGTTTTATAATCCCTTAATACATAGAGCAATTTAGGAATTGTTCTGCCTTCTCATCCTCTTTCCTCTTTTCCTTCCTGAAAGCCAGGGAGGTGGGCCTTCAAATTGTCTGTATACCAAAAAGGTACAGTAGCAGGGGGAGGAAGAATTTCAGTTTCTCCATAGCTACCCCATCTTTGCCACTACTGAATCTTGGTGGAAAGATATGTTTTGTTTTCTTTTTTGGCCGCCCCTCAGCATTCGGAGGTCCCTAGCCGGGGATCAAATCTGAGCTGTAGCTGCAACCTAAACTGCAACACCAGATCCTTAATTAACCCACTGTGTTGGACTGGGGACTGAATCTGGTCCCAGGGCTCCCAAGACCACACCTTATCCCAATTGTGCCATAGCAGGAATGCCTTCTTTTCTCTCTCTTTTTTTTTTTCCTTCCTCTCTTTTTAAAAGTAATCTGTGAAATCCTTTGTGCTTTTTATCTGCCAGGATAATAGTTTGTTACAAGAAAGCTTTTGAACTATGAAAATCATTGTTAATTTGCTGCTGTGCAGGGCAGTTTGGCTTGGGGAAATTGCTAATGTTACATGTTTTATATATGTGTGTGTGTGTATGATTTTTTATTTTTTCCATTATAGTTGGTTTACAGTGTTCTGTGAATTTTCTCCTTTACAGAAAAGTGACCCAGTCACACATACATACATACATTCTTTTTCTCACATTTTCCTCCCATCATGTTCCATCACAAGTGGCTAGATATAGTTCCCAGTGCTATACAGCAGACATGTCTTATATTTTAATCTTACTATTCAAAAGCAGAGATTGTGATATAGAGATCTTGGTGGTCATATTATACTTTTAATCTATGACTATTTACTTGAGGTTTTATGGAAATCAGGTGTTTATCTTTTCTGGATGCTTGTAATTGTGAGCATATCCTGAAAAATTGATCAGTACCAGTGGGAAGGTTCTTTAATTTTTAAAACATATCATTTTAATGTCATTAATAGGCAGCATAGAATAGTTGTTGATTTAGAACAGTGTTGCTCAATCTTTTTTTCTTCACTGCCCCATAACCCCCAAGGAGACTTTTTAAACAGTTTTTTTTCCCTAATTGGCTTCCTACCTCCATAAAATTTTTTTTCAACAGATATACTGTTATCTATTTATGAATTAAAGTGAGAAAAATTACAAAATATTTATTAATTTATTCTAAAATATTTTATGAAAAATAACCACTTCTCTTTCCCCTCTCAAATAGTTTAGTGAGAAAAGTGACATGGTTAATTTTTTTTTGCTATTTCTTGGGCCACTCCCACGGCATATGGAGGTTCCCAGGCTAGGGGTCCAATCGGAGCTGTAGCCGCCGGCCTACACCAGAGCCACAGCAATGCAGGATCCGAGCCGCGTCTGTGACCCACACCACAGCTCACAGCAACGCCGGATCCTTAACCCACTGAGCAAGGGCAGGGACCGAACCCGCAACCTCATGGTTCCTAGTCGGATTCGTTAACCACTGCACCACGACGGGAACTCCAACATGGTTAATTTTTTATAGGTCTCTTTAAGGTCTGGCTTAATAGCAAACAGCAAGGTTCTCATTGTTAACTCTGAATTCAGTATGTTACAATGATAAAAATACAAACTGGTATCATACAGATATGTAGTTGGAAAGGAAGGAGTATTTTAACAATCTTATCCGATAATAGAGGTTGCTTTCCTTTGACATTACATCAAAATGTGACAATTCGTAATTTCTTAAAAGGATAGTTACAGTGTAGAATCTCACTATGTAAAACCTTTTTGTTCTATTTAAAATTCACTTGTCTACCTTTCATTTTGAATGAATCTTTTGTACATGAATAATTTTATACCATCCTACATTGGTCCCTTGGAAAATATTGATTTACTGACTTATGCAGGTCTTCCAAATGTTGATAATAGAATA
This sequence comes from Phacochoerus africanus, assembly GCF_016906955.1. NCBI lineage: Eukaryota > Metazoa > Chordata > Mammalia > Artiodactyla > Suidae > Phacochoerus > Phacochoerus africanus. The sequence continues at coordinate 50,127,526 of NC_062552.1, forward strand.
TCTTCCAAATGTTGATAGTATTACCAACCTACTTGCATGTCCCTAGTATCACCACTGATCTTATCAGAAACTCTAAAAATTGGCAATAACTTGGGAATTCCCATTGTAGCACAGCAGAAACAAATCCGACTAGGAACCACAAGGTTGCAGGTTCAATTCCTGGCCTTAGTGGGTTAGGGATATGGTGTTGCTGTGAGTTGTGATATAGGTTGCAGACGTGGCTCGGATCCTAAGTGGCTGTGGCTGTGGCGTGTTGCTGTGAGCTGTGGTGTAGGTCACAGACGTGGCTCGGATTCCAAGTTGCTGTGTGTGGCTATGGCTTAGGCCGGCAGCTGTGGCTCCAGTTGGACCCCTAGTCTGGGAAACTCCATGTTGCCGCAGGTGTGGCCCTAAAAAGAAAAAAAAAAAATTGGAGATAACTTGTCAAGTTTTTTTCACTTGAACATTGTCGTTGGCAGTAAATAGTATTAGTCATTTTTCTTAAATGATAGTCTCACTTATTAATTTTTTAGAAAATATCTTCCATATGTATACTCAAGTCTGAATAATCAGAGTTTTTGTCAGTTCTTTGAAATAAAAAACATGAGAGTTCCCGTCATGGCTCAGTGGTTAACGATTCTGACTTGGAACCATGAGGTTTCAGGTTCTGTCCCTGGCCTCGCTCAGTGGGTTAAGGATCCAGCATTGCTCTGAGCTATGGCGTGGGTCACAGACATGGCTCAGATACCCATTGCTATGGCTCTGGCGTAGGCCGGAGTCTACAGCTCCGATTAGACCCCTGGCCTGGGAACCTCCATATGCTGTGGGTGCAGCCCTAGAAAAGACCAAAAAAAAAAAGGAAAGAAAGAAAGAAAAAAACTGTTCTGTGAAAAAGGTGACTTGGTTAGCTTGTAACTCAAATAATTATACAAGTGCTTTTTCTTTAGCCATTATACTTCTCTATGCAGCAGAAATGCTTTATGTGTACTTCCCAGTTTGTCACAGAAAATATTAACAAAACCTGTGTTCGGGCTCAAGATTGAATAAAGTTAGTAATAATTTTACTGTAACAGCGTGGCAATAAGAATACAACTATTAGTTTACTTTGATGACACTGTCTTGATTTGGCTCCTTGCTGAGTCTCTAGTTGTTTACCCACAATTACTTTTGCACCACTAATGCACATGTCAACACAGTGGAAAGGCAAATTAACTAGGTAGCGTTAGTGTGAAAACAGTTTTGACCTCTCCAGGGGGTCCATGGAGCACACTTACAGAACCACTATTTTAGAGCATGGACTTGAGAGCTAGACCACCTCTACTGAATCCCAGCTCCATCACTTATTAGCTATATACATGACTTTAAGCAGTTACCCTGATTCTAAACCAAACAAACTCTCTCCTGAATATAGGCCCCTAAAATCAACAAAAGTTTGACATTAGCTTTTCTGTGCAACCATTGTTAATGGTTTTTTTTTAAGTTATTTGATACATATATTTGCAGAACTGCAGGAAAGGACAGGACTTTAAAAGTATGGGGCATTTCTTTTTAAAGGCAAGTGCTAAGCCTACTGCTTTGTTTTGTAATCCAGTCCAGTGCATTCATTATTGCTCTTGGCTCGGCAGTTTGCATTGAAATACTGTTGGGGAGGGTGCCCAGCAGTCTTTTCAAGTAATTTAGGTGAAAGAAAAAAATCTATTAATGGTAGACAGTGAATGCTTCCTTCATTGTTTATCAATTCAAGGAAACTTCAGTGACAAAACATTATCCTTCTTTGGTTAGTCTTATTCTTTATGATCTTTGTACTTAGACTCATCTGTAAATACACACACATCTATTTTGGAGTAACCTTCATTTCATTTGGGAGGCTTTAAAAAAAAAATAAGATAGAGCCTGTTATTACCTTCTGTCATGTTATTCATGCCAAAGAACTACTTGCTTTATGGGAGAAATGGCACATGGGGTTCTTCCATCTGCTGTAATTGATTATTGCCTTATGTACTTCGCAAACAGTACCTCCACCTGTTAGTTTTTAAATATTAAATACTTTAAAAATAAATAAATATTTTGTTCCCAATTAGGTAAGTAGTGTCATCATTTAAGAGATTTTAAAAGTACAGAGAAGGTAAAATCAATTGGCTTTGCCATTCTCGGATATGTTTTCTGTCCTTATTGATAATTGATGCTCTTTTTGTCCTCATTGACAACAAATTGTATATATATATTTCATACTATGCTTTTTCATTCATTATCAGCGTTTTCCTCCTTCTTAAAGTATTAGAAAATATTTTTATTGAGTGCTAAACTTTTGGAAAAAATCCATTCTCCTAATGTTAGACATTTAAATTTTGTCAGCATTATAAATGTGCCGTGGAACACATCCCTTGTGTATGGTGTATGTATATGTATATACACGCACACACATACATTTCTGATTATACCCACGTCATTCTATTGAAGAAGATGATGATGGGGTCAGAGGGGCAGAAGGTTCTTTTTATAAGGCTTTTAAGGTAAATTGCCACATAGCTTTCCGAAAAGTTGACCCAGTTTCTTATTTCACCAGTGTTCTGCCCATTTCTCCACATCTTCACCAGCAGTGACATTATATTAAATGCTTTTTAAACAGAAAAAAATATGCAAATTAAAATGTGAACTTTAAGCAAAAGTTTAAATGCTTAGAAGTTAATAATTCAACAATTAGCACAACTGTATAGTGTGTATTTCTCATTACTGAAGTCCAAACTGAACTAGACTTAAAGGATTTTCCTTAACAGTCTGATGATGTGGAGTCTTCAGGACAGATGCTTTTCTCTAGTTCCTGATGTTTCTACACCAGTGCAGACCTACTCCTATAGAGTGGGTTGGAGATAAAAGTATAATTTGTATCCTTTTGATCTTTATTTCTGTCTCTGCCTGAGCCCTAGGTCTTGAGACAGCTGCACAGAGCGGTGTAAAGAGTAGTGTATGTGGAGTTGCCTTTATCATATAAAGCAAATTTGGATAATGTATGATTGCAGTGTGTGTATCTGAGTACTTTGCTAATTCTGTGTAAATTTCAGGTGTGCATCAGAGGAACATGGCTCAAGAAACTAATCACAGCCAAGTGCCTATGCTTTGTTCCACTGGCTGCGGATTTTATGGAAACCCTCGTACAAACGGCATGTGTTCAGTATGCTATAAAGAACATCTTCAAAGACAGAATAGTAGTAATGGTAGAATAAGCCCACCTGGTAAGTAATTCTGTTAAAATACAGCACCGTTCATAATTGAGATACACTTGGATAGCACAGGGTGCCATAGCCAATACCTTTTTCTGCCTTCACGTTGTACTTCTTTTACTACATACATACATTGTGATTATCAGTAGTAGTAAATCCATCTCATAGTCCTACTTGCTGTGCTAGAGAACTCTATCTTAATAAAACAGAGGCATACTTCAAGAATGTGTAACTATCTTGGAAAGTAAGGTGTAAGGGAATGAGGGCTGTAAGAAGATACTGGTTCTTTTATCTAGATGACATTTGAAGCCAAGATAGTTGTAGAAGGAAAGAGTGAATTATGATTTGCCACCAATGACTTTAAAGAAAGTCTTTCTCCATTAGGAAGGTAAGGTATAGCAGTCTGACTCAAGAGAAAGGGTTATTCAGCCCCAGTTCACTTGAGTTCTCTGTTCATTTTTGTGTCAAAATGTCTTCTAGAATTGAAGTGGCTTTTGTTTCAGTAGTTGTGTAAGAAGGATCATGAGGATTTGAGTTTAAGCTTTGCATAAGTAAAGTGTTAATAGTATTCATATAGGATGGTTCTCATATAAGTTAAGTGTATATAGGTTTTTGTGGCTAACAAAAGTGCAGGCTGTTGGTTCATTTAACATTGTGTGTGGAGTCTTTCTCATCATTGCTTCATGTTCAAGCCAAAAGTTAGAACAGTTTAGTCAAAACTTTAAATTTTCTTAAAGATCAAATGAATATAAATTATCTTTTTTAAATTATCAACTACATTTCTGCCTTATGAAGAACAAGGAAAATAATACACCCTGAGCACAGATTTTAATTCTGAACTTTTGCCTTACTGCTAGTCTGCTTATTTACTTATTGCTTATCTTTTTTATTTTAAATATCTCATTTGCGCACTAGTACATGAAAGATGTTTGTGAAAGGGTTGGGTGATAGTCATTGGAAATAGAAGTTTAGTTTTTTAAACATTTTTATATGGTTTCTTTCTTGGTTAAAATTAGCATTCTTCTCATTGCAAAACTATTGAAAAAACTTTAAAGTAATGAACTAGCATATTACATAGTATAACAAAGTCCATATACCGTGTTTTGTGGAAAACTGATCTTGATTTTTCTAGATGAGGTGTTGGCCGGCTCAGGGTACAGAATCACTAATACGAGATATGGTCCTGTTACAGCACCTTCTGTCAGTAGTCTGTCTGAGTCTTTACCAGTTCAGTGCACAGATGGCAGTGTCCCAGAAGCTCAGTCAACGTTAGACTCTACATCTTCATCTTTGCAGCCAAGGTAGGATGTAACCTCTGAATTGTGATTGGAAAGCTATTGAAAAATAAAGAATATATTCCATATGTGGTCAGTTCTGTTAAGAAGGGTTAACTGGCACAAAGTTGTATCTGTCTTGTTATTACTGACTAGTCCGAAGTCTTTTAATTGGTTTTACATTGGAGTGGGAGGAAGGAATTGTCTTTGAAGTCTGATTTCCTTTTCAGAGGGCTTTTTCTTTATTTCTCTTCATGATATATATCCTGACCAACACCCGAAGTTCTTTGAAACATTTAAGTTCTTCTAGTCATAGGCTTATTCTGCAAGTACTAGTACTTTGTATTAGAAATACAGTCTTGTCACAGATTCTTTTTACTTAGTATCATGGTGTGGTACTGATACTTATTTGTATTATAGTATATGTTTTCTTTTTAACTTTGAAGTCACATAGTTAGAAGCCTGAAAATACAGAAATGTTTGTTTCATTCTTACTCTGTTGTTAGGAAACAGATGTTAAATTTCTACTCTGTAGTTCCTTTTTCTAGCTCATGGTGGGAGATGTTCAGATTTGCTATGCCAGCGTATCATATAAACTTGGTATTAGGGTTCCTGAAGTGTGTCTTTGTCATACTAATTTTCATTTAGTGAATTCATACACAATGGACATATACTATTGCTTTATTCTTTTTTTTTCTTTTTCTTTTCTTTTTCCTTTTTATGGTCAACACCTGCAGCATATGGAAGTTTGCAGGCTAGGGGGTCAAATCAGAGCTGCAGCTATGGGCCTACTCGACAGCAACACCAACAGCCAGTTTTCGACCTGAGCCACAGCTTGCAACAAGACTGGATTATTAACCTTTTAAGCCACAAAGGGAACTTCTGTTGCTTTATTTCAAAGCAATAAATTTCTGGTCCAAATTGGCCTCAAATTTCAAAGTTCTATATTTATAACGTTTTAAGTTATAAAAAAGTGTCTCTGTGTTAATTCTTATTTAGATATGTTGAACGCTTACTATATCACTTTAGTTACTATTCATACATAGAGGTCATGTTTTAAAATTAAATATTTTTACTTTTCTAGCCCTGTACCAAATCAGTCACTTTTATCAGAATCTGTAGCATCATCCCAAGTGGACAGTACATCTGTGGATAAAGCAGTACCTGAAACAGAAGACCTGCAAGGTTTGCACCATGAACTAGTGTATATTTTTTCATTTATTTAACACTTGAGTGTTACAAGGGAGGCAGTATCCTAGGTGCACGTTTTTAAATTACCTGCCTAAGATACATATTTCACATTTATTGTCTTTATGAGCAGAATATTTTATATCCTCAAATATTGACTGAAATGATGGGAACTTTTTTTTTTATTATATATAATTAGGTCATCAGCATAAACATAGAAAATTAAAATTTTGCTTCGTTTGAGAAATATAATCGAATGAATGTGTGGTGGTGTTACACTGTTCTCTTTTACCGTTTTGCCCAGTTAACCTAAATGCTATTTCCTCTAGAAGCAAACTGGAGCTGCTGGTTTGAGAAGAATATTTTCTGCACCAGCAGCATATGGAAGTTCCCAGGCCAGAGATGTACCCCATGCTGCACTTACAACCTGCGTCACAGCTGTGGCAATGCTGGATCCTTAACCCTCTGTGCCAAAAAGGAACTTCCAAGGAATCTCTTACTTTTGACTTAGATTGTCTTGAGTAACTATTTTGACTGACAGCGACCCCCTTTTTCCCATGTGTACTTTGAGCACACCAGTCACATTCAGTTCCTTTTGTAGCATGGTAGCTCTTATTCTTGCCCCACCCTTTGTATGTCCATTATGTGGACAAAACAAAGTGGATCTAGGAAGATTTGAAAACGTGTATGAAGGCTTCCCTGATGGACAGAGATAATAGAGGAGGCATTTAGGATGCTGTTTAAAAATCTTTGCTAGTTTATATTCTACCAGTGTTTGGAAACTGTGCTAATTGAGAAGGATACTCTGGGAAGACCAGCCCAACAATGAGCTGTGTGTCATTTTACCTATGGCATGATTTAAAGGGAGAAGATGCCCTGACCAATGAAACTTTACACTGTATGTGGTGTTCACATGGTGGCAACAGATATATCTGGCAATCTTAGCTGAGGTTTGCCAAAGTTTAAATTTAGTTAGGCTAGCTAGCTCCCCTTCCTATGATTTCATGCCCAACAAATGACTGGCATAATTTGCCTATTTATAGATTTTGCTATAGCATGGAAATGTACTGACTGACCAACATAAATATTCTAGTATATTATTATGAATGTTACAAGTAAATAATTTCATTTTTTTAGTTACTAAAAAAGTTTAAGGATGCGCATAGATATAGGATATTTTAAAAGCAGAAATAGAAAAATTACCAAGATTTTAATTATCCATTAGAAATAGGAAGGAAGACAGGTGATAGTATTCAAGCTTTTGATTGTATGATAATTGAAATGGGAATGCTGTGCATGCTGTTGACAGGGAGGTTGAAAAAAGTAATAGATGAGATTTTAGAACAAATTGGAAGTGGTCAGATTTCAAAACTAAAAGCGCAGTTGTAGGTTGTAAGCAGTTTTGAGAGGGAAGCTAATAAGCAAGGAAGAATGAGAACAGGCTGACCATGGAGATTTTATTTATGTCTTATTTTAAACAAATTTTAGAATGTTGGTAGTGGGAAAATATGTGCTGCTTAAGGATAAAATAGCAGTTCTATAAGTTTTACAAACTAATGAAGATTGTTAGGTTGGTGAAACTATCATAATATGAAGTGCCATTTATGGTGTATGGAGAACAGTATCATTTTCTCCACCTCACCCTAGATACGTTAATGTAAAAGGTGGTCTCGATGCCATTTTAGAAGAAACTGAGGGGAGAGGGGGACTATCTGTTTGTTTGGGTTTTGCTTTTCTAGGGCCATACCAGCAGCACTTAGAAGTTCCCAGGCTAGGTGTGGAATCAGAGCTACAGCTGCTGGCCTACACCACAGCCACAGCAGTGTGGGATCTGTTATAGCAACGTGTGACCTATACCACGGCTCAGGGCAGCCCTGGATCCTTGATCCACTGAGCAAGGCCACGGCTCAAACCCGTCTCCTCATGGATACCAGTCGGGTTCGTAACTCACTGAGCCACAATGGGAATTCACCAACTCCTTTTTCCACATGTGATTTCAGTGATTTTTAAGTTAAGCCAGTATTAATTGTTAAGTCTCTTTTAAAAACTTAGCATTCATAATTGCAGCATGGCAGAATCTTTGAACAGTCAGGGGTAAGTTTTATCTGAGTTTGAGAGGATTAGTTTTCAATGTGTAAAATCTCAACAGCCTAGTTTCTTTTTTTACTTTCTTTCTTTCTTTTTTCTTGAGCAGCTCCTGTGGCATATGGAGATTCCCAGGCTAGGGGTTGAATCGGAGCTGTAGCTGCCGGCCTATGCCACAGCCACAGCAATGCCAGATCTGAGCTGTGTCTGCAACCTACACCACAGCTCACAGCAACACCGGATCCTTAACCCCCTGAGCAAGGCCAGGGATTGAACCCACAACCTCATGGTTCCTAGTCAGATTCGTTAACCACTGCGCCACAGCGGGAACTCCTCAACAGCCTAGTTTCTAAAAGTATCTTTAAGTATCTTGAATTAAGACTATCTTTTGGGAAATAAAAGGCATCCATATAGGAAGAGAAGAGATAAAACTCACTGTATGCAGATGACATGATACTATACATAGAAAACCCTAAGGACTCAACCCCAAAACTACTTGAACTGATTAATAAATTCAGCAAAGTAGCAGGATATAAGATTAACATTCAGAAGTCAGTTGCATTTCTGTATACCAGCAATGAAACATTAGAAAAGGAATACAAAGATATAATACCTTTTAAAATTGCACCTCACAAAATCAAATACCTCGGAATACACCTGACCAAGGAGGTAAAGGACCTATATGCCGAGAACTATAAAACTTTAATCAAAGAAATCAAAGAAGATGTAAAGAAATGGAAAGCTATTCCATGTTCCTGGATTGGGAAAATCAATATTGTAACAATGGCCATACTACCCAAAGCAATCTACAGATTCAATGCAATCCCTATCAAATTACCCATGATATTTTTCACAGAACTAGAACAAACAATCCAAACATTTATATGGAACCACAAAAGACCCAGAATCGCCAAAGCAATCCTGAGAAACAAAACCAAGCAGGAGGCATAACTCTCCCAGACTTCAAGAAATACTACAAAGCCACAGTCATCAAAACAGTGTGGTACTGGTATCAAAACAGACAGACAGACCAATGGAACAGAATAGAGAACCCGGAAATAAACCCTGACACCTATGGTCAATTAATCTTTGACAAGGGAGGCAAGAACATCAAATGGGAAAAAGAAAGTCTCTTCAGCAAGCATTGCTGGGAAACCCGGACAGCTGCATGCAAAGCAATGAAACTAGAACACACCCTCACACCATGCACAAAAATAAACTCCAAATGGCTGAAAGACTTAAATATACGACAGGACACCATCAAACTCCTAGAAGAAAACATAGGCAAAACACTCTCTGACATCAACATCATGAATATTTTCTCAGGTCAGTCTCCCAAAGCAATAGAAATTAGAGCAAAAATAAACCCATGGGACCTCATCAAACTGAAAAGCTTTTGCACAGCAAAGGAAACCCAAAAGAAAACAAAAAGACAACTTACAGAATGGGAGAAAACAGTTTCAAATGATGCAACTGACAAGGGCTTAATCTCTAGAATATATAAACAGCTTATACAACCCAACAGCAAAAAAGCCAACCAATCAATGGAAAAATGGGCAAAAGACCTGAATAGACATTTCTCCAAAGAAGATATACAGATGGCCAGCAAACACATGAAAAAATGCTCAACATCGCTGATTATAAGAGAAATGCAAATCAAAACTACCATGAGATATCACCTCACACCAGTCAGAATGGCCATCATTAATAAATCCACAAATAGCAAGTGCTGGAGGGGCTGTGGAGAAAAGGGAACCCTCTTGCACTGTTGGTGGGAATGGAAACTGGTACAGCCACTATGGAGAACAGTTTGGAGATACCTTAGAAATCTATACATAGAACTTCCATATGACCCCACAATCCCACTCTTGGGCATCTATCCGGACAAAACTCTCCTTAAAAGAGACACGTGCACCCGCATGTTCATTGCAGCACTATTCACAATAGCCAGGACATGGAAACAACCCAAATGTCCATCGACAGATGATTGGCTTCGGAAGAGGTGGTATATATACACAATGGAATACTACCCAGCCATAAAAAAGAATGACATAATGCCATTTGCAGCAACATGGATGGAACTAGAGACTCTCCTACTGAGTGAAATGAGCCAGAAAGACAAAGAGAAATACCATGATATCACTTATAACTGGAATCTAATACCCAGCACAAATGAACATCTCCTCAGAAAAGAAAATCATGGACTTGGAGAAGAGACTTGTGGCTGCCTGATGGGAGGGGGAGGGAGTGGGAGGGATCGGGAGCTTGGGCTTATCAGACACAATTTAGAATAGATTTACAAGGAGATCCTGCTGAATAGCATTGAGAACTTTGTCTAGATACTCATGTTGCAACAGAAGAAAGGGTGGGGGAAAAAATGTAATTGTAATGTATACATGTAAGGATAACCTGACCCCCTTGCTGTACAGTGGGAAAATAAAAAAAATAAAAAAATTTAAAAAAAAAAGAATATCTTTTGGGGGAGTTCCCATTGTGGGGCACTGGAAACAAATCCAACTAGTATCCGTGAGGATACAGGTTTGATCCCTGGCCTTTCTCAGTGGGTCAGGGATCCAGTGTGGCCCTGAGCTGTGGTGTAGGTCACAGACACAGCTTGGATTTGGCATTGCTATGGCTGTTACGTAGGCTGGCACCTGCAGCTCTGCTTCGACCACAGCCTGGGAACCTCCATATGCCACAAATGTGGTCCTAAAAAGCAAAAAAAAAAATCTTTGGGGAGTTCCCCCTGTGATGCCATGAGTTAAGGATCCGGCGTCACTACAGTGGCTCAGGTCACTGCTATGACACGGGTTTGATCCCTAGCCCAGGAACTTTCATGTGCCACAGGTAAGGCCAAAAAAAAAAGTATTGAGGAGTTCCCGTCAGGGCGCAGTGGTTAATGAATCCAACTAGCAACCATGAGGTTTCAGGTTTGATCCCTGCCCTTGCTCAGTGGATTAAGGATTTGGCATTGCCATGAGTTGTGGTGTAGGTCACAGACGCGGCTCAGATCCTGAGTTGCTGTGGTTCTGGCGTAGGCCGGTGGCTACATCTCCGATTAGACCCCTAGCCTGGGAACCTCCATATGCCACAGGTGTGGCCCTAGAAAAGGCAAAAAGACCAACAACAACAACAAAAAAAGTATCTGTTATAGATATGCACTCAGATATGTGTATATCTATGTATATAGTATAATTGCAATTTCCCTATTTGATAGGAACAGATGCAGACAATATTTTTTCCATCTACTTAATAGATGGACCGAAAGAAAAAAATTCTTTGACTCAAGTTCTGTGATCATTTGAACTGGAACTGAAACCTAGGCACTTGATGCTAAGCCATTCTTTCCACTAGATAGTTGCCAGTCTAGGGTCATCTGCTTTGGTGACCTACCCAGGTGTCTGTTTTCTTTGTCATTATTCATTCCATTTTTATCCCTCAAGGGAAAAGTTTATTTAGATGGAAAGACGGTCCCAGATGGAAAAGAATACATAAATGGCAGCTATGTGCCTAAGCTGTAATTTCCTAACAGTTTTTTTATTGGTATTTTCAGAACAGTGTCCTTGAAGCAACTTTTTCTCTGTAGGTAATCTGCTTATAATTAGGATATTTGCCGCCAGGTGGGTGGTACTGCTTTCATTTTGTTCTCATGACTCTGAAGAATTTTTCTCTTGTTTGACTGAGAATTTAGCATATTGCTGTATCTTTCTCATTTAGTTATACCTCTTAATTTAGTACATAGCAGTACCTCACAGAGTATCACTGAGGAATGACATATTTATAATTTATAAAAGCTTAGCTTTAAAAAAACCTTTTTTTTTTTTTTTTGGTGCATGCTATCATACTCCTTGGCTTATTGAACAGGATGCTTGAGTTAATCTCTCAGTCCCTCAGATATTGGAGCATATTAGAAAGAATATGGAATTTGGATTCAGAGGTTTTGTTCTTGTATCTTGACATCTCTACTTCTCTGAACCTTATTTTCCCTTCTTTTAAAGGAGACTGGTAACCATGTCCACCTTATAGGTTATTAGAAATCAGTGAAATAATGGAGATGAAATACAATTTGTGAACTACAAAGGATATTCTTATTCTGTATACTGTCAGTGATTTGTGAGTTAGAGGAGGCTTAGACTAAGAGACTTTTGAAGCCTTTCCAGTAGTAGAATGAAATCACTACTAAGGTGATGAGCTCTGCATCACTGAAGCATTTTAAGAGAGCTGAGTTATCGTCAGGAACATGCTAGAGGGGATTGCTGCACTGAATGGCAAAGTGAATTTGAATTCTCATGCCCTTTTCAGCTCTGCAGGTTTACTTCATACAAAGTTGAACTGTCGGATCAGTGATTCAGAACAATCAGAAAGGAATAGTCCCTTTGGACTAAAAATTAGAAATCTTTGTATGGATTTAAAAAATCAGAGACCGGTTTTTTTAAAGGGTGGGTGGTAATACCAAAAAACACTCTGGACAAAGTTGGAGGACTAACACTTCTCAATTTCAAACCTTAATACAAGCTATAATAATCAAGACTACATGGTACTTGGAGTTCCCGTTGTGGCACAGCGTAAATGAATTCCACTAGTAACCAAGAGGTTGCAGGTTTGATCCCTGACCTCGCTCAGTGGATTAAGGATCTGGCGTTGCCGTGAGCTGCGGTGTAGGTCACAGACTCGGCTCAGATCCTGCATTGCTGTGGCTATGGTGTAGGCCGTCAGCAGTAGCTCTGATTCAACCCCTAGCTTGGGAATCTCCACATGACTCAGGTGCAGCCCTAAAAAACAAAAACAAACAAAAAAAGCCTATGTGGTACTAGCATGAGGATAGCCACATCAATAATAGGGTAGAACTGAGAGTCCAGAAATTTATAGGCAATTGATTTTATAACAGGGGTGCCAAGATCATTCAGTAGGGAAAAAATAGTCTTCATCAGCTGATTCTCGACCATTAAAACAAGTGAAGGTGGATCCCTACTTCATACCATACAAAAAACACAAAATACATGAAAGACCAAATGTAAAAGCTAAAACTATAAAACTTTTAAGGGAAAACAAATAAATTTTCATGACTTTGGGGAGAAAAAAAAAAAAACAAAACTGGTCTCGTTTATAGACCTGCTCTGTTCAGGACATTGGCCACCAACCTCATGTAGCTATTGAGCACTTGAAACGTGGCTAGTCCGAAGTCTGTTTTGTTTTGTTTTCTGCTTTTTTTTTTTTTTTTTGTCTTTTTGCCATTTCTTGGGCTGCTCCCGTGGCATATGGAGGTTCCCAGGCTAGGGGTCTAATCGGAGCTGTAGCTGCCAGCCTATGCCAGAGCCACAGCAATGCGGGATCCGAGCCGCATCTGCAACCTACACCACAGCTCACGGCAACGCCAGATCCTTAGCCCACTGAGCAAGGCCAGGGATCGAACCCGCAACCTCATGGTTCCCAGTTGGATTCCTTAACCACTGCGCCACGACGGGAACTCCTGTTTTCTGCTTTTTTTAAGGCCTCACCCAAGGCATATGGAGGTTCTCAGGCTAGGGGTCCAGTTGGAACAGCTGCCGGCCTACTCTACAGCCACAGCAACATCAGATCTGAGCCGAGTCTACGACCTACACCACAGCTCAAGGCAATGCCAGATCCTTAACCCACTGAGCGAGGCCAGGGATCAAACCTGCAACCTCATGGTTCCTAGTTGGATCCATTTCCGCTTCGCCACAACAGGAACTCCATCTGTTAATACTTTTAAGTCATGTTTTTAAATGATAATCTATTTTTACTACTTAACATGCCTGCTAGAAAATATAAAGTTAAATATATGATTTTCATTATATTTTTTTGGACTCTGCCACTATGCAGGCTAATTTTTCCCTTGAATTTAAAATTTTTTTTTCCATTTTGTTGGATTTTCAAGCTGAGAGTAACTTAAAGACCATTTAGTCCTCCTTATTTTGCATGTAAGAAAATGAGGTCCAGAGAAGGGAAATGAATTTTATCTCAATGAGTCATTGTAGAATGTATGTTCATTCACTGTCTGTTGAGCAACCAGTCTCTGTAAGCACTGGATATACAGTGGTGAGCAGAGGTAGTCACCAACCTCAGAATACTTAGTCTGATCCTTGAATGAGACTTATCATGACTTTTCGAAGAAAGGCTATGTATTATATTACATACATATCGTATCTACTGTAAGATGATGTTCGAGGGGTACCTATTAATGTCATCGCATGTTAAATTTTATTTTTCACCTTACATTTGAATATGCCCCCAAACAGAGGTAGTACTAGGTAGCTTTATGTACTCATTGTTAATATTTGTGTACCTTTTCCTTTTTCTTTTTCTTTCTATTTTTTCCCCCAGGATCCAGAGCAAGAGGGCCTTGTTCCTCTTGAATGTGGTCCTCAAAGTGGGTAGTTAAACTAATTTTACCTGCCCAGTGATGTTTGAAGTATCATTAGAAAGTAGTGGCCAGTAGACTAGTTCTGAGGAAACTGTCCTTATTTTGGCTTTAGGTTCAGTAAGAGTATGATCCCTTTGGCCCTTAGCCGGTTTCTATTGCATGGCCCTTTTAAAAGATTGAATTGTTTCCTCTTGCACAACTTAGAGTTTGATAAGGTATGCTTTGATCTTAAATCTCACATAAAAATTGGGGAAATAGGAATAATTTCTGAGAATCACAGACTTTTGCAGCATTAGTATATCATCTGAATTCCTTTAGAAAATATTTTAATTCAAGCTACCAGCCACTAGTTTTAGGTAAACTGAGCTTCCCTTAATCTGATGGGGATGTAGTGTACATTGGTCAGTCTCAAGTTCGAACTCTAGTTTATGGCTTTAGATTGCCAACTGATCCTTGACTTCAAAAATAATAAATATATTCTTTTCTGATTGCAAATTAACTGTTTTTGACCTCTTTACAAACCTTATCTGATAGTGTTGTAGGGGCTGGGCATAAAACAGTAAATAAGACAGGCTTGCTCTCATGGAGCATATATTCTAAGGATATTTATTTATTAAAAAATAAAAAGTTTGGAGTTCTCTTATGGCTTAGCAAGTCAAGGATCCAGTGTTGTTACTGCAGCAGCTTGGGTTCCACTGTGGCACATGTTCTATCCCTGGCCCAGGAATTCCCACATGCCATGGGTGCAGCTACAAAATTAATAATAACCAAAATTTTTAGGAGGTCCCACTGTGGTTCAGCAGATTAAGAACCTGACTAGTGTCCATGAAGATGCAGGTTCAATCCCTGGCCTCGCCCAGTCGGTTAAGAACACAGCATTGCTGCAGGCTGCAGCGTAGGTCTTACATGTAGCTCAGATCTGGTGTTATCATGGTTGTGGTGTAGGCCGGCAGCTGCAGCTCCAATTCAGCCCTAGTCTGGGAACTTCCATATGCTGTAGGTGTGGCCATAAAAAGAAAAAAAAAAGTTTTATGTATCTATGTTCTGTTATAAAAATAAAATTTATATTTTGGTAGAACTGTCCCCCATCGAGCTTCAAAATGTCTGGGTGGAGTAATCATACTACAGAGTTCTTCATTCATGCATATTTACTTGTTGGTTTGTGGTGTTTTGCCTTTTGTCATATATTGTTAAAATATGAGATAGTGTTAACATAAACAAGTTAGAATCCATTATATCAAATATGATCATCTACTACTATAGTTCACTGTGATAGGTGCTGGAAGTTCAAACAGGGGGTAAGATGCTATCCCTCTCCTCAGCGGACTCACAGTGTAGTTGGGGAAATGGGACATATAAATACAACAGGTAAGTAACTCAACACTAGTTCAGTTCAGCAGTTTATTGAGTGCCTGCTATGTGGTAGGAGGCACTGGGGTCTGTATTACTGACAGATGAAAAGGACAGATTCCTGCCCTCAAAGAACTCACTATTGAGACCAGGTTAAGTCAAACGGGGATTTATAATAGCGTGGAAAGTGCTGTTGGGGCATAGTAGGGTTTCCTATTCTAAGTTGTTGAGGACAGAATGGAGTAAGAGTTGATAATAGAAGCTTAAACGAAAAAGACATTTTGGAGTTAGCTAGGTAGGGAGGAAAGACAAGAAGGGCATAGCAAACGTATACCACATAGAAAGTTCAACTTTTACCAAAGCCCAGGGGTGAGAGAATTTGGTATAGTCAGGGAAACTGCAGATACTTCAGTGTGACTGTAGCATGGAATGTCATTGAAGAAATGAAAGACGAGGCTAGAGGATGAGAAAAATCCTTTTATTTTTCCTGGGGCTAATGAGTTGTCAAAGAATTTTAAACATTGGAGGGCACATCTTACAGATTTTCATGTGAGGCGGATGATTTGGATGCAGTATGTGACGCATGGATTAAAGAAGGGGCTCGTATGAAGTGCCCAGTATTTGGTAGAGACTATGTAAAGGGATTTTAAATACGTAATATTTAATTATATGTATAATTCACTGTGGGTAATCAGAGTGAAAAGCTGCAGGAGAATTGAGATAGGATTTCCTGCGAGAAAGGGTACTTGACCTAGATAAAATGAGAGGAAGAAAGCTCTTTTGAATTGGTTGTAAACAGTATGAACAGTGTGGACCCCGGCATAGTCCCAGAGGCTGATTGAGTAGGAGATTCCTAAAGAAGGACTAGTTGGTGATAAAATTGGAAAGGTTAAGAACTTGATCCCCAGCAAGTCACTGTTTTAGAACAAGGTGCCATGTCCCCTAGGTCCCATTATAGATTCTAACTCTAGTAACAGCATTTGGGAGAGCCAGGAGTAGTTGTGAAAGGGGTGAGGGGGTGGGGGGATTGGGAGGGGTAGGGGTCACATTAGTTAGGATTTAAGGGCAGTAATCTGACCTGAATCTTAGTACAGCTGTCCTTGGTTTCACTACCTAAATCAATTTATTATCTTATTGCTAACATTTTAAAAGGTTTTATAAACATTCTGAGAATTTTGAACATACTTAGTATTCCACTGAATCTTGATTTCAGCCTCTTTTCCCTTGTTCTCTCTGAAATCTACATCATTCTGAGCTCAACAATATTTAGAAGTTTGCATGTAACCATTTTCTTACATACTTCCTTAGAACACCAAAGTAGTATTTGTGTTGTATGTTTTTTTATTGGTCAAGTACATAATTATTAGAAAATATAGCACTTTCTAGAGTCACTATTAAAACATGTTAATATAATTCTAGAATTTCTGTATGTGTGTATACATGCGTACATAACATACATATATACATTTAACAAAAAGGGGTAACATTGTATAAACTACTTTGTAACTTATCTTTCCAGGCTAGTAAATAAATAATGTGATTATCTTTCCATGCTAGTAAATAAATAAATTACTCAGTTACCTTCTGAATAAACAGATGGGGGCAGTGAGTAACAACTATCCAAATATCAAAACCTCATTGAATAATTAAATTTTACCATCTTCCTATTTTTGTCAGCTTCAGTATCAGATACGGCACAGCAGCCATCTGAAGAGCAAAGCAAGTCTCTTGAAAAACCAAAACAAAAAAAGAATCGCTGTTTCATGTGCAGGAAGAAAGTGGGACTTACTGGTAAGGGCTTAAATCACATGGTTTAAAGTTAAGATTTTATTTAAGATGAGGCATGACATACTATTCCTGGCTTCAATTAAGATTGTTTCTGTTGGAGTTCCCGTCGTGGCGCAGTGGTTAACGAATCCGACTAGGAACCATGAGGTTGCGGGTTCGGTCCCTGCCCTTGCTCAGTGGGTTAAGGATCCGGCGTTGCCGTGAGCTGTGGTGTAGGTTGCAGACGCGGCTCGGATCCCGCGTTGCTGTGGCTCTGGCGTAGGCCAGTGGCTACAGCTCCGATTGGACCCCTAGCTTGGGAACCTCCATATGCCGTGGGAGCGGCCCAAAGAAATAGCAAAAAGACAAAAAAAAAAAAAAAGATTGTTTCTGTTCCCATGAGAGTTAATACTGGATATACTTCACCTTCTGAATTTTCTTAAATGAAAGTAGCTTTAATTGTATCCCTAGAAGTGAGACAAATAGTTTTTCTTTTAAAAACTCATTTCAGACAAGTTTGAGAATACTAGACAAGTAAGGTCAGCGTGTCATGCTGTCATGCTATAAAAGGGCAGAGGTGTGGCTCCTGACGTGTGAGAGAGAATATTTAAGTACTTGGTGAGCTGCAAAGTACTTTCTCTATGTAAAATAGTTAGTCATAGGTTCGGAGGGTTCAGAGAGGTCATATATGTGTGGTGATAGCCCTGTGCTGACAGCAGTAATCTATACATGTTGACCACCACAACAGAGCTGTTAGATAATATTGTTAAGAGAGGGAGGAAAAAAATGTTGGAAATACTGCTTGGACAAAGAACGTACATTTAAGTGAGTCACATTGCTTTGGGAATTCAAGGATGGGCATAATTATGTGGAAGAAGAAGAGTAGAGAGATTCATCAAAGAAAATACCATGAAGGTAGAATGTTTCAGCTGGGTCTTAAAAGATGAGAAGGACTTATAACTGATGGAAATAGGGACATTTCAGACAGAAAAAAAACAGCTTGAACACATGCTCAGAGAAAGGAAAGAATAGGGCATGTTTAGGGATCATTAAATGGGAGATAGAGCACAAAATATGTGAAGATGGGTGTTGGATACCACCATCAGACAGACAGAGCGATAAGGCTAATGATGTGTACTGTGGCCAATTGGTGGAGAACTGTTGCATTTATAAATAGCTACCATTTATTGTTTACTCTGTGCCAGGCATTGTGCTGAATAGTTTGTATAAAAAATGGTCATAAGAGCTGAGAAAAGTAGATAAGATTTTGAATAAAATTGTTTTAAGAAGATTTCTCTGGTTAAGGAGTAGATTGGAGATAAAGAGGAAAGGAAATTACAGTCTGATATCAGTGATGTTTAAGATTGGCCCATGCCTGGTGATCATTGTACAACTATAAATGAAATAAAATTCATTGAGTAATAAAAAAAAGAAATATGTATATATTTTTCCCTAAGTATTTTGAGAGTAGTTTAGCTCATCTTCATCTAATCTCTTTTATGAACTATTTTTTTTTCATATTTTCTAAAATAAATGCGTGTTATTTTTATAATCAACAAAACCATTCATATGATAAAAAAAAAAAGACTGGCTTAAGCCTTGACAAATGTGTTTTTTTAAAAAATACAAACATGAACAAATAAGGCATTTCAAACTCTGTGTATATTTAGTATCAAGTACTGTCTTAAAATCTCAGCAACTTAGGTTTCATGATTAGAAGGCTGTGACATAGTAATTTTCATCTTGTTCCATCTTGTCAGTCTAGTGTTATTCTTGGCTTCATTTTTCATTCATTACTATGAAATTACAGAGTATGTTTTTGAAGTTATAAAAAAAAATGTAAAGGGAGTTTACATCAAATTTCTCACAATTCTGTCATACCATAAAATTCGAATTTGAGTGTGCAGGACTGGTTTTATTTAAAGACTAGCCATACTGCATATATTATATCCCTTTTGGGTTCAATTCTTTAGGCATTTCCCTAAAATAGCATTTATTACATATTTACTATGTGTTAAGCACTTACTACTTCCTCATTTAATTCTTACAGTAACTGATTCTAAAGCTACAGATACAGAAACTGAGGCTCACGTAGGCTAAGTAATTTGCCTACGTTAATAAGTAGATTCATGCCTAGGCAGTCTGACTAGATCTCACGCTCTTATTAATCACTCAGCCAGATTACAGTGTGCATCTCCATTGGAGGTTAACCAGGGAAAGCTAATACATTGTTTTATTTGTTAACAGTTCTGTCAGAAGTTTCGTCTTTCTTAATTAAATCTTAAGATTACCTTCTGACAGCATGCTTATTTTTTTCACATTGTAGTATTTGAGAAATGCTTCGCATTTTCAATTTAGCAATCCTGATTTTGATAGGAAGTAATTGTGGCTATGTCACAGGTGAAAAAGCTTGAGCTCAGGGAAGTGGTTATGACTTGTTTTGGTACAAACCTATATTTGTAGGTGGGAACAAGAAATGAAGCTAATGGGCTAGTGAATTTTGAGAGTGTTATTAGGTCGTGAAACTGCTCTTTTTCTTCTGTTTAGGATAATTCTTTAGATTGCTGCTCTAAATACATGATCTTTTTAACATTAATTATGTTAAAGAATTTAATATTTAGACCTTCCATTCAACTCATGTTAGATGTATTACTCTACTTTCAGGGTTTGAATGCCGGTGTGGAAATGTTTACTGTGGTGTACACCGTTACTCAGATGTACACAATTGCTCTTACAATTACAAAGCTGATGCTGCTGAGAAAATCAGAAAAGAAAATCCAGTAGTTGTTGGTGAAAAGATCCAGAAGATTTGAACTCCTGCTGGAATACAAAATCCTTTGACCATCTGCAAACTAAAAATTGACTTGAGGTTTTTTTTCCTAGTCATTGGGAATGTAGAGCAATGTATCTTGCATAGACCTTTTAATCATGCATGTCATCAGAAGAATAGATTTTTGTTTTTGTTTTGAAAATGACTCTGAACATTTATTTCCATTGCAGTTTCTGTGGCTGAAAAGACTTAAGTAAACTTTACAAGTATTATCCTTTTAAGATCATTTTAATTTTAGTTGAGTGCAGAGGGCTTTTATAACAAACGTGGAGAAATTTCAGAGGGCTGTGATTTTTTTCCAGTATTAAACATGCATGCGTTAATCTTGCAGTTTATTTTCTCATTGTGTATGTAAATATAGCTTTTCTCTGCAGCACGATTTCTCTTTTGATAATACCCTTTAGGGTACAACTAGTTATCAGTAACTGAATGTATCTTAATCATTATGGCTGCTTCTGTTTTTCATTAACAAAGGTTATACATATGTTAGCATATAGTTTCTTTGCACCCACTATTTATGTCGGAATCATTTGTCACAAGAGAGTGTGTGCTGATGAGATTCCAAGTTTGTGTGTTTTTAATTTTTTTGAGCGAGGGAAGGAAAAGCTGTATGCATTTCATTGCTGACTGCAGGTTTCTTTCAGGTTACGTTCATCGGTCTGTGTGTATACAATATGAAGAATGATCTGAAGTAATTGTGCTGTATTTATGTTTATCCACCAGTCTTTGATTAAATAAAAAGGAAAAATATAATGTTCCCTTGTATTACTTTTTCTCTGTTACTCTTTCTGGTAGTTCATTTTGGTCCTTTAGTTTTCTATTTTACTAGTGTTTTGAGACAGACTCACATCTATTTGTGGCTGATCTTTTGATGATAAATGTAGTCTTAAATTTCTGTGAGTTGAAGATGTCAGCATTTCTTTAAAGCCAAGAACTTTTCTATCACTCAGATGTCACATTTTCTAGTTCTTATCTGATTCTCTGTTCTGCACTTTGTCACACTGAATTAGCATCTAGTAGAAGTTTTGTTTTGTTTTTTTCTGGTTAGATTAGAGAAACTGAAAGAACATATAACTCAGACTTGGCAGTTGGAAAATTGCGGAGTAGAAAGACCTTCAAAAGACCATTTGTCCTGTGGCTTTCAAACTTAACCTGGCAGCCAGCCTTTTAAAAAAAAATGTGAAATATGTAAAGCAGATTTAAAATAATATTTTACAATATAGATTGCTATGTTTATTTACTACTTGTATATTCTTAGTATGTATAGTCTTTGTATGTAATGATGTTTAGCATTAAAATCTGTAAATAAGAGAAAAACTATAATGATTATCCCAATAGATCCAGTTAAAGTATTTAATAGAATTTAACAGCCATTCAAGGTAAACTCTTGATAAATTAGGACTAGAAAGGAATTTCCTTTAAGGCGATAGTTTCTATGTAAAACCAAACAGAGAGTTCCCGTTGTGGCTCAGCAGGTTAAAAACCTGACTCATATTCATGAGGAAGGGACTTCAATCCCTGGCCTCACTCAGTGGGTTAAGGATCTGGAGTTTCAGCAAGCTGCAGCATAGGTCACAGCTGCAGCTCTGATTCCCCCCATAGCCTGGGAACTTCCATATGTTGCAAGTGTGGCCCTGAAAAGAAAAACAAATAAAAACCAAGCATCTTCCAAAATGAGGAAAATCCATTCTCTTTCAAGTCAGAAATAAAGGGCTAGTTTTCCACTGTCACTACTTAAATTCAAAATTGTGTTGGAGATTCTAGCCAATAGAGTAAGTCAAATCAAAGTTTTATAAGGAATAGAAAGGAGGAAACACTCATTATTTGTACATTACGTGTTCATTTTTCAAGAAAACCTAAACATATCTAAAGAGAAATTACCAGAAATACACGACTTCGTTAGGTAGGTAGGTATATCATTAATTCTCAGAAGTCAGTTGCATTTCTTTACAGCAACGACAAGTAGAAAACCAGAAGAGGAGTTCCTGTCGTGGCGCAGTGGTTAACGAATCCGACTAAGAACCATGAGGTTGCGGGTTCGGTCCCTGCCCTGGCTCTGTGGGTTAAGGATCCGGTGTTGCCGTGAGCTGTGGTGTAGGTCACAGATGCAGCTCGGATCCAACGTTGCTGTGGCTGTGGCTCTGGCATAGGCCAGCGGCTACAGCTCTGATTCGACCCCTAGCCTGGGAACCTCCATATGCCACGGGAGCGGCCCAAGAAAAGGCAAAAAAAAAAAACCAGAAGACATCTTTTGCAATAGTATTAACACCAAGTGCCTAGAAAATTAACTATGTTGAAGACCTCTTTAAGAACAAATTCTGAGAGTTCCTGTTGTGGTTCAGTGGGTTAAAGTCCCGACATTGTCTCTGTGAGGGTTCGGGTTCGATCCCTGGCCTCACTTGGTGGGATAAGGATCCAATGTTGCCACAAGTTGCAGGCCAGGGAAATTCCACATGCCACAGCTGTGGCTGCAAAAAGAAAAAAGCAAGTGAAAAGCCAAGTTACAAACCAGGAGAAGTTAAAATACAAATCAGGACCACAATAAGACTATTTTATACCCATTCAATTGGCAAAAATGTAAAAAACTCTGACAGCATCTAGTGTTAGAGGGATTCCACATAATCTCGTAAAGCTTGTGGATGTTAACTAAAAATGCTTCAGTCCTTCAGACAGTTTGGTAATATCTTTTAAAGTTTCACGCATTCTGTAATCCAGAAATTTCACTCCTAACTGTATCCCCAAGAAAAACTTGAACATAGGCAAGAGATGTACAGGAATTTTCATAGCATTGTTTACACCAAGTAAAAATCTAGAAGCCTCTCAAGTCCGTATTGAAGGATGGATGAATAGAATGGGATACATCCTCACAGTGGAATATACAGTGATCAAAACTAGTGACCCCTAGCGTTTCTGTTAGGGCTCAGCAAGTTAAGGACCCAACATTTCCATGAGCATGTGGATCCCTGGCTTTGCTCAGTAGGTTGGTGATCTGGCATTGCCACAACCTGTGGCGTAGGTCGTAGATGTGTACTGCCATGGCTGTGGCATGGGCCAGCAGCTGCAGCTCCCATTCAACCCCTGGCCCGGAAACTTCCATATGCTGCAGGTGGGGCTGTAAAAAAAGAAAAAAATTAGTGATCCCTAGGAGTTCCTCTGTGGCACAGCAGGTTAAGAATCTGGTGTCACTGTAGTGGCTTGAGCCATTGCTGAGGCATGGGTTCCATCCCTGGCCCAGGAACTTCCATACGAGGGCGCAGCCAAAACAAAAACAAAATCCCTTGTGAAAGTCTTAAAACATACAACATGGTCACCTAAAAAAGTTTAGTAAAATTCCGACATCTGAGCAGGGGCAAGGGATGTGGTACCATGTGGTCAAGACCTCAACTTTTTTGAAAGTAGGTTTGGGATACTTATATTAGACATAAGTAAAAGCAGGCCATGTGTGAACCATTGCCAAGAGTGTCATGAACCAAGAATTATGATTAACCCAATTTCCTGTACCTGAGGTCCAAAGTCTCATGACCACATATTAAAATTCAGAGTTTGGGTGATTTTTTTTTAGGCATATGATTGATTGATTCTACTTTTATTTAGGGGAAAAAAATCCAAAACACATGTAAATAAGTCAAAGGAGATAATCCTTAAAGATCATTATACAAATTGCTTAATTGGGACTTTAGTTCTGAGTAACGTACCAGTATGGCTGACTATTTCTAATATAGGTTGTTAGTTGTTTGATGGTTTTTTAAGATAAAACACCAAAACCGTAATTCATGAAAGAAAAAAATTGATGTTAGACCTACTTAAAAATTGCTCTACAAAGTAATTGTTAAGAGAAAAGCTATGCCACAGACTGGGGAAAAATATTAAGCAAAACGTCTGATACAGGACGTTTACCCTAAATATAAAAATAACTCTTAACTATAAGGAAACAACCCCGGAGTTCCCATTGTGGTTCAGTGGGTTAGGAACCCGACCTTGCTCAGTGGATAAGGATCTGGGGTTGCCATGAGCTGCAGTGTAGGTCTCAAACGCGGCTTGGATCTGGCGTTGTTGTGTCTGTGGCATAGGCCAGCAGCTACAGTTCAGATTTGACCCCTAGCCTGGGAACTTCCATGTGCCACAGGTGCGGCCCTAAAAAGAAAAGGAAAAAAAAAAAAAACAATTAAAAAATGTGCTAATGTGAGAATACACACACACACGTATATATATGACTGGGTCACTTTGTTGTATAGCAGAAATTGATAGAACATCAATGAAGTATAATAAAAATAAAAATCCAAAAAATCGGCAAAATATCTGGACACCAAAGAAGATATATAGATGGCAAATAAACAAATGAAAAGATTTCATCAATATGTCCCTGGAGAATTGCAAATTAAAATGAAATAGCACCTCATACCTATTAGAATAGCTAAAATTGAAAACACTGACAACATCAAATGCTGTTGAGGATTGGAGTAATAAGAACTCATTCCTGGGTGATAGAAATGAAACGTGACAGAACAAAGTCTGGCAGGTTCTCTTTTTTTTTTTTTTGTCTCTTTAGGGCCATACGGAAGTTCCCAGGCTAAGGGTCAAATCGGAGCTGCAACTGCCATCCTACACAGCCACGGCAACACCAGATCCGAGCCACGTCTGCAACCTACACCACAGCTCACGGCAGTGCGGGATCCTTACTTAACCCACTAAGCAAGGCCAGGAATCGAACCGCCGTCCTCATAAATACTAGTCTCATTCGTTAACCACTAAGCCATGAAAGGAACTCCTGGCAGCTTCTTAAAGTTAATCGTGTAGTCTTAGCTTAGAATCTAGCAATTGCACTCCTGGGTATTTGTATCAATGCTGGTTTATCAATTAATAACAAATGTACCATACAAATCCAAGATGTTAGCAGAGGAAACTATTGGGCTAGGGATTATATGGGAACTCTCTGTACTTCCTGCTTAATTTTTCTGTAAGCGTCTATTAGTTAAAAAACAAAAACGCAAAGTGATGCTCCTCTGATGGTCAGTTTGGACAGCCCTGTAGAGACCCCTACAGAAGATGTCTGGCCTGCTGCTTCTGGCTCTCTGGTTTGGTTTACTTCTAGGTAGCATAGCAAACCTTTCACCTTTTTTTTTTTTTTTTTAAAGAAAAGTCATGTTAAATTTCAGGGCCATGCAACACCACTACAAATAGCACCATCTATAGGTATACTGTCTAGTAGAGTAACCACTAGCTATATGTGGCTTTTTAAATTAAATCAGTTAATAAATAAAAGAAGACTTTGAGTCGTCATTCACTTGTCACACTTCAAATGCTCCAGGGGCTCCCCGTTGGATAGCACAGACACAGAACATCTTCATTGCACAACATTCCATTTTTTTTCTTTTTCTTTTTTTTTTTGTTTTAGGGCCCACACCCGTGGCATATGGAAATTCCCAGGTTAAGGGTCTAATTGGAGCTACAGCTGCCGGCCTACACCACAGCCACAGTAACACCAGATCCGAGCTTCGTCTGCAACCTACACCACAGCTCACAGCAACACCTGATCCTTAACCCACTGAGCGAGGCCAGGGATCGAACTCACATCCTCATGGATACTAGGGGGATTCGTTTCTATTGCACCACATGGGGAGCTCCCGCAGAGCATTCTGTTAGCTGTAGTCTAGCCCAGTGTATCATGTCTGGAGAAGCTGTGCTGCTATCTCTCAATGCACAGGCAGGAGCCCCAGGAACCGATGGAGGAAAGAGTAGAGTTGAACCACCCCCTCAAAAGAGAATGTGGGCAAGGCAGACATGAAGAATCAGAACGTCCCCAGTCTGCTCAGCAAGGGGAAGAGGGCGGGGGGATTGGAATATTAAGCAGGGAAGGCAAATGACAGACAAGGAATAAAGCTTTGGGTCTGGAAGCCTCAAGTGAGAGAAAAGCAGGCCTAAGCTTGGTGCTTCATTCCTGGGATCTCTTACGAAGGAAGGAGCAGAGATGTTTACGAGATACGTGTTTCAGTTGACAGTTACTGGTTTTGTGTTTTTTAAGGCCACACCTGTGGCATATGGAAGTTTCCAGGCGAGCACTTGAATTGGAGCTGAGGCTGCATCTCCAACCTATGCTGCAACTTGCTGCAATGCTGGATCTTTAAGCCACTGAGGGAGGGTAGGGATAGAACTCGCATCCTCTCAGACACCATGTCAGGTTCTTAATCCACTGAGTCACGATGGGAACTCCCGGCAGCTACTGTTGACAGAGGAAGGCAATGTTTGGGGAGAGAGGCACTGAGAATTATCTATTCAACTCTGCCAAACAGGTTGGATAAGGAATACATGTAAAATGGCGAAATTTCTCTGCATTTCTGGGTGCAGGATGGGATGCACAGCCTGTAGCTCAAAAACACCCTGAAAATTCAGATGGGAAAAGGAAAAATGGGGTTGGGAAAACTTCCATATGTGTTCATACAAGAACATAGAGTTATAAGTATCCATTAGGAATCACAGGGAAGGAAAATCTGAAAAGCTGCATGAGCTTTGACAACAAACAAAAACCCATGGTGTGGTACACATGATTATCAAGTCAGTTGTCAGTGATACTCTATTTAACAGGCTGCTTATTGTTTGTGGGTCTTTTGGATCCAGCTTAAAAACAAAATGGCCTTGAGGGAGTTCCCGTCGGGGCTCAGTGGTTAACAAACCCAACTAGTATCCATAAGGATCTGGCATTGCTATCAGCTGTGGCGTAGGTAGCAATCGTGGCTCAGATCCTGAGTTGCTATGGCTGTGGGGTAGGCCAGCAGCTACAGCTCCGATTCAACCCCTAGCCTGGGTACTTGTATGCTGCAGGTGTGGCCCTAAAAAGACAAAAGACAGAAAAAAAAAAGGCTTTGAGGCAGTATTCCATCAGAGCAGGGATACTATAATACCTGAAACAATGAAAGCTGACTAAAGACAGAATGAAAGAGGGCAGGAAGAAGAAATTTGTTTTGCAAAATACCCGGCCTTGGTTGAACTGGTTCTTTTGGCTGTGCTTCAGGGTAGTCCAAAAAGGGAACTAAGATTAAGACCAAGCAAATGAAGCAAATGCCTTGTCTTCTTAAGGCTCATGCTCAAAAATGGTTATTGTACACATTTCGGAGGGGACACCATGTGTTTGGCATGTATATCATACATTTTAGCATCAGAGAGACACATATCATGTGCAAACACAAGACACATTGTTCTCTCCAGGAAGTTCAACTTTTAGAGGACCCTGGAACTAGACTCAAGTAATTCAAGTGCAAGTGAAATTCCTAGGATGAGGAGAAGGGGAATGGATGGATTCTTGAGGGTTGCTCCAGAAAGGCCACTCCCCTGCTCCCTGTGCAGGCAGTGTCCACACCCTGCTTATCTGAATGGCAGTTGTCAGCCTCTCAGAGCCTTGCAAGACATCTGTGCCTGATTCAGAAAGCCCTTTCCAGTTCTCTTATAAAGAAGGCAGGGACACACTTGTGGCAACAGTGTGGCTGTTGCTGCATTTTAGAACAACAGAGGCTCAAACCAGCCCTTCATAATGGAGGTCCCAAAATTCACTGTGGGTTAAGGGTCCCGCATTGTCACTGTTGTGGTCTGGGTCACTCCTGTGGGGTGGTTGGATCCCTGGCCCAGGAACTTTTGTATGCTGCAGGCACAGCAAAAATAAATAAATAATAACAAAAAACAGGAGTTCCTGTCTTGGCTCACCAGAAACAAACCTGACTAGTATCCATGAGGACACAGGTTCGATCCCTGGCCTTGCTCAGTGTGTTAAGGATCCAGCACTGATGTGAGCTGTGGTGTAGGTTGCAGATGTGGCTCGGATCTGACGTTGCTGTGGCTGTGGTATAGCCCCGCAGCTATAGCTCTGATTCGACCCCTAGCCTCGGAACCTCCATGTGCCACAGATGCAGCCAAAACAAAACAGCAAAACAAAACACCCCCCAAACCAAACAAAAACAACCCAAAACCAAAAAAGCAAACAAACAAAAACCCTCACTTCCAGTCCAGAAAGCATCCACACTGCCACCCAGGAATTTACCCTCTGGCAACAGTATAAGAAAAGGAAAAGTTTGGTGCCTGCCTGTCTTCATGGCTCCACTTTGATTACGATCCCAAGCACTGCAATTTCTTCAGCCAATGAAAATGAGAATGAAGTCTATTTGGCCACAAGGAAAAATATTCAGGAGAAAAACCTAAGGACAGACTGAAAAGTTGCCTCTCTGTAAAATTTACAAAGATGGAAAAATCATGTACATACAAACGTAATGAGCAAATAACATGAAAAAGTGACAACTGTAGGATATGGTGGGATCATGCGCAATATTTTTTCTTTAAAATTCTTTTTTATGGTTGCAATATATGTGTTCAACACACTCTCTCCTGAAAGAGGAGAAAGAAAAGAAAATACAGCGATTTGCCAGTTACTTCAAATGTTGTTTTCCAAACAGAGAACAGATTTGGTGTTTTCAGACACTATATATAATTAGTGGGTTGACAAGTCTATTTTAAAACTCAGAAATCTTACTCCCTTTTCAACTATCTCATGCCCACACCCCTTCCCACACACACACATATCAGCCCCACCCCCTTCCCTCCAAAAGGTTTTTCGGTTTTCTCTTGGCTTAGCTTTTATCATCTAAGCTTTCATTAGCTCTTGTGTATTCAGTGGAAGCTCTGGCCCCTCATCCCTCAGAGAGCACATGCTCAGTAAATAAGTATCCCCAGTGCCTAGCATGGTGGTTGGGGGTGAGCGGGAGCTCCTTGGTTATTGATTAATTGCCTTTAGTCAGCAATTTCCTATTATTTACTTAAATATTTATGGAGCACTTATTCTGTGCCACGTGTTTTGCTGGGCATTGACAAAGCTGCACACAGATCAAAAAAGAGTTCCTGCCTCTAAGGGGAAGGGCAGAGCCATACAGAACAAGTAAATAACTTATTGTCTCGACACTAAAGAGTCTCTAGAATTCAGTAGGTATTAGGTGCTGCCTGGAAAGACCACAAAACAGAGTTGGGACATGCTCCTCTTTCTTTTTCCCCTTTCTAGAACCTGCCAGAATGAGTCAGATCACCTACCTCTGCCAGAGACTGCCCTTCATCCCTCCCCAGAGGAGATTTAACCAAAACCGAGGTCCACCCTTGGCAGAGACACTCGGGGTGGGAGATGAGGGCCAAGAGGCCGGGCAAGATGGAGCCCCTTACGGGGTGGTCACGGATCAGCTTCAGTCACCTCCAGGCCCAGGGAGGGGCTTCAGCAGTCAGCCTTACTTGCAGTGCCTCCTCATCTCAGGCCTTCTGGTTTTAGGCCCTCTTATCTCACGACATCCAGCCTCTCCTCCCTCTAAGCCAAAGTGCAGGGGAGCCTCTCTAACTCTGCAGAGATTTTTTTTTTTTTAATTAAAGTTTAGTTGATATACACTATTAGATGTTACTGTGCACAATATAGTGATTCACAGTTTTTTTTTTTTTTGTCTTTTTAGGGCCTCATCCTCGGCATATGGAAGTTCCCAGGCTAGGCGTCAAATCAGAGCTGCAGCTGCCAGCCTACACCACAGTCACAGCAATGTCAGATCCGAGCCGCATCTGCTACCTACACCACAGTTCTTGGCAGTGTCAGATCCTTCACCCACAAGCAAGGCCAGGGACTAAACCTGAGTCCTCATGGATACTAGTCAAGTTCATTACCACTGAGCCACAATGGGAATACCTGATTCACAATTTCTAAAGGTTATAGTCCATTTATATCTATTATAAAACATTGGCTATATTCTCTGTCTAGCTCTGCAAAGTTTAGGCTTGCCTGACTTCTGCCTACTTTTGTAACTGCGCTAGGATCTGGGATCATTCTGCCTGGCTAAAAGTGTGACTTGGAGTTCCCTGGTAGCTTAGCAGTAAAGGATCTGACATTGTTAGTGCTGTGGAGAGGATTTGATCCCTGGCCCGGGAACTTCTGCCTGCCCTGGCCGGAGCCAAAAAAGAAAAAAAAAAGTGTTTCTGAAGCACCCACACAGATAACACTCATGTGTGCTCCCAGGGCCCTGGCTGTGACATTATTTCAAAAATTCTAGCAGACTGGACAAGAGTGATTACACACAAACCTTAAACTCGCCCTTTCTTTTCTTCCTTCGCTCCCTCCCTCCTTTCCGTCCTTTCTATTTTTTCTCTTCTTCCCTTTACCTCCCCTCCCTTCTCCTCCCCCTTTCCATCCCTTCTTTTTCTTTTTCTTTTTTTGTCCTTTTTGTCTTTTTTTAGGGCTGCACCTGTGGCATATGGAGGTTCCTAGGCTAAGGCTCTAATCAGAGCCACAGCTGCTGGCCACAGCCACAGCAACACAGGATCCGAGCTGCATCTGCAACCTATGCCACAGCTCACGGCAACGACGGATCCTTAACCCACTGAGTGAGGCCAGGGATTGAACCCACAACCTCATGGTTCCTAGTCGGATTCGTTTCTGCTGCACCACAATGGAACCTCCTCCACCCCTTCTTTCTTTATATCAGTCAATCACCATTTTAATACTTTATTCTAATTACAAGCTCTCTAGTACACACTTTACTGCTGATCTTGTTGAAAAGTCAGAGCTGTTTTAGAGGTGAGGACGGAGAAAGGAAGACAGAGGAACTTTTTGAAAACTTGGGACTGGGGGAGTTCCCACTGTGGTGCAGCAGAAAGGAATCCAACTGGGAACCATGAGGTTGTGGGTTCGATCCAGGTTTTGCCCAGTGGGTTGGGGATCCGGCGTTGCTGTGAGCGATCTGGCGTGGCTGTGGTGTAGGCTGGCAGGCGTAGCTCTGATTAGACCCCTAGCTTGGGAACTTCCATGTGCGGCCCTAAGAAGATGAAAACAAACAAACAAAAAATTGGGGACTGGCAGTTGACTTATGTATGCTTGAAGAAAGAAGATAATTTAATCTGATTTAAGGAGGAGGATAGTGGATGAGAGGAGATGGGGGCAAGACAGTGTAGCCAAAGAACGTAAAACTTATTTTCTTTTAGGTCTTTCTATTTATTATCCATTTTAAAATGTTTTTGAAGGGAAGGTTTTTTTTCTTTTTTTTTTTTGTCTTTTTGCTATTTCTTTGGGCCGCTCCCTTGGCATATGGAGGTTCCCAGGCTAGGGGTCAAATCGGAGCCACCGGCCTATGCACCAGAGCCACAGCAACGCGGGATCCGAGCCGCGTCTGCAACCTACACCACAGCTCATGGCGTTGCCCGGATCATTAACCCACTGAGCCAGGGCAGGGACCGAACCCGCAACCTCATGGTTCCTAGTCGGGTTCGTTAACCACTGCACCACGAAGGGAACTCCAGGGAAGGGGTTATTTTTACAAACCTTGGAGTGGTTCTGCAAAGTTTAAAGGTCCTTTAAAAATAATTTCTAGGATTCTGGCTTAAATTTGTCCTCAAATTTATTTTCAGTCAGCTATGCTTGTGTATCCATTAACTCATTAACTTTTGACTCTAATGTGGTAAGAATTCCCAAGCAAATTAATTGAAAATCAGTGTTTCAAATGCCAGTTTGTGTATTGATAAGTATGTGCAGCCTATATTTTATAATTTTAACTCACTTTAAAAGAACAATTTTGGGAGTTACCATCATGGCTCAGTGGTTAAGGAACCCGACTAGTAACCATGAGGTTGCGGGTTTGATCCCTGCCCTTGCTCAGTGGGTTAAGGATCCAGCACTGCCATGAGCTGTGGTGTAGGTGGCAGATGCGACTTGGATCCCACGTTGCTGTGGCTGTGGTGTAGGCTGGCCCCTGTAGCTCCAATTAGACCCCTAGCCTGGGAACCTCCACATGCCGAGGGTTCGGCCCTCAAAATTACAAAAAAAAAAAAAGGAACAATTTTACTTGGTTTCTAAGAAATTTGCATTTATATGATAAACATATTTTCAATTAGTGCGGACCACTTTAGCTTTTATAGTTGTGTTCTTTTCTGATTGTCTTCATCAAGAAAAGCAAAATCCAGAAACAAAGGAATGGTGAGCTTTCTGGCTGGATGCCCCTGGGGGAAAAAGATAGTTAATTAATAACCAACTCTGTGCCAGGCATCATTTGACCAGCACAAAAATCATAGAGTAGGTGTTATTATTACCTCTGTTTTACAGATGAGAGAACTGATAACTGGAGAGTTTAACTTGCCCAAAGCTAAACACTCTACTGTCAGAGGTGGATCACAAATCTTCATCCTTTAAGCTATATAGTTACCAGTGTTGGAAAGAGGATTAAGATGTGGATTTGACTGGGAACTATGTCTAGTCACTTCTGATGGAGCATGATAATGTGAGAAAAAGAATATACACGTGTATGTGTAACGGGGTCACCATGCTGTACAGTAGAAAAAAATTTGTATTGGGGAAATAACAATTTAAAAAATAAATAAAAATAATATATATATAAGTTATTCAGAAAAAAAAAGATGTGAATTTGTTTCTCCTCTCCTGCTCCCTTCCTTCATTTTTTTTCTCCCTCTCTTCCCCTCCCCTCTTTCTTTTTCTCAGTCTCCCCTTTTATTATTTATTTATTTATTTATTTTGATTTTTAGGGCCACACCTGTGATATGTGGAAGTTCCCAGGCTAGGGGTCGAATCAGAGTTACAGCTCCCAGCCTTCACCACAGCCACAGAGGATCCGAGCCACGTCTGCACCACAGACCACAACTCATGGCAATGCCTGATCCTTAACCCATGGAGCGAGGCCAGGGATTGAGCCTGAAACCTCATGGTTCCTAGTTGGATTTATTTCTGCTGTGCCACGATGGGAACTCCTCAGTCTCCCCTTTTAATCTTTACACACAAACACCTAGAATTTCTGTATGTCAGGTGCAAGTGCTCCACAGTTAATTTAATTCTCATATCAACTCTGTGAAGTAGGAAGTTTTATCAACCTTATATAGGGAAGAAAGCTGAGCC
This sequence comes from Phacochoerus africanus, assembly GCF_016906955.1. Lineage (NCBI taxonomy): Eukaryota > Metazoa > Chordata > Mammalia > Artiodactyla > Suidae > Phacochoerus > Phacochoerus africanus. Next base: position 50,160,509 of record NC_062552.1, read on the forward strand.
AGAAAGAGGTTAAGTAACTTGCCCAACATCAAACAACTTGCCAATGTCATTTTAACACAGGTATATGCAATAAACAGGTATTTTATAATCTATATATATACGCTGTGAGTGTGTGTGTGTGTGTGTGTTAGGGCCGTAACTGCAGCATCTGGAAGTTCCCAGGCTAGGGGTGGAATTGGAGGTGCAGTTGCCTGCCTAAGACACAGCCACAGCCAGCTTGGGATCTGAGCCGCATCTGTGACCTACGCTGCAGCTCACCTCAACCCTGGATCCTTAACCTGCTGAGCAGAACCAGGGATCAAACCCACATCCTCATGGATACTTGTCAGGTTCCTTACCGCTGAGCCACAACAGGAACTCCCAGGTGAGTGATATTTTTTAGAATATTAATTTTCATTAATTTAAGCCTTCCAAACAGGCATGATCCTTTCACTGATAAAGTCAAAGTGCCATAGCTGACAGATTAGCATGGTTTATGAAAGCAGAAAAGACTGGACTGGACTGGAAGCAATGTTCCAGCTCGGGAGGTAGCATCTGGCGTCAAAGTGTCTGCTGTATCCAGGAAACCAACAAGACTTCTGTTGAGCTGAAAAGCAGGGCACACAACTGAGGGAAAACGAGGCTGAAGTCACCCCCGGCAGAGCCTTAAATGCCAGGTTGGCGATCGCTCTCGGTAGGACCGAGGGCCCTGCACCAGCAACTGGACCAAGGCCTCCTGGGAGATGGACTCGGGGAGGAGGGCCCTCAAAGAGGAGGTGGGGCTGCTAGCGTTGGAGCGAAGCTGGAGTGGGAGGGGGATGAGGGGTTGTCCAGGGGTGGAGTTTGCGGAGAAACAGCCCTCATGGAGGGGCGGGGCTAATGGGGATGGGGCCTTTTGGTGAGCGGGCCTTGTGGAGGGGCGGGGCTCGAGGAGAGGCGGAGCCCTTGGGTGGGGCGGGCCGGGCCCTGCTGGGTCAAGGGGTCAACTGTGGTGGGGCGGGCCTGATGGGGCGGGGTCCTCAGGGGGCGTGACCCGGCCTGACCACCTCGGTGAGTCCCGGCCCACCGATCGCCCGCAGCCCGCAACCCGCAGCCAGCTTCTCTGCTCCGTGCTCGCCAGCATGTCCTTCGTCCCAGTGGCCGAGGATTCTGACTTCCCCATCCACAACCTGCCCTACGGCGTCTTCTCCACTACAGGCAACGTGAGCTGCCATGCTCGGCTTCCGGGTGCCGGGAGGGAGGGCGTCCCCTTTGCCCAGAACCCCCACTCCTCCTTGTGGCTCCGCCCCGGTCAGATAAAGCAGGACGTTGAGCTGGTCATTTCTATGCTAGAAACTTCTTGCGCAGATCCCCAGTGCCATTTGGGGCCTTGAGAGCTGTGGCTCTCGTTTTCACCCCTAGGGGTGCGTTGGGAGGTGGGGTGGAGGCAGGGGCCTTTTTCCTTTTGTGTGTGTGTGCTTTTTTAGGGCTGCACCCGGGGCATATGGAAGTTCCCAGGCTAGGGTTCTAATCGGAGCTGCAGCTGCCGGTCTACACCACAGCCACAACCACGCAGGATCTGAGCTAAGTCTGCCACCTACATTGCAGCTCACAGCAACGCTGGATCCTTAACCCACTGAGCAAGGCCAGGGGTGAACCTGCATCCTCATGGATACTAGTCAGATTCGTTTTCGCTGTGCCACAACGGGAACTCCCAGCTTTTTCCTTTTGAGTAGATCGTGGAGAGTGCTTGGTGGATTCATATCCCTCCTGGCAACCTCTAGATGTGCAAGTTATTGAAACTCTCAGCCTCAGTTTCTACAGGTTTATGTGAGAATTAAATGCAAAATGAGAGAAAACATATGAATCGCCTCCTCAGGCAAACAGAACAAGTTTGATTATTATTACAGAGGAGTTGAACTCACAGTCAACCCCAAAGTCATTTGGCTTTGTTTCCTTCCCCCAGAGACTATACAGCCCGTTGCTCAACTCCCAGGTTAGCCCCTAACCCTAGAATTCAGGAAATACTGATCAACTCAATATTTTTAGTAGCTCAGAGGGGTGAGTGCCTTGGGATCTAATAGTCTAAGAAGTCAAGTTTCTTTGCCTCCAGCTGGTCTTCTTTCAGCTCCCAGGGCTCCCTGGGCTCCCTTACTGTTCAGAAGCCCTTTGAGGCAGAGAAAGGAAATTTCGCTTTAGAGAGTGTAGTCTGCTTGGCAGAAAGAAATCTTTGAAAACTGGGAGTTTATCAACAAACATATAAGAAGCTTCCCAGAGTGGGGAAGGCAGTTTCCCTTGGATTTATTTGTATTTTTGGCTTAGATTTCTGCCCCCAACTTTCAAGGTAAAGTCCTAATTCACTCTGTAAAGCAGAGAAGCCCAGAATCTGCTTCGCCCTGTTGGCTAGATGGAGCTCCTAGCAGGGAGCCCCTTCCTGAAGAATGGGTTCCCTGCCCCCCGTGGGTGATCATTGACCCCAAGTACAGCATTTGCCAAGGTCTAAAAGATTCAGTGTGTGGTTGCACAACTGCCAGGCCTGGCCAGATGTTGCAAGAACACCGAAAGTTAACAGTCTCCTAGAAGTCCACAAATGACGCATGTTAAACCTTAACCCGTGTTAACCAATGTGCTCTGCTGGAGAGGAGCCCTCCCTCTGCTGGCCTCTGACACTGCCCTCAGCAGAGTGTCCTCACCTTCCCTCGGGGCACAAGTCCATCAGGCAGAAGCCTTGTGAGAGGTGGGTAGGATGCTCTGAATTGCTTTTCCAGAAGACTCTGGAATGAACGCCTCTCAGAGGGTGGCTAGTTGCCTTCTGACACCACGCTCCTGCTGTTTCATGTTAGGATGGGCAGAGACAGCCCCTAGGGAGCTCTGGGTACCACTGTCCTCCGAAACCAGCGCTGAGGGCTGGGAGGTGGCATTACAGAAGGCTGAGGGCCTTCAAGTGCAGCAGCCTGTGTCTGAAGCTGTCGCTGCAGGCACTGGCCATTCCAAGGGTGGTGGCTGCCTCTCCAGGCTGGTCTAGTTGCCAAGGCAAAGCCTCCTCTCCTCCATGCTGGTGGCCAGCCGTTCATAGTCTGGGGGGAACAATTGCGAATCAACCCAGTTTTCCTTTTATTTTATTGTATTTTTTTATTTTCACTTTTTAGGGCCCTACTTGCAGCATATGGAAGTTCCCAGGCTGGGGGTTGAATTGGAGCTGCAGGAACTCCCAATCCAGTTTTCATTTTATTCATTCTTTTATTCAGTGAACGCTTATGAACCCCAGCTCTGGGCCTGACTCTGGGCTGGAAGTTGGGGATCAAATACACACGAGACACCCTCCCTCCATCTCGGGTTGCTCTTGGGTGAGTAGAGCAGATCCTGGCTCTCTCCTCAGACTGGGACGGCCTGAGGAGCAGGTGCTGCAATAGCCTGGAGCCGAAGACCAAGTTGTTAAAGTCCCTGTGGTCCTAGCCCTGCCTCTGCCTCCAGGCTCTCCGCTCTCTCCAGCCACACTGGTTGCCTTTCAGTTTCTGGAACATTCTACGAGCAGTTTCCTCCCTCAGGCCCTTAGCACATATTGTTCCTTCTCTCTGGAATACTTTTTTTTTTTCCTGCTCTCTATCTGCTGATTTCTTCTCACTCTTTGGGACCCATCTTAAATGTCACCTCCTCGGAGAGACGTTGCCTAAGCACCCTCACTGAACGAGCTCCCCCTAGAACTCCAGCCACAGTTCTTATCTGTCACCACACCGTGTGCTTTCTTTTGCTTCTGAAGGGTGGAAAGCAAGTCTCTCCCTAACCCCTCAGTGCTTTTGCAGCCTTGGTGTACTGCTGGTGTGAAGCAGAGGGTCCATTCATGTTTCTATCTAAGTGTTTTTGTCTACCCTGTGTCTGGTCTCATGACAAGAGATTTACAGATATTCATTAATGGAATTCACACTCTATCCTGCTGTTGTGCTGTTGTCCCCATTTTACAGAGGAGGAAACTGAGGCTCAGCGAGGCCAAGAATCCTGCCCCAGGTCTCACAGCCATTAAGAGGCCGATTTGGGGCTGCACCCGTGGTCTCCCTAACCCCATGCTTTTACCTCTTTGTCAAGCTGGGAGGTGGGTAAAGCTTTCCTTTGGGCCACTCTGTGTGGGATATTACCAAACGTTCTAAAGCAGAGGCGGAGTTCCCATCGTGGTGCAGCAGAAATGAATCCAACTAGGAACCATAAGGTTGTGGGTTTGATCCCTGGCCTCGCTCAGTGGGTTAAGGATCTGGTGTCGCTGTGAGCTGTGAGCTGTGGTGTAGGTCGCAGATGCAGCTCGGATCTGGCATTGCTGTGGCTCTGGTGTAGCTCTGATCTGACCCCTGGCCTGGGAACCTCCATATGCCATGGGTGTGGCCATAAAAGGATAAAAGACAAAAAAAAATGCAGAGGTGATGCTCATGAGTTCTCATAATTAGACAAATGGGCTATCTCTTCCTAATTTATTTCCCTCTAGTTATACATGGGACCCCGAGGCCCTGAGCAGGCAGACCCGAGAGCTTGTCCAAAGTGAAAGGATGGTGAATGACAGGGTAGGCAGGACCTCAGAGGTCCTGAGTCTAGCACGGAAGAGAAGACTCCCAACAGTTGAAATAGAGGGGTCCACTCCCTCAGGTCCTCAGGTCAGGGTTTGGGATCCAAGGGCCGCTTCTCGCCTTTGCTTGCAGCCAAGGAAGCAGGTAGCCGTGCTGGTGATTAGGGCCTGGAGGCTGCTCAGTGCTGTCAGCTCCTTCCTACCTTCTTCTGGGTGTTAGGGCAGGGCAGGGGCAGAGAAATGGCCCGAGGGTCTGCCCTTGCACAACCCCCGAGTGGGCAGACACTGGGGGCCAGGTAGCCCAGCTCATTGCCTGTTACAGCTGTTGACACATTCCAGCTGGGCAGAGACTGAGGCCCAGGGAGCCAGCAGTGGAACTGGGGTCTGCCTGGGGCCTCAGGGCCAGGTGAGAGTGAGGCTCTGGTCTACCCCTGGTCCCAGGGGCTGACATGCATGGAGAGATGGCCCCCGAAATGAGCAGTCACGTACTGGAGATGAGCCAGCCAGTAGCCCCACGTCTAAACTCCCTGGAACTGTGCAAAGGAATTGCCCCGAGGGAATGCCTGGGTTAAGCCTGAGAAGTAATCCAGTTGCCTGGGGCGAGGGGCACTCACCTGAGGGCTACCTGAGGAACTTTACTGGGGACTTTGCTTGGATACCTGGCTTGGACTAGGCTTTTGGCAACTGCTCCACCACAAGGTGTGTTTGATTTATTTTCCATTCAAGGAACATAGAACATTCCCTTCATATTCTAGAGGTGGAGACGGCACCAAATTCTCCCTGGCCAGAGATCACAGGGGCAGTTTCAGCTCTTTAAGAGGCAAAGGGAGCTGGGGTATGGTGCTAAGGATCCAGTTCCTCAGCCCCTCTCCATGGAGGGCCATCCAAACGGGGACTTGGGAGTTCCCATTGTGGCGCAGCAGAAACGAATCTGACTAGAAACCATGTAGTTGCGGGTTCGATCCCTGGCTCCGCGGGTTAAGGATCTGGCGTTGCTGTGAGCTGTGGTGTACATTGCAGATGCTGCTCGGATCCCGCGTTGCTGTGGCTGTGATGTAGGCTGGCAGCTACAGCTCCAATTAGACCCCAAGCTTGGGAACCTCCATAAGCCATGGGTGTGGCCCTAAAGAAAAAAAAGAAAAAGCAAGTAAATAAATAAACAAATGGGGACGTGTATGCTCTTAAATAGACGAGCTTTGCAGGTAAATGAGCCAAGCCTGGCTGAAGCTTCCCCAGCTCTGACCATACCATCTTCCTCCCAGTCAAGACAGAGGATCGGCGTGGCGATTGGTGACCAGATCCTGGACCTCAGTGTCATAAAGCACCTCTTCACTGGGCCTGTCCTCTCCAAACACCAAGATGTCTTTGATCAGGTAGGACACTGTGACATGGCTTGTCCTGGATCTCAGTGCAAATGCCACCAAGAAAGTGCTTGTTGCCTTCCATTTATTTTCCTTCCTTCCTTCCTTCCTTTCTTTCTTTCCTTCTTTTCTTTCTTTCTCTTTCTTTCTTTCTTCTTTCTTCCTGCCTTCCCGCCTTCCCTACATTATTTGTTTCTAGTTTATTTATTTATTTATTTTTTCTTTTAAGACTGCACCCACAGCATATGGAAGATCCAAGGCTAGCAGGTGAATCGGAGCTACAGCTGCCAGCCTACACCACGGCCACAGCAATGTGGGATCCAGAGCTGCATCTTCGACCTACACCACAGCTCACGGCAATGCCAGATCCCCACACCACTGAATGTGGCCAGGGATCAAACCCTCATCCTAATGGATTCTAGCTGGATTCATCTCTGCTGGGCCAGCATGGGAAGTTCATCTTTTTTTTTTTTTTTTCTATTTTGGCTGCCCTGTGGCATATGGAGTTCCCAGGACAGGGATCAATCCGAGCCGTAGTATCAACCTAGGCTGCAGCTGCAGCAATTCTGGATCCTTAACCCGCTGTGCTGGGTAGGGGACCGAACCTATATTCCAGGGCTCCCAAGATGGAGCAGGAACTCCTGCCTTCCATTTCTGATGAAGGTAGTAACTTCAGAGGTCTCAGGAATTTTGTTTGGATGAGATGGGGCAGACTTGGGACACCACAGGATGGCTTCCTAGGTGAGAATAATGTCAGGCTCTCTGCAGTTCTGGGTCTTTCCTGATTGTCTCTGATGTGAGGCTCTCCAGTAACTGGTTCATTTCCTTATTTTAAGTTGATTGAGCTTCTGCCTGTTCCAGGCTTCTGCTGGGCCCTCCAAGGGAGGGAATCACGAGCCCTGCCCTCCAGGTTGGTTGATGCAGCCTGAGAGGAATGGACGGCTGGGCCCAAGTGCTTCTGTGTTACCACCATTTAGGTGTCAGCCTGAAGCCCACATATATGAATGATGGACGTGAATTTACTCCCCTCTGAATGGTTGGGTGCTTTGAAGGGCATCGTCCCATTCTGTGGATCAGGAAGAAGGTGGTATTTATTGAGCACCTTCTATGTGCCAGGTCCTTTGGACACATCTCTCATTTCAGGGCGTCAGAAAGCTGGTCAGCCTCTCCTGTCAACAGAGAGGTAGCACAAAGGGCTTCCAATGTATGATCTTTCTTCCTCACTGTCTTAGTTTTAGCCAACTCTTTTTTTTTTTTTTTTTAAGGGCTGCACCTGCAGCACATGGAAGTTCCCAGGCTAGGGGTCCAGTCGGCCTACACCACAGCCATAGCAACACCAGATCCGAGCCGCATCTGCTACCTACACCACAGCTCCTGGCAATGCTGGATCCTTAACCCACTGAGTGAGGCCAGGGAGCGAACCTGCATCCTCATGGATACTAGTCGGGTTCGTTACAGCTTAGCCACGATGGGAACTCCTTTTTTTAAAAAGCTTTTTTTATTCTCTTTTTTTTAAAAAAAATATTTCAGTGAATTTTATTATATTTATAGTTGTAGAGTCATCATCACAACCTAATTTTAGAACATTTCCATCCCAAACCCTCTTACCTGTCCCCTCTGGTAACCATAAGTTTTTCAAAGTCTGTGAGTCTGTTTCTGTTTTGCAAATAAGTGCACTTGTATCCTTTTTTTAGATTCCATATGTGATATCATATGATTATCTCTCACTATCACTTAGCATGATAATTTCTGTGTCCATCCATGTTGCCGCAAATGCCACGATTTCATTCTTTTTATGGCTAACATCCCATTGGATACATGTACCACATCTTCTTTATCCATTTCTCTGTCAGTGGACATTTAGGTTGCTTCCCTATCTTGGCTATTGTATATGTTGCTTTAATGAACATTGGGGTACATCTTCTTTTCAAGTCATGGTATTCTCCTGGATACATGCCCAGGAGTGGGATTACTGGATCATATGGTAGTTCTATTTTTATTTTTATTTTTTTGTTTTTTTAGGGCCACACCCGCAGCATATGGAAGTTCCCAGGCTAGGGGTCAGATCGGAGCTGTAGCTGCTGGCCTACACCACAGCCTTGGCAATGCTGGATCCTTAACCCACTGAGCATGGTCAGGGATTGAACCTGTGTCCTCATGGATGCTAGTCAGATTCGTTAACCACTGAGCCACAATGGGAACTCCTATTTTTAGTTTTTTTGAGGAAACTCCATATTGTTTTCCATCGTGGCTGCGCCAATTTACATTCCCACCAGCAGCGTGAGAGGGTTCCCTTTTCTCTATACCCTCTCTAGCACTTATCATTTATAGGCTCTCTGATGATGGCCATTCTGGCTGGTGTAAGGTGGTACCTCATGGTAGTTTTGATTTGCATTTCTCTAATAATTAGTGATATTGAGCATCTTTTCATGTGTTTGGTCCTAGCCAACTCTTAACAGCTTCATGGGCCTGGGCCAGGCTGCCTGGAAGGAAGCAAGAGCATTCTTGCAAAACCTACTATCTGCCAGCCAAGCCAGGCTCAGAGATGACACAGAACTTCGGAAGCGGTAAGGAGCCCATGGACCTTGGCTGGTGGAATGAAGGGCACTTGGCTGGGCAGAAGAGGACAGCATGCTAATCGAGGACATTCTTAGTCACTTCTTGGCTGCCTTGGCCTCATCTAGCCCCTGCCTGGGCTGCATATTGGTGAGATGTCTCTGGGCCAAATGAGATTACCTCTCTGCCTGGAGTGGGATATCCAGTCCAGGCCTGGCCCGTTGGCCCACGCCCTTGCTCACTCAGCCATTCCTCATCAGCATCATTCGTGTCCATGTCTGGGTTCCAGAGCAGGGCTAATTTAGCCCGTTTCCTAGAGTGGAACAAAGAAGCAGGAGAGCGGCACCTTGCCTTTAGTGGGTGGATGCCCTCCCTGCTGTGGCCCCATCTCAGCCAGCTCTGGCCCCAGGCCAACCTGGATGTGCTCACTGGCAGTAGTGAGCAGGATTCTAGGAATGGTCTGGGCTGAGCATGTGGGTGGGTGACCAGAGCAGGGGCCCCGCTTGGCTGCTTGTTGACCTTGAAGCTGCTCGTTCTGTGTTTCAGCGCATTCACCTCCCAGGCCTCCGCCACAATGCATCTTCCTGCCTCCATAGGTGAGTACAGTCTCTTTACCAGGACACAGAGGACTTTAAGGGGCCAAGGTGGCTGCCCAGGGGTGCTGGTCCCCGCTTCCTGGTGAGGGAGGTCACAGAGGAGGGGTCCTCTCCCCATCGGGGAGCTAGGCCGTTTCTAAGGGCCTGTGCTCTCGCCTAGGGGAGTCACTGGCTGCCCAGATTTGCAGTTGGCTACCTGGCTTCCTGTGCAGCACATCACTCTGTCTTCTCAAGAGGCTGTGGGGTGATGCTCTGAGCTCAGTCTGCGAGTCAGCAGATTTGAGGAAAGAGGCCAGAGGGTCCTGAAGGGCCTCAGTTGGAGCCGCTGGCTGGATGTCTGACTGGCATTTGAGTCAGGAAGTTGGACTTGTCCAGACTTTCTTGGCCTGAAGCAGAGAGAGTCCAGATCGGGGAGATCTTTGCCCAGTAGCCGGGGGTGCTTGCCTGCTGGCTTTGCCTGGGCTCTGGGTGCTGAGAGGCTGGCTGGTCCCTTGGGGAGGCCCTGGCAGGCCTTCCTGCTGCCTCTGCCCCCGTTTCTGTGGCCTGTGTCCTAGCATAGCCAGGGAGGACTGCCTTGAGGATAATTTCCTTCCAAAGACTGGCACACACAGGTTCAGTGTGTTTGCTGACCCTCCTCTATGGTTTGAGGATTAAAGGCATGGAGATGCTGTGCTTGGAAGCACATGGCTCCAGTTGAAATCCAGGGATGGTGAGAATGGAACGTCTGCCTTCTGCTCAGCAGCCGCTGGCTCCCGGACTTCTCCTCCCATCCCCCCACCCCCTTTCATTTTCTTCTCTGGCTTTTTTATTTGGCTGTGGCATATAGCAGTTTGATGTGGGGGTCTCAGTTCCCAGACCAGGGATTGAACCTGGGCTGCAGGGGTGAATAGGCTGAATCCTAACCACAAGACCACCAGGGACCTCCTCCGGTTCTTATCTTTTCAGATTTCTTTCCAAAGCCTTTCCCATTTATGTATTTATTTATTTATGCTTTTTTTTTTTTTTTAAGAGCTGCACCTGTGGCATATGGAGGTTCCCAGATTAGGGATCGAATCGGAGCTGTAGCCTCTGGCCTACACCACAGCCACAGCAATGCCAGATCCGAGCCACATCTGCAGCCTACACCACAGCTCATGGCAATGCCAGATCCTTAACTCACTGAGTGGGGCCAGCGATTGAACCCAAGTCCTTATGGATACTACTTGGGCTCATTAGCGCTGAGCCACAAGGGGAACTTCCTGAACCCTTCCCCTTTTAAACATCTTTTTTTTGTGTGTGTGTGTCCTTTTTTTTTTAGGGCTGCACCCATGGCATATGGAGGTTCCCAGGCTAGGGGTCGAATTGGAGCTACAGCTGCCAGCCTACACCACGGCCACAGCGACGCTGGATCCTTAAGCCACTGAGCGAGGCCAGGGATCGAACCTGCGTCCTCATGGATGCTAGTCAGATTCGTTAACCACTGAGCCACAACGGGAACTCCTTACTAAGGTGTAGTTTACGTTTTCCACGATTTCCCCATCGGGAGTGTACACTTTAATGAGTTTTAGACAATATACAGTTGTGTAGGCATCACATTTGAAAACACTCTGTCACCACAAAAAGTCTGTTTGTAGACAACCCCTGTTCTCACCCCTGCGCAACCACTGCCTGTCTGTGCCCGTAGTCGCACCTCTCCTAGAATTTCACATGCGTAGAATCACACCACATGCAGGTCTTCTGTGTCTCTCTCAACTGGAATGTCCCCCCGTAGTACTGTTGTTCTTTTCCTCATACTGCTTTTTTCATAACATGTATTTTTTTATTAAATGAAAATCAGCTTCATCATTCAGGAGGTCTTTGAAAAATGTTTTTAAAATTGTGGTGAAATACGCAGTTAGTTACGTAACATCGACTGCCTTTATGATTGTTAAGTGTCCAGCTCAGTGGTATCAAGTACATGACATCGTCTCCAATATTATTTTTAGCCTTTTGGAACAGCAGGCGCCGCCCCCTAGACTGGGTTGTAAGCACCTGCCGGGGTGTCGGGATGTGTGTGTGGGGGGGCGGGTCTTCCGTCTCTGCCTCACAGCCTGGCCTGGACACCACCTTTTCCAATCCTTTTGAAGTGATCATGATGTGGACTGGCATATAGATCTTGAAAACAAACAAGGGGGCAGAAATTGTTAATTTTCTTTTAATTTGGCAGGAATGCTCTGAAATGCTATGCTGGTTCTGCCCAGGGCTCCTTCCAAGGCAGTTGGGCCTTGTTGTAAAATGCAGCAATGAAGTGTTATTTTAAAGTAAATGCCAGGAGTTCCCGTCTTGGCACAGCAGAAATGAATCCAGCTAGGAACCATGAGGTTGCGGGTTCAATCCCTGGCCTCGCTCAGTGGGTTAAGGATTCAGCGTTGCTGTGAGCTGTGGTGTAGGTCACAGATGCGACTCAGATCTGGCTTGGCTGTGGCATAGGCTGGTAGCTCCGATTAGACCCCTAGCCTGGGAACCTCCATATGCGGTGGCTGCAGACCTCAAAAGACAAAAATAAATAAATAAATAAATAAAATAAAAAATTAAATGCCAGAATGACCTACACTTACACTGCACTTTACAGTATATAAGACATGTTCTTATAACTTTCAAAAAGATTATTGTCTGAAAAAGACTCAGTCTCTGCATCTGCCTTGATCCTCTCTAAGGAGCAATTCCGTTGGCATAGGGCAACAGCGACTCCCAGTAGGGGCAAGGGAGGGAATTTTATTTGGGGCCTACTATGTGCCAGGCACTATGATAAGGACTTGAAATATATTAATCCCTTTACTGTATAGATATGCCTGTGATTGGCATTATTATTCCCAATGGAGAACCTGAGTTCTAGAGCGGCAAAGGAACTTTTCCAAGGCCACACACAGCCAGGAAACAGCAGAGTCAGAAATCAAATCTAGTAGGTTCGGGCCTGTTATTTGATATGTGGGCCTCACTTATGTATGAAATGAGAATAGAATTATCTACCTGAAGGCATAGTTTTAACTAGGCTCCTTCTGGCCCTCAGTCCTATGATTTTATCAAATAAAACCCACTCACTTCCATGTTTCTGGGTTTTTTGGTTTGTTTGTTTTTGTCTTTTTAGGGCTGCACTCGTGGCATATGGAGGTTCCCAGGCTAAGGGTCCAATCGGAGCTGTAGCCGCCGGCCTACACCACAGCCACAGCAACATGGCATCCAAGCCATGTCTGTGACCTACGACGCCACAGCTCACGGCCACGCCGGATCCTTAACCCACCAAGGCCAGGGATTGAACCCGCAACCTCATGGCCACTAGTCGGGCTCATTACTGCTGAGCCACGACGGGAACTCCCATGCTTCTTGTTTTTAAGAGAAGAACTGGAACACAGACTTTTATTTTGCTTTTCTTTTCTATATATGATTGTCTGTGTCTTGCATGCTTTCCATCCCGTAAGAGGGCCGAGGGGAAGCATGTCCAGCCTCAGTCAAATGGCAGGAACTGAGCAGGCTGACTCCTGGGAGGGGAGGGCACATAGGAGCCCAGGACCATCCTCCTTGAGTCTGACGGGGGCACCGTCCAGCCGCTTTTCACTTTCCATTTTTTAAAAAATTTTATGGCTGCACCCACAGCATATGAAAGTTCCTGAGCCAGGGATTGAATCTGAGCCACAGGTGCAACCTACACTGCAGCTGTGGCCATGCCAGATCCTTGAACCCACTGAGCCTGGCCTGGGATGGAACCTGCACCTCTGCAGTGACCCAAACTGCTGCAGTCCAGATTCTTAACCCACTATGCCACAGTAGGAACTCCTCACTTTTTTTTTTTTTCTTTTTAGGGCTGCACCCACAGCATATAGAAGTTCCCAGGCTTGGGGTCAAATCAGAGCTACAGCTGTCAACCTCCTGCCACAGCAATGCAGGATCTGAGCCATGTCTATGACCTACATTACAGCTCACAGCAACGCCGGATCCTTAACCCACTGAGCCAGGGATTGAACCCACAGTCAGGTGCATTACCACTGAGCCACAACGGGAACTCTTTGCATTTTTAAGATCTGAGGATTAATTTTTCACAATCAGTCTGTTACTTATTATTTTTTGGCTGCACTTGTGGCATGAGAAAATTCCTGGGCCAAGGATTGAACCCACGCCCCTGTTGCGGCCTGCACCATAGCTGGGGCAATACTGGATCCTTAACCCACTGCGCCACGAGGGGACTTCCTCAAACAACCTGTTCTTGATTCATGGATGAAACATCTTTTCTTTTATTAAAATTAGGTATATTGAAGGATGCTTCTTTTTCAGTCTCCTTCTGGTGTCTCTATTATTTCTATTTCCTTCCTTTCATTTCTTTCGCGAGTTGAATTGGTACCTCTCTCCCAGTGAGGATTCTCCTGGATGCCTGGTGATTCTCGGTTTTGTGCTCATCTTTATTTGCATAGAAAATGCCTCCAATTAGGTGTCTGTGGGTGTGGTTTTCCTGTAACCATCCCCAAGGAAAGGGGCAGAATGTACTTTCGGTGGGGAGCTCTGGTTCTGTTTCCCGGCTATGGGGCTGCTCTGGTCCTCTGGAGGCACTGAGTCAGATCTCCAGACCAGCTCTTCAACCTGGGCCCCCTCTTCTACTGAGGCTGCTTGGGAAAAGCTGGGTAAAGGAGAAATTGGGGGGCACGGGCTAATCACCCAGACCCTCTTTGCCACTCTCTCCTCATCTCATGTACGCACAGGGCTGTGCTGTTTTCTGGCAGCCACATGGCTTTCAGGGATTCCTTGTTATTTCTGGTTGGCTGATGGTGCCTTCTTGTTTTCTTTTTACTTTTTTTTTTTTCAGTGCCTCACGTGGGGCATGTGGAGGTTCCCAGACTAGAGGTGAAATTGGAGCTGTAGCTGCCGGCCTACACCACAGCCACAGCAATGCCGGATCCGAGCTGCATCTACGACCTACACAGCTCACAGCAACACTGAACACTTAACCCACTGAGAGAGGCCAGGGATCGAACCCAAATTCTCATGGATACCAGTTGGATTTGTTACCCCTGAGCCACAATTGGAACTCCCTCTTTTTACGTATTTTTTTAAAAATTAAAGTATTGTTGATTTGCAATGTTTTGCTAATTTCTGCAGTACAGCACAGTGACCCAGTCATACATATATACATATTTCTTTTCTTATAGTATCTTCCATCATGATCTATCCCCAAAGATTGGATATAGTTTCCTGGATACAGTCGGACCTCATTGCTTGCCCATTCTAAATGTAATAGTTTGCATCTACTAACCCCAAGCTCCCAGTTGTTTTCTTGTCATGGATTTATTCTTCTAAAAAGTATCTCAGCTGTTGTCTCTGTGCCTTGGGACCAAGATGGGAAGCAGGAACAAGCCTCAGGTCACCCCTGCTCTAATCAACCCTTGCAGATTTTTCTCTCCTCTCATCCATCCTTCACCGCTTCCATTTCTAGTCTAGGCTATTGGTACTGGCCTACACAGCTTTTATCTATTAGAAGAAATTTCTGGGACGGGGGCAGTTTCCATTGTGACTGGGTGGAAACGAATCCAACTAGTAACCATGAGGTTGCGGGTTCAATCCCTGGCCTTCCTCAGGGGTTAAGGATCCAGCGTTGCCGTGGGCTGTGGTGTAGGTCGCAGACGTGGCTCGGATCTGGCATTGCTGTGGCTGTGGTGTAGGCTGGTGGCTACAGCTCCGATTTGACCCCTAGCCTGGGAACCTCCATATGTTATGGGTGAGGTCCTACAAAGATAAAAAAAAGGTTTTGTTTTGGCAGGAAGGAGAGTTTTAGGAAAATAAATAGGCAAGCTGTCCCAGCTTGTTTTTCCTGCGTATTTGAGCAGTTCACTGCCTTGTGGGAGCCTGTGCCTACAGGATGCCATCCACCCGGTTCGCTCAGTTCTTGGTCATCACCGGGCACTAATGAGCCTTGTTCTTGGCACTGAGACAGAGTCAAACAAAACGAGGCCTGGCCTGGGCAGCTCTGAAGAGGCTATAGTCTAGCAGAGGGATACGATCTGCATACATGTGACCGGGACACCAGTGGGCCCTCAAGCCTGCCCCAGGACGGGCTCCCTCCCATGAGGGGATTGGGAGGAGGAGAGTCCTGCTAGGGCGAGTGTGGCTTCACGGGCAAGGGGGACACCAGGGACATGAGGGAGAGTCGGGTCCCGTGGCAGGCACAGCTTGAGCAAAAGCCTGGTGAGCTGGCCTGTGGGTAGGAGGGAGGGGTGGGGGAGGTGTGGGGGGGTGGGGTGTGTGTCTACCATTCATGTGCAAATGACATTGTCTGTTTCAGAAAGTCTTGGGTCCTTATTTCTTTTTCGCTTCTCAGTTGGAAGTTCTAAAATTTTTAGGCGAATTTGTGTTGCATTTTGCACGGAGCTTTGGGACGCACACATGTTAGGCGTGTGCTCCTGGCTCCTGCCTGCCCTCCCTCTGGGTTCTCCCGCCCCGCCCCTCCCTGGACTGGCCCTTCTCCGAGTCCTACAGCATCCAGGTCACTGATGGCCTCTCCCGGCCTTTCCTCCGCAGGTGACTACACAGACTTCTATTCCTCCCGGCAGCACGCCACAAACGTCGGAGTCATGTTCAGGGGCAAGGAGACTGCACTGATGCCCAATTGGTATGTCCCAGACCAGTGTCTGGCTGAGTTCTAGTTTGCCTTCCCATGTCCAGCAGCATGTTGTCCCAGGGCCACCAGGTCCTCCCAGGTTAAAGAAATTGGGGTGGAAATCGGTCAGTAATGACCCTGATGTCCCCACTTCTGGGAACGGTGGTCTCAGCCTCTGGTCTTCTTGGCTCAGCCTTGGACCAGCTGTGGGATCGTGGGGCAGTCCTTTAAGCTCTTTGATTTAGAGAACTGGAATTAGATCCCCTGAGTCACTAAGATCCTTCCAGATCCTTTTATTTGTAAGCTGTGAATCCAGGTTCTATGGGCAAGTCTTTTTTTTTTTTTTTTTTTGGCTTTTGTCTTTTTAGGGCTGCAGTCACGACACATGGAGGTTCCCAGGCTAGGGGTCTAATCGGAGCTACAGCTACTGGCCTACACCAGAGCCACAGCAACTCGGGATCCGAGCTGTGTCTGTGACCTACACTACAGCTCACGGCAATGTGGGACCCTTAACCCACTGAGCAAAGCCAGGGATCGAACCAGCATCCTTGTGAATACTAGTCGGGTTTGTTCACCGCTAAGCTGTGACGGGAACTCCATATTGGCAAGTCTTAAATCCCAGCTTTCTCCGTACTTCAAATCTTCTGATGGAAGAGAATCCTCAAGTGGGCCCGGGGCTGTGTATTTCTCAAGCTCACAACGGGAGCTCCTTGTATTTATTTGATCCTCATAGGAGTTCGTGGGTCCCCAGGGCTGTACCTGGTAGCCCCATTTCACAGCGGGGGAAACAGGCTCAGAGAAGTATCCTTGCCTGAGTTGTCCTTGCCTTTTAGAGGCTGCCTCCTAAAACCCAGTCAAGGCCATTGCTCAGGCCTAGAACACAAAGCTTCAGTCTTTGCCCCTTTGTCGTGTGTTGGCAGATGCACAGCCCAGGCCAGGTGCCCTGGGCCACACGCACAGTCACTGGAGTGGGCAGAGACTTCTGAGTGTTTCAGGTAGGCTGTGCCAGAAGGGGCAGGCTCTCTCAGAACCAAGAGAGCAGAGGAGGAAGAAAACAGGAGAGAGCAGGTTATGATCCAGAGAAGTTAAGCAACCAGGCCAAGGTCGCAGAACAAGGCTGAGGTGAATCCAGGACTGCAGGGAGCAAGGCCAAGTGGAGGAGGCTCAGTGCATTTCCTTCTGCAGGATAAGAGGACACAGGCTTTCTTTCACTATGTGTGATGCAAGGTGTCCGTGCCTTTTCTTCTTTATGCATGTATCCTTGATTATAAAGGTGATAGATACTCACTGCGATTAACCTAAACATAAAATACATAAGGCAGAACACTAAAAATTTAAATGTGCATCCCATTGGAGGCCCAATCTCACTTTCATGGCTCTATCCCACGGAAATGTTTGTATTCAAGGATAAAGATGTTTATCAGCAGTCTTTCTAAGGAAGGGCCTGAAGCTGGAAGCAGTCTGAATGCTTGCTGGCGGAAGAAGAGTTGAAAAATTATGGTCTGTTCACAACCTGAAGTATTTCATAGCTATTGAAAGGAAGATTTAGGATCAGGAGGCATATATGCATGATGTATATATACATATATATACATATATATACACATATATATATACATATATATACATATACATACATATATATATATATATTTTGTCTTTTTGCTATTTCTTGGGCCGCTCCTGCGGCACATGGAGGTTCCCAGGCTAGGGGTCGAATCGGAGCTGTAGCCCTCGGCCTACGCCAGAGCCACAGCAACGCGGGATCTGAGCCGCATCTGCAACCTACACCACAGCTCACGGCAACGCCGGATCGTTAACCCACTGAGCAAGGGCAGGGACCGAACCCACAACCTCACGGTTCCTAGTCGGATTCGTTAACCACTGCGCCACAACAGGAACTCCTATGCATGATATATTAAGTGAGTTCTCATATTTATTAAAAGACACATGAAAATATACGTACATACCTACTTATTAGTTTCCTGTTGTGCTGTAACAAATGACCACAAACTTGGTGGCTTAAAGCAATGCGAATATATTCTCTCACAGTTCAGGAGGCCAGAAGTCCGAAATCAGTCTCATTGGGCCAAAGTCAAGGTGCTGGCTGGGCTGGTTGCTCCTGGAAGCTCCAGGGGAAGAATCCATTCCCTTGTCTTCTTCAGCTTTCAGGGCTCCCACATTCCCTGGCTGGGGGCCTCTTCCTCAGATAACTCCAACCTCTTGCTTCCATCTGCAATTATCCTACTTCCTCCTTTGACCTTCTTGCCTCCCCTTTATAAGGACCACCTGGATAATCCAGAATACTCTCCCCCATCTCAAGATCATTGACTTCATCACATCTGCAGGTGTCTTTTGCTGTAGACACCCACCAGTTCCAGGGCTTAGGATCTGGAGATGTTCTGAGGGCCTATTATTCAGCCTGAGACACACACATCCACACTCATACATGTCTACATACACATACATACACCTACACACATACATACATAAAGCACACACATACACACAGACACACTTAGACATACACATGCTACACGTACACAGACACACTTGGACACACTTATACATACACATATGTACATACACATAATACACACACATAGACACACGCAGACACCCTTATACATATACATAATACACATACAGAGACACACATACACACTCTTATACATACACATATATGCATACACATGATGCACATACACAGACACACACACACATTTGCACAGGCTGGTAGGTGCATAGAGAAAGGTCCAGAATAATAGGCTGCAGACCATTACTCCTCTCAAGGGAGGGGCTGGATGGACATTGCTGACTAGCTTCTGTGTTGTTTGAATAATTGCACATAATGTAATTGCACGCAGTTGTATTTTATAACTTAAGCCAGTAAGAGACAAAGGGGGAGAAGAGGGAGACCCTCAGCTCACTCTCCAGAGGTCCTTACTTGAATGATAGTTGGCCCCATCACCTCCACCTCTCAGGTTACAAGTGTGCACACCCACACACGCACACATGCATTTTATTTCTTTTTTTAAAGATTTTTATTTTTTCTATTGTAGTTGATTTACAATGTTCTGTCAATTTCTGCTGTACAGCAAAGTGATCCAGGTGCACACATTCTTTTTCTCACCTTATCCTCCATCATGTTCCATCACAAGTGACTAGATGTAGCTCCCTGTGCTCTACAGCAGGAGCATTTTATTTCTTTAGTTAACAAAATGAGACCATGCTGACTGACATTCGCATTTTTCCCTTTACTTTACCATTGACATCGCTCTGTGTAAATAAACTTGTCTACCCCAATTTACCAAATAGATTTTTTTCTTTCTTTCTTCTTCTTTTTTTTATGTTTCTCCTTTTTTTTTTTTTTAGGGCCACTCCTGCAGCACATGGAGGTTCCGGGCTAGGAGTCGAATTGGAACTACAACTGCTGGCCTACACCACAGCCACAGCAACGTGGGATCTGAGCCACATCTGCGGCCTACACCACAGCTCACGGCAACACCGGATCCTTAACCAACTGATCGAGGCCCGGATTGAACCTTCGTCCTTATGGATACTAGCCAGATTCGTTTCCACTGAGCCATGACAGGAGCTCCCAAAATAGATTTTTTGGATGAGGTTCTGCAAGGCAAAAGCACAGTGAACTGGCATTTATCTCACCAGATGCAAAGAACACTAGACGGGGAGTTCTCTTGCGGCACAGTGGGCTAGGGATCTGGCATTGTCACTGCAGTGGCTCCAGTCACTGCTGTGTGTAGGTTTGATCCCTGGCTCCGGGTACTTCCACCTGCCATGGGTGTGGCGAAAGAATGAAAGGAAAAGAAAAAAAGAGGAAATACGAGGTGGTGGTAAAAGTGTATGGAAATATAGAGGAATGAGGGACAGCAAATTCCAGGTGTGACTCCCTCTAGGGACGGGGCAGGAGGGGCGGGAAGCAGAGGGAAGAGTCCAGGAGGACTGTGAAGGGGGCATTTCATCGGTTTAGAAAGCCTTTTGGTGCCATGTGGTTATTTGTTTTATATCTTTTTGTATAGCATAAATACTGCAAAATAAAATTGCAAATATTTAAAAAACTAAAAACAGCCAAAAGATCATCGGTGTGTATGAATGGTCCAGAATGCAAAAGGTAAACAGTGCGAACAAAGCAAGTTTCTCCCACCATGTCCTTCATCCTCCTTCGCCTCTTCAGAGGCAAAACCATGGTCAGCTGCTCAGATTTTCCTTCACAGATATCTTGCTTACTCTCTGCCAATTTTCTGCATGGTCACTGCTCTCTTAATAATTTGAGAGACTTTCATATTTAATAGAACTTAACCCTTTCTTGTGATGCATTGCACATCCTTTCCCCCAGTGTGACATCTTTTTACTTTATTTGCTATTTTCCTTGATGCAGAAGCTTGACATTTTTATAAAGTCAAACATGTCGGTCATTTTCTTTATGGCATTTACTTCTATGTCGTGCTCGGGATTTCTCTATGCCAAGAATTTGAAGTTTGGGGGGGTATTCTTTTCCTACTTTGTGTTTCAGTCTTACTTTTTACAAATTTAGATCACAATCCATCTCTCTCTCTCTCTCTCTCTCTCTTTTTTTTTTTTTGGCTGTGGCATGCAGCAACAGCTTGATGTGGGACCTCAGTTCCCAGACTGGGGATTGAACCCAGACCTCTGTGGTAAAAGCACAGAATCCTAACCACTGGGCCACCAGGGAACTCCCTGGAATTTCCTTTTGTGTGTGATGTAAGGTGTGGGTCTGTGTCTGTTTCCTGGGCTGCCGTAACAAACTACCATGTGTCGGGTGGCTTACAACAACGGAAATTTATTATCCCGATGTTCTGGAGGCCACAAGTCCAGAATCAAGGTTTTAGCAGGGCCCCTCTCCCTCTGAAGGCTCTAGGGGACAAGCAGCTTCCTGGCCCATCCAGCTCTGGTGGCTGCAGGCCATCCTTCCTGGGCATCACCATGGCAGGCTCTGCCTCTGTCTGCACATGGCCTTTGCCTCTTCTCTGTGTCTCTTCTTCTGTCTCTCGTAAAGACACTTGTCACTGGATCTAGGGCCCAACTGGATGGTCCAGGATGACCTCATCTCAAAAGCCTTAACTTAATCCCTTTTTCCAAATAAGGTCAAGTCCGTATTTTCTTTTTTCTTTATCTTTCTTTTTTCTTTATCTTTTTGCCTTTTTTAGGGCCGCACCCACAGCATATGGAGGTTCCCAGGCTAGGGGTCTAATCGAAGCTGTAGCTGCAGGCCTACACCAGAGCCACCAGCAACTCGGGATCCGAGCCAAAGTCCATATTTTCTAGGGGTCAGGATGTGGATGCGCTTCTGGGGAACCACCATTCAACCCCTTACAGGATCTAACTTATCTCGTTATGCAAAAACCTTTTTCAAATTTTAGTTCTCATGTTCTACATTTTAACCATATATGGGTCTCAGCTTGTTCAGCTGGCCCATTCCTAGCAGTACCGGACTGTTTTAAATTGCCTTAGGGTACTTGGCAGTCCTTTCCTCTCCTATATTTCTTTCTTTTTTTTTTTCCTCTCTTTTTAGGGCCACACTTGTGGCATATGGAGGTTCCCAGGCTAGGGTTGAATCGGAGCTGCAGCTGCCAGCCTGCACCACAGCCACAGCCACAGCCACAGCCACAGCCACAGCAACTTGGGATCCCAGCTACATCTGCGACCTACACCACAGCTCACGGCAACGCCAGATCCTTTAACCTACTGAGCGAGGCCAGGGATCAAACCTACATCCTCATGGATACTAGTCAGGTTGGTTACTGCTGAGCCACAGTGGAAACTCCACCATATTTCTGTCTTATAAACAGCTCTTGACAGTGTTCCTGCTGCCCTGGGTGACTCTTCTGCTCTTGAGCATTATGATCTAGTTCTAGGGTCCCCTTGTATTTGGTAGCGAGGGGGCTAAAGGAAAAGTAGCAGAACTTTGCTGCCGGAGAGGCAGGGGTTTGAATCCCGACATCCACCAGGACTTCATCCTGGGTTACCTCAGCCAAGCCACGGATACTCTCCAAACCTGCATTTGCTCAGTGCTGTCCGATAACATGGCCTGATGTGCAGGGCGGTTGTGGAGGGAACATGAAAAGGGAAATGATAGGAAAAGCATGGTGCCACCATGTCCCCAATAACTGGTGCTGTTATTCTGCATGAGTCTGCATCAGCACCGTATTGGTGCTGGAGACAGACTAGGAGAAAATCTCACTTTTCCCCACTATTTAAGGATGTTTTGATTTTTTAAAAAAATGTAAAATGCACATAAAAAGTTTACCACCTTAAGCATTCAAAAATTTTTTCATGACCACACCCATGACACATGAAGTTCCTGGACCAGGAATTGACTCTGAGCCACAGCTGTGACCTACACCACAGCTGTGGCAACACCAGATCCTTCAACCCACGGTACTAGGCCAGGGATCCAACCCACACCCCGGCAGTGACCCAAGCCCCACTGCAGTGGAATTTTTTTTTTTTTTTTTTTTTTTTTTTGCTTTTTAGGGCCACACTCATATGGAGGCCACACGGCATATGGAGATTCCCAGGCTAGGGGTCTGATCAGAGCTACAGCTGCCAGCCCACACCAGAGCCATAGCAATGCCAGATCTGAGCTGCATCTGCCACGTACACCACAGCTCACAGCAACGCTGGATCCTTAACCCACTAAGTGAGGTCTGGGATCGAACCCGTAACCTCATAGTTCCTAGTCGGATTTGTTTCCGATGCGCCACGACGGGAACTCATGCAGTGGGATTCTTAACCCCTTGCGCCATGGTGGGAACTCCCATCCTAAGCATTTTTATGTGTACAGTTCAGTGGCATCAAGTACATTCATACTGCTGTGCAACCATCACCACCATCCATCTCCAGAAGTTTTTCCTCTTTTCAAACTGAAACTGTAGCCATTAAAGACTAACTCCCCATTTTCCCTCCACCAGCCCCTGGCAACCACCATTCTACTTTCTATCTCTATGAATTTGAGTCCTTTAGGTACCTCATGTATGTGGAATCATGCAATATCTGTCCTTTGACGTCTGGCTTATTTCATCAGCGCAGTGTCCTCAAGCTTTATCCACGTTGTGGCCTGTGCCATTATTTCCTTTCTTTTTAATGCTGAGCGATATCCATCGTATGTAAAGACCACGTTCTGCTTTCCCATGTATCAACCGATGGACACTTGGGAGTAGCTTTTCATTTTGAACCGTGTATGTATGTTGACTCCCTTTTTTTTTCCTTCTTTCTTTCTTCTTTCTTTCTTTCTTTCTTGATTCTTCTTTCTTTCTTATCTTTCTTTTGAGTAGGCGTTCTCTGTAGGAAGGAATCCTTCCTTAATTCATTCCGTCATTCCTGCCTTCCTTCTTCCTTCGTTCTTCTTCCGTCCTTCTTCCCTTCATTCATTTCCCTCTTTCTTCTTTCTTTCTTCTTTCTTTCTTCTTTTTCTTTCTTTCAAGGGCTGCACTGTGGCACATGGAAATTCCCAGACTACGTGTCAAATTGAAGCTACAGCCGCCAGCCTACACCTGAGCTTAACCCACTGAGCAAGCTTAACCCACTGAGCAAGGCCAGGGATTGAACTCTTGACCTCCCGGTTACTTGTCAGATTCGTTTCCGCTGCGCCACAGTGGGAACTCCTGTTGACTCTCTTTTTTTAGAAAAAAATTATTTTTACCTTTTTAGGGCTGCACCACACGGCACATGGAGTTTCCCAGGCGAGGGGTCGAATTGGACCTGTAGCCGCCAGCCCAAACCACAGCCACAGCAATGTGGGATCTGAGCTGTGAATGCAACCTACATCGCAGCTCACAGTGAAAATTTTTTTTACTATAGTTGATTTACAATGTTCTGTCGATTGTTGACTTCTTTTTAATTTTAAAACATTGTGAAATTTATCTTGCATGCCTAATAGAGTTGATGCTTTCTCTCGCTTCCCTCCATCAGGCTGCATCTACCGGTGGCCTACCATGGCCGTGCCTCCTCTGTCGTGGTGTCTGGCACCCCAATCCGCAGGCCCATGGGACAGATGCGCCCCGATGACTGTAAGTGCCTCCAGAGTCCAGGCCCTGCCGTGCTCAGCTCTGTGTCCCCACATACCAAGTTCCATGCCTGGCACTCACTACAGCCCCTTTTTCTGATGCTGTTCTAGCTAAGCCTCCTGTGTATGGTGCCTGCAAACTCTTGGACATGGAGTTGGAAATGGTAAGCTGGGTCTTGGTGTTTTATTGGCCTGGGGTCTGTATACACGTTAGGGCAGGAGATCTCTCTGGGATGGCAGCCCTGGGCAATGGGCTGTTCCCCTGTCTCAGCCACATCAGTGACAGCTCTGGCTTCAGAAGTACTGTCCATCCTCACTAGGCACGGATTCTGTATTTGTGAATTCACCTACTCGCAGTCAGTTTGTAACCCGGAAATCAATATTCTCAGAGTTTTGGGGGGTCATTCAAGGATACACATGGACTGGCAAAAAATTTGATTTACATGTTCCCACCTGAGGTTGAGCAAGGCCATGCTCTGCCTTTATATTTCAACCGCTATCATGCAAACAAGTGTCTTTTCAGGGCCATGTTATTTTGAATTTTGTGCTTTTTGTTGACGTGCTTTTTGCCGTGTGGTGTTCCTAAGGACAAGAAAGTTGTGATGTGCCCAGTGGAGAAAAGGTGTGCACTGGATAAGCTGTATTTGGGACCTGATAGTGCCCGTGGCCATGAGTTCATGATCACGAATTAACAACATGCAGGCCGACCTCGTCTTCCTGCACCTTGCTATGCTGTGCTTTGCAGATGTTGCATTTTTCACATATTGAAGGTTTGTGGCAACCCCTCGTCAAGCAAAGTCTGTTGATGCTAGCATTTGCCCACGCCGTGTCTCTGTGTCACATTTTGGTAATTCTTCTAATATTTCAAACTTTTTCATCATTATTGTATCTATCATGGCGATCTAAGATCAGTGGTCTTTTTTTTTTTTTCTTTTTTTTCTTTTTAGGGCCTTTTAGGGCCGCACTTGTGACATATGGAAATTTCCAGGCTAGGGGTCAAATCAGAGCTGCAGCTGCCGGCCTACACCACGGTCACAGCAAGGCCAGATCTGAGCTGCATCTGAGACCAACACCACAGCTCACGGCAGCGCTGGATCCTTAACCTACTGAGCGAGACCAGGGCTCAAACCCAAATCCTCATGGATACTAGTTTTTAACCCTGAGCACAAGGGGAACTCCTAAACATAATTTTTATAAGCACTGGCAAACCTCACTTTATTGAGATCTTTGCTTAACTGCAGTGCTCTGGACCTAAACCTGAAATATCACCAAGGTTGGCCTGGTATGTTGAAAGAAGTGTCCTTAAATAGAAACACACATAAAGCCAGGCTGTGTACTGATTCATTGATGCAAATGTTGGGACCAGAGGCTGGCAGGAACTTAACCCTGGATTTTTGTGTGTGTGTGTGTGTGTGTGTTTGCCATTTCTTGGGCCGCTCTTGCGGCATATGGAGGTTCCCAGGCGAGGGGTCAAATAGGAGCTGTAGCCACCGGCCTACACCAGAGCCACAGCAATGCGGGATTTGAGCCTTGTCTGCAACCTACACCACAGCTCACGGCAACGCCGGATCCTTAACTCACTGAGCAAGGCCAGGGATTGAACCCGCAACCTCATGGTTCCTAGTTGGATTCGTTAACCACTGAGCCACGAAGGGAACTCCTTAACCCTGGATTTTCCCCTGGGAGCAATCTGTCTGTATTTGCTAACTCAGTGTTTCTTGTGATTTTATGTTGATGGTGTTTCCTCAGAGGCCGTGGGTGAGGGGTGGGGTGTGGGGTTTGCCCTGACAGACTCTCTTGGCTGCATCATGGAGGCAGCCTTTTCATTTTTCATAACACAAACACAAGGCTTGTGTAGCTGTCAAAGCTTAAAATGCAGAGTGAGAACCGGATGGAGGGGAAGGAGCAGAGGCGTGGGGGGAGGTCGATGCAGGGGCCGGTGCTCAGGGGCCGTGAGGGGGCCTCAGGAGGCACTGGCATACAGCTGCTCACCGCTTCCCAGGGTGGCTATCTGTCCACTCAGGGGTCCTTTAGGATGTTGGAAATATGGTGGATTTGTAGCCTTGCCAGGCCCCGGTGGCTGTCCAGGTCCCCGGCTACTGTTTGGAACTGCCTGACCTTTGCCCTCCAGGGAAGTGACCTGGGGCAGCAGGTCAGAGCCAGATTCTCATCAGCTTCCCCCCATGTCAGGCTTTCTTTGTAGGCCCTGGGAACAGACTTGGAGAGCCCATCCCCATCTCCAAGGCCCACGAGCACATTTTTGGAATGGTCCTCATGAACGACTGGAGTGGTAATTACGGGGCGCTGGGCTTCCCGGAGCTGTTTCCTGTGCACACGCTGCTCTGGGGGAAGGCTGGGTACCTGGGACACTTTCACAGATGCCAGGGATGGTTGCCTGGGCCTGGTGCCACACAAAGGCAGCAGGTGGTACAGTGGCTGAGAGCTCAGGCTTGGGTATCAAACAGACTTCCCAGCTCTGAGCTCCAAGTTTCTTGTAAGTTGAATAAGGATAAGACTGGATGTCCCAGCTAACGTTTCTGAGCTGTTATGCTCCAGGCTCTGTGCTGAACACCCCACGTGGACTCTTCTCCTGAGTCCCTGCTTGGCCCGGGTCTTATTATTACTCCCCTTTTATAGGCGAGGAATGAGGCACAGAGATTTCAGCTAGTTGCGGAGCTGAAATTTCAAACAAGCAGCCCTGTTTCTGAGCCTGTCTCAACCCTGAGGCCATATACAGAGGAAGATGGGGCCGTGAGTCCCAGGAAGTGTCACCTCAGGTATAAGGATGAGCTTCCAGCCCTTCAGGGGAAGAAGCTGTGCTGCCTGCCCTTGGACCATCTTTCTCTTTGCTGCAACCTGGCACAGCGACCTCAAAGCACCTATGTCCTTGGACCTGGGGCTGCCAGCCTAGTTGGGGCCTGAGCACCAGGGGTGGGGGCATGCTGTGCTGAGCATCTGTGCCCCTTGGTCAAGGCGAGGAGGGACTTGGCACAAGACCCGGTCAGCGTTTGTAAGCCCTTCCCCGCCCTTCTCCTGTAGCTCGAGACATTCAGAAGTGGGAGTATGTCCCTCTTGGGCCATTCCTCGGGAAGAGTTTTGGAACCACCATATCCCCATGGGTGGTGCCCATGGATGCCCTCATGCCCTTTGCTGTGCCCAACCCAGAGCAGGTAAGCATACCCTGTGCAGGAAGTCCCAAACCCAGGCCCCTCTGACCCCGAGGCTGTTTGCCCACCAGGCATGGAGAGGGTCTGGAGGGTAAGCTCTGGGCCCCATCATGGCCTCATGCTGGGGGTCTCTAAGCAGGCATGGCATCAATCATTCTACCTTGTGCTTTCCGTGCCCCCTGCATGGTTCTTGGAGGAAAGCGTGGAATTTTGTAAACTTCAGAATGCTCTGAGGCCAGAAGAACTGGCCAGTTGGCAGAAGAGGTCCCTGCCAGAATCACCACAAGGCACAACTTCCCAGGTCCCTAGGTTGTGTTCTCTGCAATGGTGCCCCCTGGAGCCCAACCGATAGATTGCAGTGTGGAGTCAGGCAGCCAGGAGTCCTGGTCCAGAGCCTCCTATGCCCATGCCACCATCCAGGGGCGTCTCAGCCTCAGCCCTCATGCCTCAGTCCATTGCAACCTGGCAGCTGCCTTTACCCGGTCACCGCCAGTGGTCTCGCCACTGTGCCCTGTGACCTTGGTGGTTGCCTGTGGCCCTGTGCCCTCTTCAGCGTGGACCCCTTGGCATCCCCCTACTCTTCCTAGGCAGTCACTCCCCCTGGCTTCTGACATGACCTGTCCCTGTTCCCCCATGTCTCCCAGAGTCCCAGGATGCTCCAACAGCCAAGAGGGCAGCCCTAGCTGAGCGCTCAGCCTCTGCCCCTCCTCCCACCCCTCCCCTGAACTTCTTACCTTGCTCTTGGCCTCCCCCCACGCCCCCTCCCGCCCCAACACACAAGGCTCCCTCACCCAGGCCACCCGCCCGTGTTCCTGGACACCTCTCAGCCCTGCCTCCGTCTCACGGAGCTGTGCTCAAGGTCCTTGCAGACCAGTTCCCCATGAAGCTCCCGCAGGCCTCTCATGCTTGTCCCCTTGCTCCCTCCTTGACCACTCCTGCACAGCCATCGTGTTCAGTCGCTGAGACATGTCCCTTCTTCCCTCCTTGGTGAGCCCCCACCTGTGCCTTCTTCTGCAGCCCACCCCCGCAGGGACCGTCTGGCCCGCTGCTGCACCCCCTGCTCGTCCCCTCCAGGCTCCATCCCTGTTCCAGCTCTCCGTTCACAGGCACCCCTGTACCATTGCCAGGGCTCTCTGGGCTCCATCTCTCTTTACGCCAGCCTTTCCTGAATACCATTACATGCAACTTTCACGGCTCTTGCCAATTCTGAACTCTTATTTCTTTAATGCCTGAAAGCAGCTTCCATTTGAAGACTTTTTTTTTTTTTTTTTTTTTGCTAAAATTTTTAGGGCTGCACTCGTGGCATATGGAGGTTCCCAGGCTAGGGGTCTAATTGGAGCTACAGCTGCTGGCCTACACCACAGCCACAGCAGCGCCAGATCTGAGCCGCATCTGCGAACTACACCACAGCTCACAGTAATGCCGGATCCTTAACCCACTGAGCAAGGCTAGGGATCGAACCCGCAACCTCATGGTTCCTAGTCGGATTCGTTTCCGCTGCACCACGGCGGGAACTCCAGCTTCCATTTGAAAATTCTAACAGCGTATTTAGAAAAGGAACTTTATCTCCCATTGGCATCACTTGCCACCAAGTTCAACCTAAAAAGAAAGAGAGCTATTAAAACCAAATCAGGAGTTCCCGCCATGGCTCAGTGGTTAACGAATCCAACTAGGAACCATGAGGTTGTGGGTTCGATCCCTGGCCTTGCTCAGTGGGTTAAGGATCCAGTGTTGCTGTGAGCTGTGGTGTAAGTTGCAGATGCAGCTCGGATCCCACGTTGCTGTGGCTCTGGTGTAGGCCGGTGGCTACAGTTCCGATTTGACCCCTAGCCTGGGAACCTCCATATGCTGCAGGAGCAGCCCAAGAAATGGCAAAAGACAAAAAAAAAAAAAAAAACAAATCACCCTATGTTATCTCATGTATCACTAGTGATTCACATATTGCTCTTTGGGAAAACAGTGCTTTTGGCCAAGGTGCCGACCTTCTGGCCTGGCTGTCGAATCTGCCTCCACAGCTGGGGCCTGTCCCTGCCAGCCACCATCCCTTTCTGCTGCCCCGGCCTTTCCCACAGGCCTTGCTTTTTCCCCCATCTCTGACCTTCCCACTGTCCCCACCTTCCCACTGTCCTCACCTTCTCACTCTCCCCACCTTTCCCCTGTTCCCACCTTCCCACTGTCCCCCTTCCCACTGTCCCCACCTTCCCATTGTCCCCCTTCCCACTGTCCCCACCTTCTCACTGTCCCCCTTCCCACTGTCCCCACCTTCCCACTGTCCCCCTTCCCACTGTCCCCACCTTCCCACTGTCCCCACCTTCTCACTGTCCCCCTTCCCACTGTCCCCACCTTCCCACTGTCCCCCTTCCCACTGTCCCCATCTTCCCACTGTCCCCCTACCCACTGTCCCCACCTTCTCACTCTCCCCACCTTTCCCCTGTTCCCACCTTCCCACTGTCCCCACCTTCCCACTGTCCCCACTTTCCCACAGTCCTCACCTTCCCACTGTCCCCCTTCCCACTGTTCCCACCTTCTCACTCTCCCCACCTTCCCACTGTCCCCACCTTCCCACTGTCCCCCTTCCCACTGTCCCCACCTTCCCACTGTCCCCACTTTCCCACAGTCCTCACCTTCCCACTGTCCCCCTTCCCACTGTTCCCACCTTCTCACTCTCCCCACCTTCCCACTGTCCCCACCTTCCCACTGTCCCCCTTCCCACTGTCCCCACCTTCCCACTGTCCCCACCTTCCCACCATCCCCCACTTCCCCAGCATGCTCCTTCAGCTTTGGGGGACCTCTCTGATGCGGCTTCTGTACCTTTGACCTGCTGCCGCCCCTTCCTTGGCTTCTTTCCCAGAGCCCAGCTCATTTGACCACCCTCAGCCCTCATTGCCCCGGGACACAGTGCTGGTCCCTGGAGAGGAGTGGCCTCTTCATCCTCAGGTCCTCTGTGCCTGAGCACCGTGGCTCTGCTGCAGGCCCGGCCTGGGCCAGCTCAGCCCGCCTGCCTATGACTCTGTGCTCTGCTCCGCCCTCTCAGGACCCCAAGCCCCTGCCATATCTCCGCCACGACCAGCCCTACATGTTCGACATCAACCTCTCTGTCGCCCTGAAAGGTACTGTTTTGGGATCGCAGGGTGCGACAGGGGCCAGAGGGCCCATGTGCCCAAGTACTTGGTGGGTATGTGGCTCCTGAGCTCCTGGGGGTGGGGATGAGAGGGTGTCACCTTCCATGCCCTGGGAGAACGTGGGGTTCGTGTAAAGGAGAGTGGAGGGGAAGGGACATCCTTGTGCTCAAAGGGAGCCACACTGGGCCCATGTGGCATTAGCCTCATGTCACCGGGCTCTCAGCTCTGAGGACCAGAAACCATGGAGTCTGGGGCCTCCACCCTCTGCTTGAATCCCCTCTCCAGCTTCCCCACCCAGAGCCTGCCAGCCTCTGCTCCCCTTGGGTGGCACATTTCATCCAGGGCACGTTTGAAAGCCAGTCCTCGCTGGCCCGGCCCTGCCCTCTGGGGCCCCACAGCCAGCACACCCAACGTTGACCTGGGTCAGCCCTGGGCACCTGGTAGGCAGGGCCCACGTCCCCCGAGGCCGCTTGACTACACTGCGTTAATTAATAGGCCAGCGGAGCATTAGTGGTAAAGAGCCTGGCCGTGCAGGCCACAGCTGGGGTTTGAGTCTTAATTCTGCCCCTGCCCAACTTTGGGCACATTCCTGAATCTGTCTGTGCCAGTTTGTCGTCTGTAAACAGATATGGATGGCATTGACTTCATGGTATAACTGTGATGGGTTAAGGTGAGTGGATTCATGTCAAGGTCTGGAACAGTGCCTGTGCCTGAGAGGTATCAGGTGTCATTTTCCATTCCTGGTGGGAGCACCCGGGGCTGGGGGATGCCCACAGACCCTCCAGGCCACACTCTGTCCAGTCTCTTTTCTTCCCAGATTTTCTTCTCCTTTTGTCCTGTTTAGATACCCCAGGCTCTCTGGGGCTTTCCCACTGTACATTCTAGGGGCTCCGCCCTTCATGGAGGTGATCCTGGCAGCAGGCTCCGTGTCTGCCAGGAGGAAGTAGCTGCCAAGCGCAGGAGCAGGACGCAGTATGCAGGAAAGGGCTGCTAGGAAGTGCCGTAGCACCCCTGGAAGACTGCTGCCCCACTCCTTCATGTTACCCATTGAGAAAGTGAGGCTCAGAGAGGAAAAAGGGATTCACCCCAGAGTCCCATAGCTGGTTGATGGTGAGGCTGAGACTACGATCAAGAGTCACAAGCTCTAGGCTAGTGTCCTTTCCTGCCACAAATGCTAATTTCCACCCTGCCTGCCTGGAAGCTTCTAGGGGAAGGGATAAGATGATCAAGAGGTACAGGAGTTCCCGTCCTGGCTCAGTGGTTAATGAACCCCAACTAGCATCCATGAGGATGTGGGTTTGATCCCTGGCCTCACTCAGTGGGTTAAGGATCCAGCATTGCCACGAACTGTGGTGTTGGTCACAGACGTGGCTCGGATCGCACGTTGGTGTGGCTGTGGCATAGACCAGTGGCCTCAGCTTCGATCGGACCTCTAGCCTGGGAACTTCCATATGCCATGGGTGTGGCCCTAAGGAGACAAAAAAAAAAAAAAAGAAGAAGAAGATGAAGAAATATCTGGAGATGTAGAAAGAGATAGAAGAGGGAGGACCCAGGGCAGGGATGGTTTTCAAGATCCCATACCAGTCCTGAGCATGGAGTTCTCATGTTCTGAGTTAGGATCTGGGTGGGGCAGGCTGGGGGGACCCTGAGCCTTCATGATGTCGAGAAGTACACCTGTTGCATGCAGCCTCAGAAGGGAAGCCAGGGCCAAGGGAGGAAGGCCAGTTATGGGGCAGTAGAAGCGCTTTCTGATTATTAGCACTGTTCAGAAGTGGTACAGCAGTGGCCTGGTACCTCGTGGGTAGTAGGTGTGTACTTGTTTAATAACTATTGTTGAAGTAAATTGTATAGTAGGAATTGTCCATCATTGGAGGAGTGTGGCAGGGGACAGATGGCCCCAGCTGTCCAAGGGGCTCTGAGGGGTATGGCAAGAAGTTTCACCTTACACACTATCCCCCGTTGACTACTGGCTTCCGGGAGCATTGTGTTAAGGGATTCTGACGTCACATCTGACCTCGGAGGAAACCAGTACCGTGATCAAATCGCACTGTCTGCCGTGGGTGTGGGAGGAGAAAGTGGTGTCTTGTGTGCATCTATTTGCCCTCCCTGGACCAGCTCTTTCTCTGGAAGCCTCTTAGCCCTGATATCCTATGAGCATATTGTCTCATGGACTTTTTAGGTGGAATCACATTAGACAATGGGAAGCTTAAGTCACAAAAGAGCTCACCTTATAAGGTGGATTTCCCGTCTTCCTTATTTAATGGAATTAAGTCTCTCTGTCGGTGTTACTTGTCTTCACAACAGGAGAAGGAATGAGCCAAGCAGCTACCATATGCAGGTCCAACTTTAAGGTAAGCTTTGAAGCTGGGCAAACTGTGCTTTTGGAGGTGAGGGAAGGAGATCTTTCTTCCTGGCAGGACTAGGGGAATAGCACCCATTTGGGGATATAATGATGGGTCAGCATGTGGACCTAGAGCTTCCATGGCTTTTTTTCTTTCCAAAGAGGCCAGGAGGTCACAGAGACCTCACTAAATGGAGGCTGCATGGACATGGCCAATGGTTTTCTTGAAGAATAATAGATATTCCTGTAAGGGTCTAATCTCTGGTTTCTCTTGTCCTGCTGTGGGCTGGATTGATCAGTGACTTATTTTTGTAATTGAAGCAAACACAAAAATAGGGAGTTCCAGTTTTGGCCCAGCAGTAACAAACCTGACTAGTATCCACGAGGATGTAAGTTCAATCCCTGGCCTTGCTCAGTGGGTTAAGGATCTGGCATTGCCATGAGCTGTGGTGTAGGTCACAGATGCGTCTCAGATCCAGCGTTGCTGTGGCTGTGGTGTAGGCTGGCAGCCGTAGCTCCGATTCAACCCCTAACCTGGGAACCTCTATATGCCATGGGTGCTGCCCTAAAAAGACAAAAGTAAAATAAATAAAAATGATAATGCACAGATTGAAAGTGTACAGCTTGATGAATTCTCATAAAAGCAACATCTCTCTGCAACCAGCACCCAGATCAAGAGAAGGGTAATTTCCAGGATCTTAGCCTCCCCTTAGTGCCCCCTTCCAGTCACATCATCACTGTCCCCATCAAGGGGAACCTCTCTCCTGACATTCATTTTTTTCTGTTTTAAAATTTTTATAAAAATGGAATCATATGGGAGTTCCTGTCGTGGCTCAGTGGTTAACGAATCTGACTAAGAACCATGAGGTTGTGGGTTTGATCCCTGACCTTGCTCAGTGGGTTAAAGATCCGGCGTTGCCCTGAGCTGTGGTGTAGGTTGCAGGTGCGGCTCAGATCCCTCGTTGCTGTGGCTCTGGCGTAGGCCCGGTGGCTACAGCCCCGATTTGACCCCTGGCCTGGGAACCTCCATATGCCGTGGGAGCAGCCCAAGAAATGGCAAAAAAAAAAAAAACAACCGGAATCATATGTTACATATTCTTTTCTGTCTGGCTTCTTTTGTTTTAAATTGTGTTTCTGTTTGCAGTGATAGTTCATTATTCTTGCTTTTGTGTTGTGTTCACTGTATAAATGTTCCACAGTGGATTTTTCCATTCTACTCTTGATGGGCATTTGGGTAGTCTCCACTTTTTTGGTACAGTTACTGTGAACATTCTAGTCCATGTCTTTTGGTGCATGTACATGCATGTTTGTTGGGTAGATATCCAGGAATAGAATTGCTGGGTCATAGAGGATATATATCCATACTCAGCCAAGGAGAACTTCCATATACTTTTCCAAAGTGCTTGTTCCAGTTTATACTCCCCTAGCAACACAGGAGCATTTCAGCTGGTCCCCGTGATGTTGTTGGCCTTTTCATTTCAGCCGTTCTGGGGGATTACGATTTCAGCTTGCATCTCCCTAAAGACCAGTGCATCGGGGCACCTTGTCACATGCCTGTTGACCATTTGAACACCCTCTAAATCAATGTATTCGTATTGCCTTTAGTCTCCTGATTTATTTCTGGGTGCATTAGGTTGCTAAGAAGGAATAAAGGTGCCTCCATGGGGGAGGGCTCTTGGGCAGGCATCCATTTCTAAGGTTTCCTTTGTCTGGATGTGCAGCTCCAGGAGTGGCAGGCCTGAG
Organism: Phacochoerus africanus; assembly: GCF_016906955.1. NCBI lineage: Eukaryota > Metazoa > Chordata > Mammalia > Artiodactyla > Suidae > Phacochoerus > Phacochoerus africanus. Next base: position 50,194,553 of record NC_062552.1, read on the forward strand.
AAGCTGTGGACTTGGAGGGGCACAGGCGTGCAGCCTCTGAGCCTCTTGTTGGGCATGCGGTCCTTGGCCCCCTTCCCCCACAGCCCCACCTCCCTTAGCGCGCCTTCATTCCTCAACCTGCTCTGACGTCCTGTCTGCATCCTTCGGCCCCATAGCCCCATGTCTGTTCCAAGGCCCATAGTGGGAGAATGCAAGTGAGGTCTCTGCTCATGGGAAACTTCTGCTGTGATGAGAACCCAGGCCTTGTCAACTTAGGGCTCAGGGGCAGTGGCAGGACAGGGTGTAAGTATGGACAGACGGGCACGTTGTAGATAGAGGGTCTGAGAAGTGAGGTCACTGCTCCGGGGGGCTTCTTGGAGAAGGTGGGTTAGGGGAGGGCTGGAAGGGGCAAAGGTGCTGGGGCTGTAGCTGGTGAGGGGGCGGGGAGAGAGGTGGAAAAGGGCCCTGGGTAACGGTGGGAGGACAGCTCGTCCTTGTGTTAGAGGCTGGAGAGCCCAGGAGGGCCAAGTGAGTGGGGTGGGCTGTGCGGGCTGCCTCCCGGGCCCTGGGGGAAGCCCCCTGCCCTCTGCCTGTCCTCACCTCTGTCCTTCGCCTGCAGTACATGTACTGGACGATGTTGCAGCAGCTCACTCACCACTCTGTCAATGGCTGCAACCTGCAGCCTGGGGACCTCTTGGGTTCTGGAACCATCAGCGGGCCGGTGAGTATCTAATGGCCCTGGGGGCTGCCCACCTGGAGCACCCATATTCCCCACAGAGACAGAAGGGCCCTCAGATCTTCCTCGAGAAGGAATTCCATACTGAGGCAGGTGTATCTTACCCTCTGTCCTACCCAGAGCTTCCCCCATCTCTGGGTACAGAGTGGGCTTCTTCTCCGTATTTCAAAAGAGCCTGATACAGGGCTTGGAGGCTGCGTCTATCTGCTTGGGGAGGGTCAGGAAACCGCCACAGTGTCTGGTCGTCACCATCTCACACTGCACCTGCCCAGGATGAGGTGCCCCCACGCCCAGCCCTTGGCGATGACTAGAGGTGGTGCATGTAGCAGCACCTCCTGCAAGGTCATGACTGCGAGCTCTTTCTGATGGGAAGTCTCTTCCCAGGGGGAGGGGTCAGGCATAACTATATCTGGGTGAGCTGCAGCCTCCAGAGCGGGCAGCGGCCGGGGCGTGCTGGTCCAGCCCCGCTCTGAGTGCTGAATGAAGTGAGCAGAGCAGGCAGGCCAACGCGGGGTCTCTGAGTGCCAGGGGTCTCCTGCCCCTTCCCGGTGCCCTGATAAGCACCATCCCCACCGGATTTCTCATGCTCATCATTATGTGAATACGAATGATGCTTTCCTTTTCCTGCTGTGAAGGAGCCAGAAAGCTTTGGCTCCATGCTGGAGCTGTCATGGAGGGGAACGAAGGCCATAGAGCTGGGGAATGGACAGACCAGGAAGTTTCTGCTGGACGGGGATGAAGTCATCATAACAGGTGAGGGCTCTGAGGCCTGCGGGCTATGTCTCCTCCTCGCCTGCGGCACCGTCTTCACTGTCTGGCCAGGAGGCCATCTGTTCCACCTCGTTCCCACGGCCACATTCCCCAAGTCTGTGTCTGCTTGTTCTGGCCTGTGTCCTAGGCCTGGCTGCCTGGAACTTTAAATCTGAGCCTCAGAGTTCCTGTTGTGGCTCAGCGGGTTAAGAACACACTGTTGTCTCTGTGAGGATGCCAGTTCGATCCCTGGCCTCGCTCAGTAGGTTAAGGATCTGGCATTGGCCTGAGCTGTGGTGGTGGTTGCAGATGTGATTCAGATCCCATGTGTCTGTGGCTGTGGTGTAGGCCGGCAGCTGCATCTCCGATTTGACCCTTAGCCTGGAAACGTCCATGTGCTGCAGGTGCACCTGTAAAAAGAAAAAGAAAAAACAAAACAAAACCTGAGTCTCCCTGGACCAAAAAGACCACAGAGGTCCTGTTTTGTCTCCCTTCTGCTTGAGAGAAATTATAAAATAATGTCAGGTTCCCATTGCTCTGCACATGGCAGTACAGGGACCCTGTGCCCTATGACCTCGAGTCCTGTGACCCTGGGCCTGAGTTAGTGACTGAGATTTCTCAGCAGCCCGTTCTGAGGAGGTTAGGGCACCCCTTACATCTCGGGGGGCTCTTCTGCCCCCCATGTATTATTGCTGGAGATGGAGGCACCGCCATGGTCAGCAGCACGTGATTCACAGTCACACAGACTCATGTGGGACCCCCAGGTCCCCTTTGCCCTGTGACCATCCTCAAGTTATTTAACCTTTCCGACGCTCAGTTTCCTCATCTTTTTTTTTTTTCTGTCTTTTAGGGCCCCACCCTCAGCATATGAAAGTTCCCAGGCTAGGGGTTGAATCAGAGCTATAGCTGCCAGTCTACACCACAGCCACAGCAACGTGGGATCCAAGCCGCGTCTGCGACCTACACCACAGCTCATGGCAACGCCAAATCCTTAACCCATTGGGCGAGGCCAAGGATCGAACCCGCAACCTCATGGGTACTAGTCAGGTTCCTAACCTGCTGAGCCACAACGGGAACTCCTGGTAGGTTGATTAAATGAAGTGGATTTGGTAGAGAAAACGCAAGCAGAGCTCAAGACAGCAGCAAATGATACCCAGCATTAACCAATAGGTACTCGTTTTGCCTTTCCTCTTTCTACAGCCTTGTGATACCCTTTCTAATGCCAGTTTAACTAACAGTTATGGAATATCTGCAGGGGCCACCCGTGTCTACTTCCTTTATTTTGTTTTGTCCTCACAGTAGCCCTTGCATAAGATCATTGCCCTGATTTTACAGAGTAGAAAATATAGGTTGATAGGAGGTAGGTTACTGGCCGAAAGTCACACACGGATGAAGCCAGGATGTAGTCTGGGTCTTTGGATTCCCTTGCCAGCTTTGTTCCAGAGTTCCTCTCGTGCTTGTCGGACCTACTGCAGGCCCTCGGTCATGGTCCTATGGGTTGAGTGAAAGCATTTCTTTCTTTCTTTCTTTTTTCTTTTTCTTTTTTTTTTTTTTTTGCCTTTTCTTGAGCCGCTCCCGCGGCATATGGAGATTCCCAGGCTAGGGGTCTAATCGGAGCTGTACCCACTGGCCTACGCCAGAGCCACAGCAACGCAAGATCTAAGCCGTGTCTGTGACCTACAGCACAGCTCATGGCAACACTGGATCCTTAACCCACTGAGCGAAGCCAGGGATCAAACCTGCAACCTCATGGTTCCGCATGGTTAACCACTGTGCCACGACGAGAACTCCAAGTGAAAGCATTTCTTGAAGTTTTGGTTTGAGAAAAGGAAGGAAGCAGATGGGATGGGAGAGGAGAAAATCATGGCTTCAGCTTTCTCTTGTCACTGTAATAGAGGCTCCCAACTAAGCTGGACCCGGCAGCTGGCCAGGGCCCAGAAGAAATGAGATCGGTACTTAGGCAGATGGGATGCGCAAGTGTTCTTGGCATTTGAGCCAGGGAAGGTGGGAAAAAGGAGCCAGGAGGCTGCGAGGGTCACTGACGTGTAGTTTGTATACAGGGCTTTGCTCCAGAAGGATCTGGGGAGGCCAGGCAGAGAAGCTAGAGAAAGCCAGTTCCTTGGATCTGAAGAAGCCCATGTTGGCAAGAGAAGAGGGAAATGGGAATAGATTGGTGGAATTCCCTGGCACAAGAATAAAGATTATAATTCGGCAGTAGAAGAGGTCTAAGTTAAATTTTTTTTTTTTTTTTTTGCTTTTTAGGGCCACACCCATGGCATATGGAGGTTCCCATACCAGGGGTCGAATGTGAGCTACAGCTGCCAGCCTACACCACAGCCACAGCAACAGGGAAGCTGAGCTATGTCTGCGACTTACACCACAGCTCACGGCAACGTCGGATCCTTAACCCACTGAGCGAGTCCAAGGATCGAACCCATGTTCTAAGGGTTATTAGTCAGAGAACCTTCTTTGTAAGGAAGATGAGGTCTATTACATGTAATGCACTCAGCACAGTGTCTCATCTATAGGAAGAGCTGCATGTATTGGCTGCTGGTGGCACTTCCGAATCCTCTATTACATTTCCAGGGGTTAGGAACCAATTTGGAGAGCAGTCAGTCACCAGTGCTGAGAGCAGGGAGGTGATAAGGTGGCATCTGAGCGGGTGCCATCAGAGGAGCAGGAGGAGGGCTGGAAAAGAGCCATGGAAGCCCAGTGTGGCTTTCAGAAAGAGGGACCCAGAGGGGTCATGGCAGGTGAGGGCACAACGCTGGTGATCTCAGCAAAGGGACACAATGGGCACGCTGACCCCCCACCCCCATCCACTTCCCCACATGTCCTCCTTCCCACAGGGGAGCAGAGTGTTCAAGTCTCGGCTCTGGTGACTCCCTAGAGTTTGTCAGGGATACTCTCCAGTATGAAATCCCTTTTTCCTTTTTATTAACATTTAACTTAGGAGTTCCTGTCGTGGTGCAGCAGAGATGAATCTGGCTAGGAACCATGAGGTTGCATAGAAACGAGGATTTGAACTGAGGTGGTTGAGCTCCAGGGTCCATGCCCTTTTTTCTTTTTGTCTTTTAGGGCCACACCTGTCACTAGTGCCACACTGGGGTTCCCAGGCTAGGGGTCAAACTGGAGCTACAGCCCCTGGCCTATGACACAGCCGCAGCAACACAGGATCCGAGCCACGTCTGTGACCTACACCATAGGTCATGGCAACACCAGATCCTTAACCCACTGAGCGAGGAGGCCAGAGATCGAACCTGCATCCTCATGGATACTGGTCAGATTCATTACCACTGAGCCACAACAGGAACTCCAGCTCCCACCGTTCTTAATCCTCCATGTCTTCTAAGGCCCAGCACAAGTGCCATCTCTTTTAGAAATTCCTGGCTTGTTTCTAGCATTGCAGCAGACTTTTCTGTTATGCTGATATTGCTTTGACTATTTCCTTAGGAATGTAAGAGAAGCAAAGAGTTCGTGTATCGACTCATATCCACCTAGACCCAGAAGTCTAGCCTAAGGCTATTTACCAGTAATCTTTAACTAAGACACAAAGAGCCAGTTTGAAGACAATACTAACACCACAACCTACTGTGTGCTAGGTACCACGCACGGCACTTAACCTGCACTGCCACATTTAATTCCCATGTATAGTTGGACCCTCGGAGGTCCAGAGAGGTCAAATCGCTGGGTCTGAATCACACAGCCCTGGAATGCAGCCAACTCCCCTGGGAGGCAAAGTGTATCACTTCGCTTCCCTACAATTGCAAGCCCTTCCATTTTCTTTCCCATTTTCCTGTAGCTTCATTTAGTCACATAAGATAGTCAGGACTGCCTGGCAGCCCTGGTTTCAGGCCCGGCTCTGCCACTGACTCAGCTGGGACTGGCCCCTGTCTCTGGACCTCGGGGTCTCCTCCTTTGGGAGGTGAGGGGTGCATCCCCGTGTGCTTGCAGGCCTGGCATTCTGGGAAGCTGTCTCTATGGATTCTCATTCCTAGTGGTGGGATGGAGTGGTGAGTAGGGCAGAGGGTCAGTTTCCACGGAAGGGCCAGTAAGATCAGCACGACGAGCGAATGTTTCAGAGAATATTTCAGAGGAGTTGAGTGAATGTTTCCTTCTATTTCCATGGTTGATGGAGCCCAGCCCAGAAGGTTGGGGAACTGGTTATCCCCTCTGCTCAGGGCTCAGTGACACGCTCTGACTTGGGTGCAGACTTTCCTTGTGCTCTGGCTTCTCGGGGTCCTCTGTCCCTGTCTGAATGCACCTGCCCCCAGCATCTCTTCTTCAGACTGGAGAACATCCGCCTGGGGCTGGGGAGATCCTGGGCTTCGTCCTCAGCTGAGTGCAGAGGGTCACTGCTTTTCCCTCTGGGCCAGTGGTCTCAACCAGAGCATCTTGGGGGACATTTGGCAACATCGAGGGACAATTTAGGTTGTCCCTGCATTGCGGCCAGAGATGCTGCTAAACATCCTAAGTGCACAGGACGGCCTCTCATGAGAATGAATCATCTGGCTCAAAAGGTCGCTACTACTGAGCTTGAGACGCCCCATCCGGGCCATCTGCCTTCCAGCTGTAAAGTGGGAAGGAAGTGGCCGCCGTTCCTACCAGGTGGAAAGTGTACTTGTGCGTCTGTACTCTGGACCTCAGCAGGTGCTGTTTGCTGGTCGAGGCCACACAGCTATAACCCAGTGCAGGAAGGAGCTGTGACTGATGGAGCCCCCAGCTCTGGGGGATGGGTGGAGAGGAGGACCCCCCCAAATACGTGTTTGCAGCTCTCAAGGAAGAAGGCCATGGAGCCACCCTTGCAGTGCTTCTGAGGGTCCCTGACTACAAGGAGAGCCTAGAGTTCCATCTCGGTGCTCCTGCAGTTCCGCCCAGCTGCTGCGGTGGGGGGTTGTTTGTTGAAAATATATTCTGTCAGAGTTCCCTTCATGGCACAGTGGTTAATGAATCCATCTAGGAACCATGAGGTTGCGGGTTCGATCCCTGGCCTCGCTCAGTGGGTTAAGGATCCAGCGTTGCCATGAGCTGTGGTGTAGGTTGCAGACGCGGCTCGGATCCCGCGTTGCTGTGGCTCTGGCGTAGGCCGGTGGCTATGGCTCCGATTAGACCCCTAGCCTGGGAACCTCCATATGCTGTGGGAGCGGCCCTAGAAAAGACAAAAGAGAAAGAAAAAAAAAAAGAAAAGAAAATATATTCTGTCATTCTGCCTTCCTGCCTGGAGTCCAGCCATGTGCTGACCGGCACTGTGTTGACTTGGGCTTTGGTTCTCCTGAGCCCAGTGGCTTCGCGGCTGACCCCTGTCCTCCTCTGTTGCAGGGCACTGCCAGGGGGACGGTTACCGCGTTGGCTTTGGCCAGTGTACGGGAAAAGTGCTGCCCGCCCTCTCGCCGGCGTGACGTGCTCTCTGTTCTCCTGGAAACAAAGCCTTGAGCACCACCCTCCAGCTCCCTGGGAGGACCAGGGTCCCCTCTGTGGCGGTAGCCCTGGCTCTTCGTTCAGTATTAAAGCCATCGCTCTGTCTTTATGCTCTGAGCCCAGCCCGCTGTGAGTGTGCAGTGTCTCCTTGTGTTCTTGGGTTGAGCCAGTGGGTCACCGCGTGTACCATTTCCTGGGCAGACCCTCACTGATTTGTCTTCTAGTTTTGGTTCTTGGTTTTCGGTTTTCGATTTTGTTTTTTTGCCATATCCATGGCATGCTGAAGTTCCCCAGCCAGAGACTGAACCCATGCCATAGCAGTGACCTAAGTCCCTTCAATGACATTGGATCCTTAACCACGAGGGAACTTCAAGTTTTCTGGGTTTTATTAATGAGGCTGAGAGTCCACGTGGGACTTTCTTATCAGACATCCCAGGCCTCCCAGTAGTCCCTGGAATCTGGAAAAAGGTTGCCACCTATATTAGGGTCCTCCAGAGAAACAGAATCAATAGACTGCGTGTCTATAGAAAGACATTGATTTTAAGGAATGAATTGGTTCATGTGGTTGTGGAGGCCAGCAACTCCAAAATCTGCAGGGCGGGCCAGCCGACTCCAGACCCAGGGAGGAGTTGCAATTTGAGTCTGAAAGCCATCTGCGGCAGAATCCTCCCTTCTTTCAGGGAGAGCAGGCTTTTTATCTCTTAAAACCATCAACTAATTAGATGAAGCCCACCATATTATGGAGACAATCTGCTTTAGCCAAAGTTCTGACTTAAATGTTCATCTCATCTGAAAAATACTTTCACAGCAACTTCTCAACTAATGTTTGACCAAGTATCTGGGTACCATGGCTCAGCCAAGTGGACACATAAATTCAGCCATCACAGTACCCCTCACATCCAGTAATTTGGGGAGTGGACTGATGGATGTACATGGGATGCTGACGTGGCTTAAGCACCCTATAACTGTGTCAGCACACTATGAACCTTAGGCTGAGCCCCCAGGTCATGGGTGCACACATCTGAACTATGAGAAGGCAGGAAAAGGGCCAGGGGCTAGCTGTTCTCCCCTTGCAAGCTTACCAGGGTCAGGGAAGTGGGCCCTGCCCCAACTCCTCTGCCCTTCCCACTGAACACAGGCAACCCCCATCCCAGCCTGGTTCCTGGTGACCACAGTGGAAGAGGATGCCCAGCGGCTCATCTTGGCCTGATGGAACCCACACCATGACCTGAGAGGATGACTGAGCCTGCAGAGTCAGCCCATCAGATCACGCTATTCATCCCTCCCTCCCTCCCTCCCTCCATCCATCCATCCATCCATCTAGTCACCAAATCTTTTTTTTTTTTTTCTTCGCTTTTTAGGGCTGCACCCTCAGCATATGGAAGTTCCTAGGCTAGGGGTTGAATTGGAGCTGCAGCTGCCAGCCTACACTACGGCCGCAGCAACATAGAATCCAAGCCACGCCTGCAGCCTACACCACAGCTCAGAGCAACACCAGATCCCTGACTCACTGTGTGAGGCCAGTGATTGAACCTGTGTCCTCATGGATACTAGTTAGATTCGTTTCCACTGCACCACAACGGGAACTCCTCATTCACCAAATCTTTACTGAGTGCATTCTCTGTGTCAGGCACTGTTCTAGGCACAAGAGGTACAGCAGTCATAGAAGAGCCCAAACCTCTGCCCTTATGATGATTACTTTCCATTGGAGGGATGCAGGAAACAAATGGACAAGGAAAACATGTGTGGTGTGATGGAAGGTAGGAGGTTCTAAGGAACAGTGGGGGTTGTGGATGCTATTATAAACTGTGGTCAGAGAAGGCCTTAGTGGCTTAGGTTCTTAGCACTTTTTCACTAGAGAGCTGAAGGAAATAAGGGATCAAGCCGGATGAACATCTGGGGGTAGAGTGTTCCAGGCAGAGGGCTACTAGCCAGTGCAAAGCCCTGAGGATGAAACATGTTTATCAAGTCTATGGAACATTAAGGAGGCTGGTATTTCTTTCTCATCTGAAAGTATTTTGTGGCCAGGAAGTCTAGAGTTTGTATGGCAACACAAACATTAGGAACCCAAGCTCTGCATCTTCAGCGCATGGTTTTCAACCTCAAGGTCGCCTCATGGTACAAAAGGCTGCTGGGGCTCCAGCCAATACATCCAAGTTCCAGGCCTACAGAAAGAAAATAAAGAGGTGAGGGTTGGGAGGACGGGGGGCTGAAGGGCCTCCTTCTAGCTAAGCAGAATACCTTTTGAGCAGCCTTCCAAGTCTTGTCCCTCATTTTTCTTAAATTTTATTGGTGAGAACTTAGTCACAAGACCACACCTCATTGCAAGAAAAGCTAGGAATATAGTCTTATAACTGAACACATTGCTTTCCCCATTTACCATCAGAGCTTGGTTGCTAAAGCAGGGGAGAATGAATCCTGGAGGTGGGGGGTGAGCAGTTAGTAGTCTCTGCCTCTCACAGGCTGGGATGCACAGTCTTCATGCTCTGAAGGTGAACTCTGCTCTTGCACAGCTGACTTTATTTCCTGAAACTGCACCCAGGCACCATATTCTCCAATGCTTGCTGCTTTAAAATTTTTTGTGTGTTTGTTTTTTGTTTTCCTTTTTTGGCTGCCCTGTGGTGTAGGCAGGTCCCACCAGGGATCAGCTCCAAGCTGCAGTTGGGACCTACACCATAGCTATGGTGATGACGGATCCTTTAACCCACTGTGCTGGGCCAGGCATTGAACCTGTGTCCAGGTGTGCAGAGACACCGCCAATCCCGTTGCACTACTGTGGGAACTCCTTGGCTGATTTCACTGGGAATCCTATAGAGTCACCAGGGTCTCCCAGAGCCCTACCGTCTGGATAAGATTGATCCAAACGTGTATTCTCTGAATCTGGATGGCCAGTCTTCCTTGGTTTTGTTTTGTTTTGTTTTCCCCTTAATTCCTGGGGGCTTAGTGCTCCCAGGGCCACCTCTGCTCCTGCTGACCCCCCTGAAATCCCAGTTTCCACCCTATTTCAGGATTGTCACTTTAGCTCTGTCTCTTGGCATCAGCCTGCCTGAGCTTCTCACCTAAGTAGGCCTACAGGGTTATTGCACATGGCAGATTGTCACTGGAGGCCCCAAGGTCATGGACAAAGGTCATTTAAAATCAATATCAATCCACTTGCCCACGGGCACCAGAGAATGCGGCTGTCAGCTACAGACATCACAGGAAATCACATGCTTCTCCCCCTCACTGTGCATTTAATGGGCTTAGGGGCTCGTGATGCTGAGCAAACTCTCCGCCAGTCCGAGACACACAAGGGACAGAGGTTAAGAGGGAATCTGGCATGGGCTTTCTCCAGTGATTACTTCACCTTGACCTTCAGCAGCACGAGCCTCTTTATTTTCCAGCCTTGATCTCCAGAATTTCCCATGGCCGGCTCCAGATGACAGGTGAATTTCATAGTCTGTAGTTCAGGAACTGAGCTCAGTGAAACCTATCTGTGTATAATAATCACGAAGCAGACAAAAATGACTTTGATGGCTAAATTTTATCTTTTTAGCAAGGGTATGTTAAGAACTAGAGACCTTTTGATCAGATAGATGGAGCTGACAGATGGGGTGATGGCCATCCCAAGGCAAATTGGCTGTAATTATGGTCATCTTTTCCTTATTAATTCACACTTCACTGATGCTTCCTGTTTGAACCCGTGGCCTATGTCAAGTGTAAATGGATGAATATGCAACTGAGACTAGGATCCATTTTAAACATCACCTGACCAGGAGGAACAAGCCCAGAGGCATTTCTGGAGGGATGAGAGTCGGCTGGAGGTTATGCTGGAGGGTGTTAGGTGGTATCTATAAACTGGAGGAAGAAGACCAAATGGAGGATATAAAACAGCCATGCCTTCAAGATCCCACCCAGGCTCCAGATGCCCAAACACACAGGAGACAGACTGCAGCACGGATGAAGACCCCAGAACCAAGATTATTGAGGGAGCTTTAAATCTCAAAATGAACAGAGCCAAAAGGACCGTGAAAAATCCACATTTAATAGCCTAAATCCTCCTTCCCTGTTTCCCAAGCCCTCTTCCCCTTTCTCCTTGAGACTTTGTGACCTCTCACACAAAACCCTAACTATAAAAAAGCCCTTGCCCCATTAGTGGGGGGCCTGAGTTCTCTCTGCTCAGTGCTCCTCCCCACCCCCAGCCACTCCGTTGGTGCATAAACCCGCGTGCGATCTCACAGCTCCAGCCTCTGTTTCTCTAGACTGGGCCGTCCTGACAGAGGGTGTTTATGCAGGGGCAGCAGGGCGGGGGTGGGGTTTGGACTCACAGGCACTCCACCGCCCTAGGCCCAGCAGGCACCATGTGCCAGGGCCCGGGAGCCTTTTAACACGGAAAAATTAGCACAGAAGGGTTGTTCAATCACATAAAAACCATAGCTTTGCAAATATTTTTGTTTTGTAATTATAAAAACTTGTACGTCAAGGAAGGAGAATAGAGTATACTTATCAGTTTGCAGCTTGACTTATATCTCTTAAATATTGAGATATAAGGGGTTCTCTACTTGTATTCTTGGTCACTTAAGGGTGGACCTATGAATACAACATAATCCTTGTCCCTAATTATCTCCCAGATATTAACCCACTACACCACAGTGGTAACTCCTAATATTTTATTTTTTAAATTAATTTTCCTTGCCTTATTTCATTAGAATCACTAATTATCCTGTCTTAACTTTTCACGTAATTTGGACTTTATTATACGCTAATATAAGTTATTATAAATTGAGTTATACTTAAAGTGTATAAAACAAATATTTTCTTTTTTTTGGTCTTTTTTTTTTTTGTCTTTTTGCCTTTTCTGGGGCCACTCCCTCAGCATATGGAGGTTCCCAGGCTAGGGGTCTAATTGGAGCTATAGCCACCGGCCTACACCAGAGCCACAGCAACGTGGGATCCGAGCCACGTCTGCAACCTACACCACAGCTCACGGCAACGCCAGATCCTTATCCCACTGAGCAAGGCCAGGGATCGAACCCGCAACCTCATGGTTCCTAGTCAGATTCGTTTCTACTGCGCCATGACAGGAACTCCTGAAACATAAATATTTTCATAAAAATCCTGCTTGTTAAAAATTGAAAAATTTACTTAATAGTCATTTCCAGTTATTTTTCTTTGACATTCAAAATTACCTATTAAAATTAAAAGGAGGATACAAATTATAATTAGAGAACACTAACTTTTCACATCAAACATTTAAATCAAGTCGAAAGGTTTAAATTTATTTTTTTAAACTTAATTAAATCCTACAAAATTCTTTTTATAAAAATAAAACTATTCACAGTCCTAGTGTTCAATGCCCATCTGGTTGCCAAAGTAAAGAATTAATATCCCTCTCCATTTATATCAGGTCAAGACTTCTATGTATATATAGGTTAATATAAATTAGTTCCCCTAACAAAATATGCCCTGATTGCCATGGGCAGCTGTTGTAAATACCATGCCAGAATCACAAACTGGAAAACAAGCAAAAAATGAATTTTTGGTAGAACTGAGACATGACACTGGTTGAGGCCAGAATCAGTTGCATTCATGCTGGAAGGATTTAAGGTGCTAACCAGCCTTTTCTCTTAGGAAGGTGATTCTACTCCCCTGCAGGAGGGAGGTAGCGCCCAGCTCCAGCAGCTGACAGTGACCCAGTGCACAGCCATGTGGCACTCACGTGGGCATGTTTATTCTGAGGACATGGCCCAGACAGAGCTGTGAAGGGACGTTCCCCTGGCCCCTGGGCTGTATTACTCATGAGAGGAAAAGTAGGAAACAGGGGGGGCTACATCAGGCCGAGTCCCAAGGAGAGAGGGCCCGTGTAATCTTGAATGCATTCGTTTGTGTGTGTCTGTTTGTGATATGCTGGGTCCTCTGAAGCGTGGGTCCCAGGGAAGGCAATATTGCTTTCTCCCTCCATCTCTGGACCCCAAGCTGTCTCGGACATCGTTTTCTCGAAATGAAGCGTCTTGTTCATTTCACATAGCAAGTGAGTGGCAGAGCTGAGACTGGATTCCACGACTTCGAGCCCCTAGGGCAACACTTTTCTCAGGCTGACAAATTAGGGAATGATGGTTGGAGCTTTGGGCTTTTTTGGTCTTCTTCCTTTTTTTTTTTTTCCTCTTAGGACCACACTTGAGGCATATGGAGGTTCCCAGGCTAGGGGTCAAATTGGAGCTGTAGCCACCGGCCTACACCACAGCCACAGCAACGTGAGATCTAAGCCTCAAGTGGCAACCTACACCACAGCCCATGGCATCGCTGGATCTTTAGCCCACTGAGCGAGGCCTGGTATCGAACCTGAGTCCTCATGGTTACTAGGTGTGTTTGTTAACTGTTGAGCCACGTCGGGAACACCCAGGCTTTGGTTTTGCCCCATGGAAGTGAGCTTTTCAAGGGTAGGGCTGTGTCTGACTCATCTTTGTGTTCCCAAACCCCTTACGCAATAGCTGCTCGTAAATGTGTCTGGCCTCACCTTACAAAGTCCCCTATTTCATAGCTATGAGCTCAACACCAAACTCTTCTTTCAGATTTTATTAGAGCAGAATTTGGAATCCAGGAGAAGGACAGACTCCTGTGCTCCCGGAAGGATGGTCCTGGCAGCACTGTTTATGTAGCCTTGGTTTCTGCCTCCTGGCTATCATCCTGTCTTTCAGCCTCTGGGGTCATTCTTTCCTTAGTGTATATTCAGAGCGAGCCCGAGCCCCCATTCTTTTTTTTTTTTGTCTTTTTCTAGGGCCACGCCTGCGGCATATGGAGGTTCCCAGGCTAGGGGTCTAATCGGAGCTATAGCCTCCTGCCTACACCACAGGCATAGCAATGTGGCCATGTGGGATCTGAGCAGCATCTGCACCCTACACCACAGATCATGTCAACGCCGGATCCTTAACCCACTGAGCAAGGCCAGGGATTGAACCTGAAACCTCATGGTTCCTAGTCGGATTCGTTAACCACTGAGCCACAACAGGAATTCCCCCGAGCCCCTATTCTACCTTAAGGGTGAGACCCAAGATCTCCCCACCTGCGGGGCTGACTGCTGTGAAGTGGGGGTGGCTTCTAATATAGAGCGTAATTATTGGGGAGGGTTTATTAACCAGCTGCTTCTCTGTGTAGTTAGGGTGAAGGATGCTGCGTTCGGTGGTCCCTCTTAATTATTGTATTAGGCCAGACAGAGGACACTCCTTTTCTTGCAGAAGGGAGTACAACAGGACTTAGCAAGGTCACCCCGAGCCTTGGTGTAGAAGGATGGAGAGACAGTGGAGCCCAGCTTGTGGCAACTCTGGATCCTTAACTCACTGAGCAAAGCCCAGGATGGAACCTGCCTCCTCGTGGATGCTAGTTGGGTTATTAATCCGCTGAGCCACCATGGGAGCTCCTTCGATTGCTTCTTGACTAACAAAGCAATTGGTAGGCTCTGAAAATAAGATTCTGGAATTGGGTTTCTTGCATATTTGATAAGCACAGGGAAACCTCCATGCTTGGGGTGGGGGGATTAATAATCCGTGGCATGTGACGCCATCACAGTTATCAAAATATTATCAGTGGTGGCATAGGATGGAGTGCAGCTTGAGAATAAAGCCTTATTAAATGGTGCTTTTCAGAGGAGTCACACACTGACAGGGCTGTGGGCAGGCATTGCTTCCAGCTCCCCATACCTCACGGGAACAAACTGGGCCAGACACTGACTGCTGCAGTCCGTGGTCACTTCTCCAGGGGCACAGAGTTGAGCAGCTTTTTAATCAGGTCTAGCGAGCCGGCCGCATACAGCCTCAGCAGTTGTGCTTCAGGCCCAGTGCATCCAGGGCGTCCCCCTGTTTCAAAGAGAGATCTTCGATCCATGTTTTTAGCAGCATTACTCACAATACTACTGATATGGAAACAAGAGTCTGTCACCTGTTGAAGGGATGAAAAAGATATGGTTCTATTTAAATCCCAGTTAAATAGAATTGAGAGACCAGAAGGGGAAGTTCTCACTCCCTGCAGGGATAGCAGAGCCCAACAGGAAGAGGAAAGACTCTTCTTCTTTCCTGGCAAGGACTCAGCCAATGAAAAGCCGCATAGTCTGTTTGCTATAGCCCTCTTAACTTCCTTTTCTCTATAAAAGCATTCTTCTTCTTCCCTTGCAGTGCAGGGATTTGCACATGGTTCACCATGGTTGCAGCCCCAAATTGCTATTCCCCAATAAACCCATCTTTGCTGGGGCGGGGGTGGGGGGTGGAGAATAAAGCCTTAAGAGAAGTAAGTCATTGGCACTTCGTTGCTATGGAAACACTGATGGTTACATGGATTCTAGGATGGGTGGGCTTCTGTTGATGGCCCTAGAGAAGGCCATAGATTAACTCCAGATCTTGACTTCGTAACTGAAGTGTCAGGTGGAGTAGCAGAAGGCATGCCTGCAGTGGTAAAATCCTTTCCCTTAGCTGCAGGACAGACACAGCTAAGGATCTGGTCCAAGGTCTGGGTTGCAGGGCTGCAGTGTCAGGTAAATATGCAGTGCCAGTTACTGGCGCATGTTAGGAATGTCTCTTAGCTAAGGCAAGGACCTTGAAACTTGTTAGAAATACAAATAAGAAGACTTCGACTGACAAATTAAAGGACTGATAAGAAGACCAACTGAATTAAAAATTCTGGGATTGGGGCCCAGAAGCTGTGTTAGAACAAGGCTTCCAGGTGATTCTGATGCATGCTAAAGGTTGAGAACCACTGTACCAGAAGATACTTCCTATTGCATCCCAATCAATAAAGATAATTAAAAAAGAGTTCACCTTCATCAGGCAGGAGACAGTGGTACACCTCAGGATTGTACTACTCTGCTGCATTCACTGGTACATCATAACTGGATTTGAATGGGACCCAGAGAAATGAAAGGCTCTAGAACAGTCCAGGCTATGATGAAAGCTACTTTACCCCTTGAGCCTTAAGACCCGGCGGATGCAATGCTATAGGAAGTGTCCATGGCAGATAAAGATGCTGTACGGAGAAGAGTCTTCTGATAGGAACAGCATGGTGCTAACTCAACTATATGAGATTGGATGAGGGAATTCAAGTTAGTCTTTGGGAGAAGATGTATGTAGAAGGATGTCTTTGAAGGAGCTCTGAAGGTGAAGCTATTCATGCACCACCTAAATGCCTACCAAAGGCATCCACGACAGAGAAGGCTTTCAATAATCAAGGGGACACAATGACCCAACTGTGGCTGTCAGTCTCTTCCCCTCTCCACACTGGTGTATGCTCAGTGGTACCGTGAGCAAAGTGACCGTCGTGGAAAGAACAGGTCAAACACGGCTTTAACAACATGGGCTTTCCCTTGCTAAGGCTCATCTGATTGGTTTCCATCACTTCTGCATATGCAACCTGCCCAGGATGAGATCGGTGCCTAGCCCCTAACACACAGCATCATTCTCCAGGGGTGGGTTCTAAGAGACAGGCCAGCCACCTGGTTGCGAGTTGATTATACTGGACCCCGTCCATCATGGAGGGCGATGGGGATTGATCCATGTTTTGGATATGGATTAGCCACCTCTGCCTTGCTGACCATTTGTGGTGTTTCATTCATCTCAGCATATCTCACAAACATGACCTTCAACCAAAGAACTCATTTGTAAAGGAAGTACAGCAGTGGGTTCATGCCGAAGAAATTCACTGGTTTACCCCGGCCTCATCACCTGGAAGCAGCTAGCATGAGTGCAATTTAGAATGTCTTGTGGAAGGCTCAGCTATGGTGACTGACCTATTATTTACCTATTTACTGTATATACCATATTTACCTTAAACCAGAGGTCAGTGTGTGGTGGCATCTCCCCCCACCCTACCCCCCACCCAGCTAGATGATGCCAGTCTCGGAACTGAGAGATGGAACTGGAAGTGATTCCTCTCATTATTATACCTAACAACCCAGTTGTTGAATTTTTTTTTTTTTGTCTTTTTAGGACTGCGCCTGTGGCATATGGAATTTCCCTGGCTAGAAGTCGAGTTGGAGCAGCAGCTACTGGCCTACACCACAGCCACAGCAATGCAGGATCCGAGCTGCATCTGTGACCTACACCGCAACTTGCAGTAATGCCAGATCCTTAACCCACTGAGGGAGGCTGGGATCGAACCTGCCACCTCATGGATACTAGTTGGGTTCTTAACCCACTGAGCCACAATGAGAACTCCATTCTTGTAACCTTGGACTTAGGGGGTTTGGAAAGTCCTAACCATTTGGGTATCCTCATCTTGCACTAGCAGGCGAAGGGGACCCCTGTGCTGTCAGGGTGACTTACTCCAGTATCTGAGGGGTAAAAGGGGTTGCTGCTATACAGTGGGGGCAAGGAGGTTCCCCAAGGGTTCACCGGGGAATCCTTCTCTGTCAGGCTGGGGTAGGGGCATGAATTTAGCATCTCACAAACTCTCCAATGATGGTGATGGATCTATCCTCACACACAGCATAAGCAGCGCTGTCTTAGACACTTCTTTTCTCCCAAGAACTCAGAAATGCTTCCAGGGAGTCCTTCGAGGCCTCTTCATGCTCTTTGGTATCTGTAGAAACCAGCAACCAAAAAAGACAGGGCACCAAGCATTTGGATCCTCCGTGAACAAAGACTCGGTTCCTCCCACTGGATACAATACTCCAACAGCAGAGGGGCGGCCAGAAGATGGAGAGAATGTGGAACGGGTGGCAGAAGAATGTGGTGTTTGGAATTCCCTTCATGGTTCAGTGGGTAACAAACCTGACTGGGATCCATGAGAATGCAGGTTCAATTCCTGGCCTCGCTCTGTGGGTTAAGGATCCAGCATTTCTGTAATCTGTGGTGTAGGTCACAGATGTGGCTCGGATTTGGTGTTGCTGGGGCTGTGGTATAGGCCGGTGGCTGCAGCTCTGATTAGACCCCTAGCCTGGGAGCCTCACATGCCACAGGTGTGGCCCTAAAAAGCAAAAAAAAAAGAATGTGGTGTTCAACTTAGGCCACATGACCAGCCATAGAAGAAGGTATCTGTGTTTTTTTTTTTTTGTCTTTTTAGCTATTTATTGGGCCGCTCCCGCGGCATATGGAGGTTCCCAGGCTAGGGGTTGAATCGGAACTGTAGCCACCGGCCTACGCCAGAGCCACAGCAACGCGGGATCCGAGCCGCGTCTGCAACCTACACCACAGCTCAAGGCAACGCCGGATCGTTAACCCACTGAGCAAGGGCAGGGACCGAACCCGCAACCTCATGGTTCCTAGTCAGGTTCGTTAACCACTGCGCCACGACGGGAACTCCGGTATCTGTGTTTTATATTGTTTCATTAATTTGCCTGGAGGAGGCTATGTTACAATGTAAGTTCTGGGAGGAGTGAGACTAAATTAATTGCAACCTCAGACAAAATGGTTGTTGATGAGGCTCTGTGTTTCCTTGATGTTGGGGACTGATATTTTCCCATCCAAGCAGAGTTGATGAATGGATGCCTGGTGTTGAGAGGGGTGGGTGGTACTGGTTAGTTTGCATTTGCTCTAGTTTGCTGATATATATGAACTGTATTACCCAGGGTCCCCTGTCCTTTAGCTTCTGTTGTTTCTGGCCAATGGAACAGGAAATTGGAGGGCAGAAGGTGAGAATTAGGAAGCTTCCATTGTGGCTCAGTGGGTTGAGAACCTGACTAGTATCCATGAGGATGCAAGTTCAACCCCTGGCCTTGCTCAATGAGTTAAGGATCTGGTGTTGCTGTGAGCTGTGGCATAGATTGCAAATGCGGCTCAGATCCCTTGTGGTTGTGGCTGTGGCTGTGGTGTAGGCCGGCAGCTACAGCTCTGATTTGACCCCTAGCCTAAGGACTTCCATATGCCACAGGTACGGGCCTAAAAAGAAAAAAGAAAAAAAAAAAAAGAACATGTAAATATTTGAGCAACTAATTGGGAAAAATGGAATAGAGATGATGGAAGTTTTGCTCTACCAGGCTGGTAAAACTAGTGTCCTCTTATTTAGCCTGTCTGAGCTTCCTTCCTTGGGGGTCACATTTCTGCTAGTGACGGTCATTCTGATTTCCTGTCTCTGCCTATTTATTTATTCCTTCTTTCTTTTTTGGGGGGAGGGGGCTTTTTAGGGCTGCACCCATGGCATATGGAGATTCCCAGACTAGGGGTCGAATCAGAGCTGCAGCTGCCAGCCTGCGCCACAGCCACAGCAACGTGGGATCCAAGCCTCATCTTCGACCCATACCACAGCTCATGGCAACACCAGATCCTTAACCCACTGACAGAGGCCAGGGATCAAACCAGCAACCTCATGGCTCCTAGTTGGATTCGTTTCCGCTGCACCACAACGGGAACTCCACCTCCGCCTGTTTCTGCTGCCTCTCTTGTCCCAGGGACGACTCTCCTTTTGCAGATCACGTTCCTTCACATCGGCCACCTCCCCCAGATATCTTTACTGCCCCCAGATACCACAGCCACAAAATGGATTGTGTATCAGACTTTACTGAGGGTTTGGAGTAACAGCAAAGGACTGTAGCAGAGCACAGAACAGGCAACAACTTAAATTCAGCCATGAGGCACCTCTGTCTTGAAAATCCATCACCCCTTGCCTGCAGCGGGGAGTTTCTCTCTGATCACGTTTTGTTTTAAACCCTGGATTAGGGCCAACACCACAGGCCTCTCTCTCTCTCTCTGATGCTTTTCATTTGCTCTCTTCCAGTTTCCAGTCTTCCAAAATTCTCATTTCTTTTGCTGGCCAATTGATCTTTTCAGTCCAAAGCCTCACACTTCGTTTCAGCTGGCTGGACACTGTAAGGTGCTCCGATGACAAAGAACCATCTCCTCCATTTTTTAGCAGCATAAAGCAACAGAAGCTTGAAATTTCAGTTGTTTTTTCTTGATCATATAAGCTCGTTGATATGATCAAATGCTTAGATGGATCTCCCTCCCCCATGTGTGTCTCTAAGGCAGAGGGGGTATAATTTACATGTTTATTCTCCACCATCCTGAGCAAGCCCTGGGGGGGGGGGTTACTGTGTCTGTCTTTAGCTTTATTTTTTATATATTGGAACACGTGTAATAGGGAAAATAAAAGAAATCCAAGTACTTAACAAGAATCTGGATAATTATGTACACGCATTAGATGACATGGTTTATAGCCACTAAAATGATAAATAGGGAGACAGTATCAGAAACATGCTTATGATGTAATATTCAGAGCTGTCAATTTAAATGATGTAACCAACGGATTTTATGGAAAAAATATATCTTGCATGTGGACAAGGATTAGAAGGAAACACATGGACACACAATGGACATCAATGTTTTGTGGAGGCTTGGATTAGGAGCGATTTTTACGTTTTCCCGTCTTTTTCTGAAATGTTAGTATCTCTCTTAGTCACCAAAAAACGAGTTGAGATAAGGTGGGAAATATTAGTAAATCTAACTGTAGAAAAGAAAGATTTGAAACCTGGAGTTCCCATTGTGGCACAGTGGTCACGAACCTGACTAGTATCCATGAGGATGCGGGTTCGATCCCTGGCCTCACTCAGTGGGTCAAGGATCCGGCATTGCTGTGAGTTGTGGTGTAGGCTGCATTGTGGCAAGGATCCCACAATGTTGTGGCAGCATTGCTGAAGGCTGGCAACTGCAGCTCCGATTCAACCCCTAGCCTGGGAACCTCCAAATGCTGCAGGTGTGGCCCTAAAAAGGAAAAAAAAAGAAAAAAAAAAAGAGAGAGAGACTAAAGAATCTCCAGGGCAGTGCTTCTCAAGCTCTAATGTGCATAGGAATAATCCCTTGACAGATCTTGCTAATAGGTTCCAGGGCCCTCCCCCCCGACCGCCAGTTGTGATTCTGTAGGTTTGGAGACAGGGTCCATGATTTGGGGTTTCTAACAAGAGCCTCAATGTGGCAGATGCTATTCATCCTTCACTGCAATTTGAGTAGTATGGCCCCTGGCACCCTGTTTTTCACTCCTGGAAGCGCTAAGTGTTTCCAACTGAGGTCTTCAAGACCACTTCTTATTCCTTGGGATCTCTTATTAACCGATTGGGAGCTGGCTCTTATTTACATTGCAAACCCATGCTGATGAGGCTTTCACAAAAGTGCTCGGGATCTCTGAAGTAGGCTGCAGGCTGAAGGCTGCTGCTGGATCTGAGGCAATGTTCCAGGTCCTTGCTCCCACACAGAGCCTCCAGTGCACCTCAGTCCACTGCTTTTGCCAGAGGTCCCTTTGTGCATCCCACACGGGAGTCGGGAGCAACAGCTGGATATGCCCTGCAATGCTGCCTGAACAGTTGTGGCCTTGTTCACTTTCAGGGGTCACCTGGTCCTGACAGTGCTTTGGAAACCCAGGTGGCCTGGGATGGCAGGGGACTCATGGTTGGGATGCAGGAGATGAAAAGGAAGCCTTGAGCTTCTTCAGACCTGCAGGTCACTTCTGATGGGGATGGCAGCCATGCCTTGGAGGGATGGAATAAATGCATTCAGAAGGGGGAGTTCAGGTGGTCTAATTTATCTTCACATGGTGTGCATGGGAATACTGGCGACAGTTGACAATTATGTAAATTAATAGACACCCTATCCCTTGTGGTCAGGTGCCAGGAGAGATTGCTGTGAGTATTCCTCTGACCAGCAGTCCTGGCTGGGAGAGTTGGCCTTTCAGAAGTGGTCTTGGGGGAGTTCCCGTGGTGGTACAGTGGTTAACGAATCCGATTAGGAACCATGAGGTTGCGGGTTCGATCCCTGCCCTTGCTCAGTGTGTTAATGATCCGGCGATGCCGTGAGCTGTGGTGTAGGTCGCAGATGCGGCTCGGATCCCGCGTTGCTATGGCTCTGGCGTAGGCTGGTGGCTACGGCTCCGATTCGACCCCTAGCCTGGGAACCTCCATATGCCGCAGGAGCGGCCCAAGAAATGGCGAAAAGACAAAAAAAAAAAAAAAAAGAAGTGGTCTTGGGAAGCTGGGGAAAGCCTGGGGTTCGAGACTCTGCAGGGAAGGGGGAATCTGGCACCTCTCCTCCTAGTTCAGGCCCCTGACTTCTCCTGAGATGGTGGAATCAAGAAAAGACACTAATGTTTGCCTGTGTTCTCTCATTTCATCCTCACAACAACCTTGTGAGGTAGATGTTATTCTCTCATTTTGCAGATGAGGCCATTGGGGCTCAGAGAGGCTGAGTTATTTGGGGTCACAGAGCAAGAAAGTAGAGGGGTTGGGACTCGGGACTAGGTCTGTGAGCTCTGATATTAGGCGGATTCATTACCACTGAGCCACGATGGGAACCCCCTACCTGTTCTGGCTGCAAGGTCATAGGTACGGGTGATGCAGTGAGAGGGGCTCAGAAGAGTGGGGAAAGGAGAAGGAGTCCCCCCATGAAGAGTCATTATCAACAACTTATTCCTTGCCCCTCCCCCACAGCACATTTACATTCAAAGCACCCCCCTTCCTGTCCCTTCACTCACAGGAGGCTTGCACAAAACAAGAAAGGCAAGTCTTTCCTCCTCATTATCAAATGAAAGAACTGAGGCACCGAGAGGTTAAGCAACTTGCTCAAGGTCACACAGCCTTAGTGTGACTGACAGGACTAGAACCCAGGTCTTCCTGTCCAATGTTCGTCTCGGGGACCATGCACTCTCAAGAGGTCACGGAGTGAACTAATTTTATGGGAGGAGAAGCCCATTAAAAAAATGAAATGGATGACCAAAGAGAGGATTACTCAACTGTGATCTCTCCACCCCATGGAACACTTGGCAACCAGTAAAAACGACGGCTATCAAGAGAGTTTGATGCACTGAGAAAGTGTTTGTGCTTGAATATGAAGTGATACAACATCCTGCAAACAGCATGAATCTGACTACTTAAAAATATATCAGTAAAAAAGCCTGGGAGAAAATATATCAATGTGGTGGCTTCCAGGAATTGGGAATCTAAGTGTTAGTTCCCTCCTTTCTTTCTATTTTTTCTGTATGTCCCCAAACTTCTAAAATGCACATTTCATTTATACCTGGAAAAATACACTCCATCTAGATTTTCGTTTAAAAAAACACTGCTGGGAAGCTGCCCCTGTGCCTTTTGTGAATTTTGAGGTGACGTGCCTCCCCTCTCCTTTCTCACTTTACCACCTGCTGCGTTGCTGGTTCCTTGGGAAGGGGCTGGGGCTCCCATGGGACATCTGTGCTGGGAGCCTCCAGGGCTAGGGCGTGTGCTGCTTTGCATGTCAAGGGCAAGAGTCTCTCCAAAATGAGACCCCCGTTGTGCGATGGTGGGATCTGTATCCAATTCCAAAAGGTGCACAGGACCCAGGGAAGGTGATGGCCCCATAGTCTCACAGTGATTCCCCAGACTAGAACCCAGGACCTCCTGACTCTGGGCCCATTGCTCTTATCTCCAGACTGTGCCACCACCACAACACCCACAGCACCCTGAGCCTTTCACTCTGCTGCTCGTGTGAGAGTGGACAAGACTAAGGTGAGCCTTCTCCAACCCTGGGTGGCCGAATCCATTCTCGCCTCTGTGGGTTGGCAGCCGATGGCCAGGGGACACAGAGCGCATCCTGGGCACCCCCTGCTCAGAGAGCGCCAGGGCTCGCTCCCTCACCACTGCCTCAGTCGTCCAGGTGCTGCTCCTCCCAGGTGGATGTGGGGATGGCGCTGTAAGGGTCCATGATGACCTTGGCACAGCGAATAATCATCACGACAAGGAAGAGGCAGAGGAAGACGAAGCAGGCCAAGGTCAGTCCTTTGTCCACGTCGACATAGACGGGCTCAGGTGTGGGGTCCTCCATCTCTTGGCAACGGCTGTGGGCTCCTCCTCCGCCTTGGGGTTGACAGGTACCATCTTCCACTCCTGCAGAGAGCCATGGCTGTGGGGAGGGGAGGGTCGGGCCCACTTGCCTGGGGTGGGGACAGCGCACAACCCCTTCCCCCTCTTATATGCTCTCTTGGGTTGGGAGCTTGCTGTGAGCCCCACCCCTCCCACCTCGACCTGAGGATGAGGTGAGAACAGACTCTTGCCTTCCTTCCAGGGGCCCATGTGGTCTCAGCCCTGAACCTTGTAGGCCACCAAGGTTTCCAACAAGCCAGTGCCTCCTGGGGGGTGGGGGTGAGGTGGTGGGAGGTGACAGATGAGTGCCAGCAGGGGTAGGGCCAGGATATGGCCAAGGGGCTTCTTGGGGATGAAGCCCCTGCAGGTGCCTCCACTGCCTGAAAACCCTTTAGCAAGAAAGTTATAATAATGCTTTCAGGAGTTCCCATCGTGGCTCAGTGGTTAAAGAACACAACTAGGATACATGAGGATGTGGGTTCGATCCCTGGCCTCGGTCAGTGGGTTAAGGATCTGGTGCCGCTGTGAGCCTTGGTGTAGGTTGCAGATGCGGCTCGGATCCCACATTGCCATGGCTGTGGCATAAGCCGGCAGCTGCAGATCTGATTCGACCCCTAGCCTGAGAACTTCCATATGATGCGGTGCGGCCCTTAAAAAAAGACCAAAAATAAATAAATACATAATGCTCTCAACTCTGCCAAGCCACTGACTGAGGCGACCAGAAAGCATTAAAAGAATTAGGTAGTTAATATATATATTTTTAAGCAACCTATATTTCAAATGAAAATGAATGCTGAACACCAATATATGAGTTGAGTGAAGAGGAACTGCTGTATCTGGATGCGGTGGGAGGCATTTCCCCCCCCCCCCCGCCCATGGGGGCCTCCTGGAACTCCCATGGGACTTCTGAGCCCTAGGGACATGGCTGGAAAACCGCCGCAGGTGTGATGGGAAGAACAGTTTGGGCAGCCAGGTGGACAACGACCCCGGCTCTGCCACTACCTGGCAGTGCAAGATTATCGTTTTGCCAGGCCTATGCCTCCCTGCTGTGATAATAAGGGGCGTGAGGCTGCATCACAAGGGCGCAAAGATTCAGGGCAAGTCAGCATGGTCCCACCCTGGGGGTGGTCAGCCAATACCCTGAATGAAGGAGGGCTCCCCAAAGCAGGCCAGGAGGGGAGGACAGGTCCTTGCAGCCCAGCCATCACAGCGAGCTTGGTGGGGGGTGGGGGGTGGAGGTGGAGGGTCCCCCTCCTGCTCCCTCTCCCCTCAGTGAACAGTCATCATCAGCATCACCCCTGAACTCTCAGAGCACTTGAACTGGATAGTGTGCTTTCACATCCAGTTTATTATTTGATCCTCACAGCCCTGGAGGCAAGCTAGCCCATTTTGGGATTTCCCGTTGAGGCTCAGCCAGTTACAAACCCCACTAGTATTCATGAGAATGTGCATTCGACCCCTGGCCTCACTCAGTGGGTTAAGGATCCTGCGTTGCTATGAGCTATGGTGTAGGTTGCAGACGTGGCTCAGATCCTGCATTGCTGTGGCTGTGGTGTAGGCTAGCAGATGCAGCTCCGATTCAACCCCTAGCCTGGAAACTTCCATGGATATGGGCCTAAAAGGAAAAAAAAAAAAAAAGCCCATTTTATTTTACTTTAATTTTTAATTTTTTTGGCTGTCCCCACAGCATGCAGAAGTTCCTAGGCCAGGAATCAAACCCATGCAACAGCAGTAAGTAGAGCCACAGCAGTGAGAACATTGGATCCTTACCCTGCTGAGCCACCAGGGAACTCCTCAACATGCCCGTTTTATGAACATGGAAACTGAGGCACGGAAAAGGGAAGTGACTTCCCCAGGGTCCCACATCCCAAATCCTAAGCCTCTGCCTGCCTCCATTTCTTCTGGTGGAAGGCAAACTGGGCCTCTGTCTCCCCACTGCCTCTGCAGCTTCAGGAGGGCAGCTGTGTGAGCTTTGGGCTGGCTGGTTCAGACACATCTATAACTACAGGGAACTATGTTTTCCCCTCCCTCAGACCTTGTCGCCCTCCGCACCCCTTCCCAGAGGGCACTGACCTGCTGGTTGGAGTGGTCACCACTACATAAGGGCCGCTGGGTGGGCTCGCACCCTGGGTCAGGCTGTTCCGGGACGTAGGGGGAGTGATGGGATGTCACAGCTGGGAGCCAGTGAGAGCAGTGGCCTTTCACTCAAGGGCAAGTACCCACAGTGGCAGCAGCTGAAACAGAACAGGACAGAAGAAGACTGGTTACTCCCCATGCTGCCCAGTCCGAAGTGTGAGCTGGGTTGAAAGGAAGGTCTGGCCTGGGAGCTCCTCCCTGGGCACCGTGGTGGGAGCTGCCATACTTTATTCTCCTATGGTTTTGCCTTTCCTTCTCTCTTTTAAAAAATAATATTTTCTAAAATTGTGGTAAGGGACTTTCCATTGTAGCTCAGCAGAAACGAACCCGACTAATATCCATGAGGATGTGGGTTCAATCCCCAGCCTCGCTCAGTGGGTTAAGGATCCGGCATTGCTGTGAGCTGTGGTGTAGGTCACAGATGTGGCTTAGATTTGACATTGCTGTGGCGTAGGCTGGCAGCTGCAGTTCTGATTCGACCCCTAGGCTGGGAATTTCCATACGCCGCCGTTTGGCCCTAAAAAGCAAAAAAAAAAAAAAAAAAGGTGGTAAAATAGACATAACACATAATTTACCATAGTGACCGTGGTTAGGTGCACAGTTCGGTAGCATGAACGACATTCAAACTGTTGCACAACCATCCCCACCATCCATGTCCAGAACTCACTTAATCTTGCAAAACCCCAACGCTGTGCCTATCAAACAACATCTCCCAGAGTTCCCGCTGTGGTGCCATGGGTTAATGATCCAGCTTGTCTCTGTTGAGGCACCCGTTCAGTCCCCAGCACAGCGCAGTGGGTTAAGGATCCAGATTTGCCCTGGCTGTGGTGTAGGTAGGTCACGCCTCTTGCACACAGATTCGATCCCTGGCCCAGGAACTTCCTTATACCACGGGAGCGGCGAAAAAGGAAACAAACAAACAAACAAATCACAACAGTTCCCCAGCCCCCCTCCCCTCAGTCCCTGGCATCCCCAAACTCCACCTTCTGTCTCTGTGAACTTGACTACCTTAAGTACTTCGTATAAGTGGAACAGCACAGGATTTATCTTTTTGCGACTGGTTTATTTCACTTAGTGTAATGTCCTCAAAAGTCAGCCAATGAATGTCAGAATTTCCTTTTTTTTTTTTTTTAGAAGGTTGAATAAATATTCCACTGTAGGAATATACCACATTCTGTTTATCCAGGCATCCGTCAATGGACTCTTGGATTGTTTCCGTCTCTTGGCTCTTGGGAATAATGCTGGTGTGAACATGGAGGTACACATACCTCTTTGGGACCCTGTTCCGATGCTTTTGAGTCGATACGCACACGCAGAATTGCTGGAGCAAAAATAGTTCTATTTTTCATTTTTTGAGGGTTAAATGTAACATTTTTGTGTAAAATAATACTTAAAACACAGCCCCAAATTCAAAACCCTACAGGCAGAAAACCACGAAGAGCCGTTTTCTAATGACCTTTGCTCCAGAGATCCAGCTCACCGCCAGAGAGAAAACTACTGTTAGGAGATCCGCATTCATCCTTCTCATCTAGAGATGTTCAATGCAGAGACATTGGATGTGCAACTATTTACATAGTATTTACCTTGTTCTGGGCATAAGACGCTAGAGATGATTTTTACCTTGTTCTGGGTATTGTAAGGACTCTAGAGATGATTTAAAGTTTACAGGAGGATGTGTGTAAGTTATCTGCAAATACTATGCCATTTTATATAAGGAATTTGAGCATCTGTGAATTTGGGTACCCAAGGGAATTCTTTATTTATTTATTTATTTATTTTTGGGGCCGAACCAGTGACATATGAAGGTTCCCTGGCTAGGAGTCTAATCAGAACTATAGCTGCCGGCCTGTGCCACAGCCACAGCGAAGCCAGGTCCAAGCCGCATCTGCAACCTACACCACAGCTCACAGCAACATTGGATCCTTAACCCACTGAGCAAGGCCAGGGATCGAACCTGAAACCTCATGGTTCCTAGTCAGATTGATTCCTGCTGCACCATGATGGGAACTCCCCAGGAATTCTTTTTTATTTTTATTTTTATTTTTTGCTTTTTAGGGCAGTACCCATGGCATATGGAGTGGAACTGGCTAGAGGGTGAATCCGAGCTGCAGCCGCCGGCCTACACCACAGCCACAGCAACACAGGATCCGAGCTGCATCTGTGACCTACACCACAGCTCACGGCAATGCCAGATCCTTAACCCACTGAGCGAGGCCAGGGATCGAACCTGCGTCCTCATGGATGCTAGTCAGATTCATCAACCGCTGAGCTACAATGGGAACTCCTGGGTACCCAAGGGAGTTCTGGAACTCCCCACAAATCCTGAGGGACAGTTGTATTACCTAATCACATTTGCTTTGTCTTTCCTTTTATCAGAAACGTATGCTTCTGGTGCAACTGCTAGAGCGTAAGGAACCACTTCTTCTCACTCTGTTCAGCGGTTAACACCATCTTGAGTGCAGCATGCACTTTCCACGCTGGGGACCCACAGAACTTCTGAAAACACCAATTCGGTCCACCTCCCTCTGTTTCATAGACGAAGAGATGGGACTGAAGAGGGGGAGGGGTTTTCTCAGCATCTCAGAGGCCTGGCCCAGCTGACCTTGGGGCACACTCAACGTTTCTGACCCCAGCCAGGCCTGTGTCACATGGTCCTCCGTGGCTCTTAGGGACAGATGCTGAATGTGCTGGAGTTTCATGCTCTCGTGTTTCACAGCAGGACCCAGGCCGGTCTCTCAAACACAGATTCTGAAATCCCTCACCCAGAGTCTGCTTTAAGTTGATATCAGATACCCCGCACAGACCCCAAAGAGATTGTCTTGTGATCCTCCCCTGTCTTGTCTGGGGCCAGGCGTGGGTCCCATAAGCTGGCAACATGCCTGCGAGGAAGGTTAACAACATTTTCTGGATCCTTCCAGCTGGGCTGAATGCCAAGAATGTGGATGCAAAGAACAGATTCGCCTTTCCACCCTCCAGATGGAGGGTGCTCATTAACCTTAATTACCAGGCAGGCACTAGTCCCTTCCAGCCCCGCCTCCCAGTGAGGACGTGACACCCAGGAGGAACGGGACACTGTTTCCCGGGAGCTGAGGGCCTCACCCTCCCAGGGGCCAGCTCATTGGTCCCCAACATAATTGAACCATCTTTCAGCATTGAGCCTGCTGCGCAAGCCAGATGCTCCAACTGCCACCTGCTTGGGGCGTCTGCAGGTGAACTTGCTTCAGAGTCAGGGACTCTGATCTGGGCGAATGAATGGAGGGAAATGGCTGCTGAGCTGACCAGCATCCTTGTCCAAGTGAGCAGTTCTAGGGCTGGTGTACAGCGGATCCAGATGGAAAGGGATCCTGCCAGATGCCGTGGGGTACCACAGGACAGTGTGAATGGCCCGAATATGGGTCCTGGAAACCCCGGTCAGGGTTTTAGGAGAAATAAGCAACGAAGCAGTCACGGTTCAAAAGGTACAGAAATATAGGACTTGGGTACGAATGTATGCAGGGGGCGGAGTGCTCAAGACCTTGCTTTCTGTGCTGAGATGTCTCTTTGTGTCTGTACATAGGTGTGTCTTATCTGCTAAGGTTGCCATAACAAAATGCCACAGACTGGGCGGCTTAAGCAACAGAAATTAATTCTTTCACAATTCTGGAGGATAGACATTCCAGATCAGATTTTTTTTTTTTTTTTTTTTTTGGTGAGGGCTTTTTCCCTGCTTTGCAGACCAGACTTTCTCTTTTTTTTTTTTATGTCTTCACAAAATGGCCTTTCTTCAATGTATATGCCTAAAGAGAGGGACTACCCTCTCTTCCTCTTCTTGTAAGGCCACCAATCCTACCAACTTTATGACCTCATTTGACCTTAATTACCTCCTAAAGGCCCCATCTCCAAATACAATCACACTGGGGGGGTCAGGGCTTCAACATATGATTTTCCCCTTTTTTTTTTGTTTGGTCTTTTCAGGGCCGCACCTGAGGCATATGGAGGTTTCCAGGCTAGGGGACCAAATGGAGCTGCGGCCTACACCACAGCCACAGCCATAGCGACGCTGGATCTGAGCCATGTCTGCAACCTGCACTGTAGCTCACAGCAATGCCGGATCCTTAACCCATTGAGGGAGGCCAGGATCAAACCCATGTCCTCATGGACACTAGTTGGATTCATTACCACTGAGCCACAATGGGAATTCCCCAACATATGAATTTTAGTGGAGACACAATTCAGTCCATAGCAGTGTGTAAGCTCCTCAGGGGCTGGGTCCAAGTCTGACCAAGTGGTACCACCAACCTGGAGCCAGGCCAGGCCCCTGCCTTGTGGGCTCACATTAAACATCAGAGAAGATGCAAACCAGAGCTCGGCTGCTGCCCTTCAGACACCAATGGTAGGAAGGCAAGGAGACTGAAAAAGCGTCTTGCCATCACATCAGGGATAAACAACAGGTTCTCTCAACATTGTGAATTCAACTGGGTAACAAAAATCACCACGTGTCATAACCCAGTGGTGCTAAAAATAGGAGAGGAGCCATCATGAAAGGTGACCTGTCAGAATCTCTTCCCTAGATGACAGATGGGTTAAGTGGATGACATTTGCTCAGTACACAGAGGATGTTCAGTGTCATAACCCAACACCGATTACATTGTCCTGTGGGACTGCACTTGGTGGCCTCATTCCTTTATCAGAACAATTAACAGACTTGCCAGAGGGAGATGCCGAGTGTGTGTTAAGAAATGATTAAGACCGTGACCATTCCCGGGGCTGGAAAGATGCATGGGGGGATGGGATTAAGGGAATATTGAGGTGAGAACTTATCTTTCAACATTGAAACAGCTCTAACCTCTAAGAGAACTTCCAGAGAAGGAGACAGTAGGAAGTAGCACCATTTCAGATAAAATAAAAGAGAGGATTTCTGCCAAGAGAATGCATCATCTTTGTATCATACTTCTCTAAACCACCTTACCGATTCTACTGTATCTTTTATTTTTTTGTC
The DNA here is from genome assembly GCF_016906955.1 of Phacochoerus africanus. Lineage (NCBI taxonomy): Eukaryota > Metazoa > Chordata > Mammalia > Artiodactyla > Suidae > Phacochoerus > Phacochoerus africanus. The sequence continues at coordinate 50,225,327 of NC_062552.1, forward strand.
TTTTGTCTTTTTAGGGCCACACCAGTGGCACATGAAGGGTCCCAGGCTAGGGGTTGAATTGGAGCTGTAGCTGCTGGCCTACACCACAGCCACAGCAATGTGGGATCTGAGCCGAGTCTTTGACCTACACCACAGCTCAAGGCAACACCAGATCCTTAACCCACTGAGCAGGGCCAGGGATCGAATCCATGTCCTCATGGATACTGGTTGGGTTCATTACCTGCTGAGCCACAACAGGAACTTCTGCTCTATCATTTTTATGATATGATGCTGATGCTATTGGTCTCACTCAAATCTCCTGTCCCCTCTGTCCCCTTAACTATTTGATGTGCGAATAGCCTCTTCATGTTTGTTTGTTTGTTTGTTTGTTTTGTCTTTTTAGGGCTGCACCCGTGGCATATGGAGGTTCCCAGGCTAGGGGTCCAATCCGAGCTGCAGCCCCGGCCTATGCCACAGCCACAGCAACACAGGATGTGAGCCGCATCTGTGACCAACACAACAGCTCACAGCAATGCTGGATCCTTAACCCACTGAGTGAAACCAGGGATTGAACCCACAACCTCATGGTTCCTAGTTGGATTTGTTTCTGCTGCGCCATGATGGGAACTCCATCTCTGCATGTTTTGATCCTAGCAGCTCACACCTACCATTTTTTAGAAGACCGCCCTTGGGCTACTGCACCTGCTTTACCCATGCCCTGCATTACATCAAGGACCCTTACTTAGCCTATTCTGATCATAAGATGCTAAAATTAGGAGATTCATTATCAGGACAGAAGGTTCTGAACAAGGGTAGGACTGGACAACCTTTTGAGAGTGCTGAAGAGATTAGATGTGTCACTGGTCATCTCAGAAGAAGCCAGGAATAGAAACTTTGAGATTATCAAGAAAAGATCTTTGGAGGACTCTCTTATCTAATGGAAAGAATCCCTGTAACATACATGGGAAACACACAAAGGTTTTGATAATGTTATATTAGAAACACTGCCAGCTAGAATGGGAAGGGACAGAGACGAGATAAAATTAAAGGTTAAACATTCTATAGGCAGAAGCAGGCTGATAAGATTAAAAGCTTCAAGAAAGTTGAAGAATGACTGTGTGGAGACTTAGGCCACAGATTTATTCCCAGAATCTCCTTGAAAAGTAATGGAGTTTTCCTGGTTGGATTTCAAAATTGCTTGAGACTGGTGACTCCTTTCCTCAATTTTTTTTTTTTTTTTTTGAAATGGGACCATGTACAACTGTTATCCTATGACTATCCCACCCCTGTATTTTTGGAGCAGATAACTTGTCTTTCAAGTCCACAGATGGAATTTTGCCGGATCACATGCAATCTCATGCATGCCAAATTTAGATAATTTAGATGATGAAATTTCGGACTTTGAGATGATACCATATAGTTCAAACTCTTGGGGATGTTGGAATGGGGTGAATGTATATAGCATAGACATGACTCTTTGGAAGCCAGAGAGTAGACTCTGGTAGTTTGAATATATCCTCAAGGCGTTCCCTTGTGGTGCAGAGGGTTAAGGATCTGGCGTCATCCCTGCAGTGGCTCAGGTTGCTGTGTGATGTGGGTTTGATCCTTAGCCCAGGAACTTCCACATGCCACAGGTGTGGGGGAAAAAAAAAAAAGGTCCACAGTTGACTCTACGCAAGCAGTGAATGTTGTCTTACATGGCAAAAGGAACTTTGCAGAGGTGACTAAGTTAAGGATCTTGAGGTGGGGAGATTATCTTGAGTTCTCTGGCTGAGTCTTGAAGGTCATCACAAGTGTCCTAGGAGAATAAGGATGTAGGGGAAAATGTCCTGACAAAAAGGTAGAAAGGAGACACCCCGGCCATGATGACTAAGCAAAATCTGGCCAACTGCCCCTAACCATCCCTCCACCACACATCTGCTTCTGTAAACTTGCTCCCACATCTATTACTTTGCCAGTTCTCACTCTGGTCCGGCAAGCACCCACCCGGAAGAACTAGCCCATAAAAGCCTTGTGAAACCCCTCTTTGGGGCTCAGACTCCTGAGAGCAATCTCCTCTGAGCCCACCAGCGTAATAAACCTGAGTTCTCCAACTCTCCGAGTGCTCGCTTGGTTTCCTGCCAGGTAAAAGAGCTGCTGGAGCTGGTACACTGGCCATAGGGCTGCCATCAGAGCTGATTCACTCTGGCCTTGGGCTGCTGACAGCTGCCGCAACAAGGACCGAGAGAGATTGAATAGTAGAGGAGGGTGACTACAAAAGCAGAGGCTGGAGCGATGAGGCCAGGAGCCAAGGAATTCTGGAAGTGAAAGAGGCAATGGATGTGTTCTCCCCTGGAGACTTCCAGCTTCAGCCTTGCTGAAACCCTGATTGTCACCCCTTACGGCTCCTTTTGGACTCCTGACCTCCAGAACTAGAAGAGAATACGTTTCTGTGGTTTTGAAACTGAGCAGGACCCTGCGGATCTCCTGGACGTGGATACACATAACAGTATCTTTGAGCTCTCCTGCAGAACTGAAAACCTCAACAACTGGAAGATGTTAACGACTTGGTAAAGCCTTCTTCATTCCAGAGAGAAGGTCACAGTTTGATAACCTTGAGAACCACAGGAGCTCAGGAGGAGAACCCCTGAGGCCAGATTGAAAGAATGCAGGACCGGAACATACCCTTATCAGCAATCTAACCTTTGAACCATTGCTATAAAATTCCTCACCAAATCTTCTCCTGTTGGGACAAGTTTTGAAGGCATAAGCCTGCTGTGTCCCCCTTCACCTGGCAAGACAATAAATCTATCTTTTTCTCCTTTGCCTAAAACTCTCTGAGATTCAATCTGGCCGCTGTGTACAGAGTTCAGGTTTCAGCAATAGTTTTGATTGGTTTGGCTGTGCCCTTGGCATGTGGAAGTTCCTGGGCCAGGGATCGAACCCGAGCCACAGCAGTGACCCAAGCCACAGCAGGGACAATGTCAGATCCTTAATACACTGTGCCACAGGAGAGCTCCTTGGCAACAGTTTTAAGCTACTAAGTTTGCGGGCATTTGTTACACAGGCAACAGGAAGTCGCTCTAGACATGTAAGCTAAATGCACTCATGCACATAATTTTTTGATACTTACATTCGATCCATAAAAGACACAGCGTATTTTTCTCTATTTCTCCAGATTTGGAGAAAGGGAAGCAAATCAATCAAGCGCACACGAGAACATGATGTCTGGCTATTAGATGGATGACTCCTGGGCAGATTGTCAAAAAAATGCACCTTAAAAGGAACTGAAAACCAAAATGAAGGCGGAACACAAGTGCACCAGCTTTGGACACAGAGGCAGTCAGACAAAGGCAGCCAGAGAGGTGGGGAAAGGGAGAAGAAAGCGATTGGACAGAGATACGGAGAGCTTCATCTGTAGTCTTGCTGTGGCTAGAGCATCAAGAACAGAGGCCTGGGGTTCCCATCGTGGATCAGTGGTTAACAAACCTGACTAGGAATCATGAGGTTTCGGGTTCGATCCCTGGCCCCGCTCAGCGGGTTAAGGATCCAGCATTGCCGTGAGCTGCGGTGTAGGTCACAGATGTGGCTCTGATTCTGTGTTGCTGTGGCTGTGGTATAGGCCAGCGGCTACAGCTCCTGTTCGACCCCTAGCCTGGGAACCTCCATATGTCGTGGGTGCAGCCCTAAAAAGACAAGAGACAAAAAAAAAAAAAAAAAAAAAGAAGAAGAAGAAGAAGAACCGAGGCCAGGACACTGGTGCAATGGGAGCTGTAACTCCCGCTCTTTCCAGCCTGCTGGGCCAGAAAGCCTGATAGTCACAGCTCTGGTCCTGGCAAAAGCAGCAACAAGAGAAGCCAGAGCAAGAGCATCAGTAGAGGCCATGGGAGGCAACACGAGAACAAGGCCAAAGCTGTTCTTGTCCTCATGCTGGAAGAGCCATTATTTGAGGTGATCTTAGGGAACTGTTCCATATAGAATCACTCTCAAATATAGAACCCTTGAAAAAAATCATCTTCATTTCTGGAAGGCAGTGCCAGGAAGGGCTCTAGTTTTCTGCTAGTTATGAGGAGCAGGTTAAAGAAAAAAAGAAAAAGAAAAAGATAACGCTACATGGTTACTCCATGATGCTATGTAAGGTGATGTGGTACCATGGGAAAACTCAGGCTCTGGTGACACGTGGATGTGGGTTCAAATTCTGAGTTCATGGGGAGAGGGGAGGGAGTGGGATGGACTGGGAGTTTGGGGTTAGCAGATGCAAACTCTTGCATATAGAATGGAAGAGAAACGAAGTCTGGCTGTAACTGCAGGGAACTACATCCAGTCTCTTGGAATAGACCGTGATGGAAGATATTATAAGAAAGGGAATGTATATATTTGTGTGACTGGGTCACTTCACTGTACAGCAGAAATTGGCATGACATTGTAGATTGACTATATTTTAATAAAAAAAATTCTGAGTTCACTGTCTACTAGTGGAGACTCTTGGAAACGTCGCCCCCATTAAGCCTCTATCTCCTTGCCTGTGAAATAGGGTTAATTATGTCTATCTCGTGAGGTTTCATGTGGATCAAAGGAAAGATGGTCCTTTTCTGGCCCAGATCTTTCTCATTCTCCCGTGAGTTCAAGGACAAATGCACTGTGGAAGCTTCAGGTTGCTCCTGGGTCTGCTCAGAGCCTGCTCTCTGATTTTCACCTCCTTTGATAACCCCAGATAGGGACCCGAGCCTGCTTGGATTCAGCTTGCTTTTAGTCTCCTCTCTGTTTGGCAGCAGCCCATGTTCCTGCTTGGAGTCACCTGCTTGGCTCATGGATTAGGTATGTTTATGAGGATCTGAGGTTTAGCCACCCAACCTGTGTTGAGAGTAACTACTGCTCTGCCCCGTCGGTCCCTCACTCTTGGCCCCAGTCTGGCTGGGGAAGGTCTCTGCTCTTCCCCACAGGTAAGAACTTCCTGCTGGTGGAGTTCCCATTGTGGTTCAGTGGGTTAAGAACCCCATGAGCATCCATGGGGATGCGGGTTCAACCCCTGGCCTTGCTCAGTGGGTTAAGGATTGGGCGTTGCTGTGAGCTGTGGTGTAGGTTGGGAATGCAGCTTGGATCTGGCATTGATGTGGCTGTGGTGTAGGCTGGCAGCTGCAGCTCCAGTTTGACCCCTAGCCTGGGAATTTCCATATGCCACGGGTGCAGCCCTAAAAAACAAACAAACAAAAAAACTTCCTCCTGGGATCTTCCCTGCACTGACTCCTGCCTGTGCTTTCCACTGAAAGGTAAGAAATGGCCACACAGCTCCACTCCACACCTGGCCCCTGACTCCTCAGGCCTCTGGGAGGAGGAGGCAGAGTCCGGTCTGCAACCTGCTCCCATTAGGTGCCCCAGATATTGTCACACTTGCCGGAACCAGCAAAGAGACCTCATCTTATCCCAGAAGTAAAGGAAAACAGAGATGAATATGATCTCTCAGCAATAAGTACCTTGGCCTATCTGGGCGTTCAGTCATACTTGGTGACAGAAGAGAACAGAACAGAGGATAATAGAGGAAAAGTTCCCTGAGCTAAAGAAAGCCTTAAGTCTGTAGCTCAAAAGGACAAAGTGAACATATGGGCTTTTTAATGGAAAGAGACTCACTCTTACATTTTTACCTGGGAATCTCTGATTTTCAGAGATAATGGGGGAAAAAAAAAAAAAAACCACTCTGAGGCCATAAAGAGAGACAGAGAGAAAAGCAGGCTATTCACAGAGGGTAAGAAGATAATATTGGTAGGCTGGCATCAGCCTCTCTCCATCATAAATGTTAACTCTCTGAGGTTGGGGAGCAATAGCTCCAGGATTTTAAAGGGGAAGATGAAAAACAAAGAATTCTATACAAAATAATGCTCTTCAGCTGTGAGAGCCATAGAAAGATTATTTTCAGAGAGTAAAGGATTTGAAGAAAACTTCTTAGGCACACAACACTTCCAGCCAAAATAACTTGCTTGAAGAGGTACCACAATCACCAATAAATGAATCAAAGTGAAGGATTCAAGGGAAAGGAAAACATATAGAGGATAATAAAAGCAATAAAAATAATCTACTGTGTAAATAATTATTTAAAAAATAGGTCTAAAACAATGCAAATGTTAAAAAAAAGAATTTTAAAAATAAAAGTTACATAACACAAAGGCTTTATAAAAATAATTTGTAGGAGTTCCTGTTGCAGCTCAGCAGTAAGAAACCAGACTAGTATTCATGAAGATGCAGGTTTGATCCCTGGCCTCGCTCACTGGCAGAGTAGTATCCATGAAAATGCAGGTTCGATCCCTGGCCTTGCTCACTGGGTTAAGGATCCAGCATTGCCGTGACGTAGGTCAAAGACGCAGCTTGGATCTGGCGTTGCTGTGGCTGTGGAGTAGGCCAGTGGATACAGCTCCGATTGGACCCCTAGCCTGGGAACTTCCATATACTGTGGGTGCGGCCCTTAAAAAAAAGAGAGAGAGACAAAAAAAATTGTATCTAAAATTCCATATTATTTCAAAAAAAGTAATGGAGGGAAGGTGGAAGGACATTAGAATATAATACATTTTATTTTTTTTGGTCTTTTTGTCTTTTTAGGGCCCCACCAGTGGCATATGGAGGTTCCCAGACTGGGGGTCGAATTGGAGCTGTAGCTGCAGAGCTACACCACAGCCACAGCAATGCCAGACCCGAGCCATGTCTGCGACCACAGCTCATGGCAACCCTGGATCCTTAACCCACTGAGCGAGGCCAGGGATCGAACCTGTGTTCTCATGGATACTAGTCGGGTTTGTTAACCGCTGAGCCACGATGGGAACTCCTAGAATATAATACATTTTAATTATTACTTTGGTGATGTAAATATTTCAATAATTTTAATTAACTAAATAATTTAATGTCAGTTATATTTTAATATTGATAAAATAATGTAGGTTAAGATATGTGTTTGAACATTTAGTAGAATGATATAAAATAATTGAATAATATAATTACTCAGCTGAATAGACATTTTTATTGCCTATAGGGAATATACATTATTTTCCAAAGTTCACAGAATATTTATGAAAATTGATTTAGTATAGATTTACAAAGAAAACATCCATACATTCTAAAAAGTAGAAATTTTACAGGCTGTATTTTATGACCACAAATGATTAAACAAACTAACAAACCAATAAGCTATTTGATTTTAAAACATCAAAAAATAATTTTTGGGTTAATGAGAAAATTAAGCTGCCATTACAGAATATTTAGAAAAATCACTCTAATGAGAGTGTCACATATTAGAAGTTATGCAGTGAGATGAGTGAAAGCTGTTTACTATTCTCAGGGTTAAATTCAAAGTTTCATCATTGAACAAAAAGAATCAAATGCAGGGAGGGAGTTCCTGTTGTGGCTCAGTGGGTTAAGAACCCAACTAGTATCCACGAGGATGCAGGTTCGACCCCTGACCTTGCTCAGTGGGTTAAGGATTTGGCATTGTTGTGAGCTGTGATGTAGGTCGCAGATGCAGCTCCGATCTGGCATTGCTATGGCTGAGGTGCAGGCTGGCAGCTGCAGCTCTGTTTGGACCCCTAGCCTGGGAACTTCCATACGCTGCAGGTGCGGCCCTTAAAAAAAAAAAAGAATTAAATGCAGGGAAAGAAGAAATCAACTGAGATAGTTACATAAACACATCAAGGAAATCTGGAGGATGAAATTAGTAAAATTAAAAGCAAACATTAACAATTCACAAAACACAGCACTGATAGAATTAAAAATAAACCGTAGAGAAAGGTCACTGTAATGGTTTGAACCTGGACACACCTCTGGCAAGGTTAATCTAGAAATAAGGAGAAAAGACATGTACCTTTAGGAATGAGAAAGGGGCTATCACTACAGATACCAAAGCGATTAAAAGCATAATGAAGCAGTGCCATATAAAACTCCAATACATTTGAAAAATTCAATGATATGGATGTTTCTAGAATGTAAATGGTCATAATGAACTCAAAATGTATTGGAAAATGAAAATCTCCACGAAGTGTTTGAAGAGCGTCTACTTAGCCCAAATTGGGCTGGGGTCCAGCAGCCAGACCAAGGCCAAGTCCATGAAGCTGCCTAAAGTCCTCCAGGGCATCATGGCTTACCTGGAGCTCCCCTGGACTGGGGACACCCTTCCTTGTTCTGAGAGCTGGGGGAGCCTGGTGGCCACCACTGGGATTCTTCTCCTTTTGAACATTCTTAGCCACTTTGGGATTTCAAAACAACAGGAACACATTTCTTGCTAATACTTCTATTGAGCAACTCAAGCTCCAGTGTCACCTACTTTGAATACGTTTCCTGTGACTAAGAAGTCCCCAAGGTGCTTATGTATGACAAGAGAGCCAGTTTGAGCTGGCCTTCCAGATAGAGTGACCCCTTGTGGCCAAAGGATGCCATGTCACCTTGGGAAGTTGCTAGAGAATTTACTTTATAGCTTAGATGGCTCTTCCAGGTGTAGGAAGAACCTTCCAAAATGCTCTGTCAAGAGACCCCACGTCACAGCTCCTTTGATTCACTCACATGTACAGGCCCCATTCCTGCAACCCTAATCAGCTACCAGGACGGCTGGAGTGCAACTAAGCCCAGGATCCACAGCCTCAGGGTTCTGAATTATTCCTCTCTCCAGAAAACCCAACTCCAAGCTCCAGGCAGAAATCTGCCCCCAAGCTTAATGCTTTTATCCTCACAATTTTATTTCATAGGCTTCGTTGCTCTTTCCTCCCTCTGGGTATGGTTCAGACAAACCATGAACTACTGAAACATTTCTGAAACCTGAATCTCGGGGACGAAGGGAGAGGGTCTCAATTAGTTTCTGTGTGTGTGTGTGTGTGTGTGTGTGTTGTCTTTTTAGGGCCCAACTTGCGACATATGGAGGTTCCCAGGCTAGGGGTCTAATCAGAGCCGAAGCTGCCAGCCTACACCAGAGCCATATCAACGCGGGATCCAAGCTGCATCTGTGACCTACACCACAGCTCATGGCAACGCCAGATCCTTAACCTGCTGAACAAGGCCAGGGATTGAACCCACAACCTCATGGTTCCTAGTTGGATTCGTTAACCACTGAGCCATGATGGGAACTCCCTAGTTTCCATTCTTAAGATTCCCGGGCTCTTCCTGCAAAGGTGCCCACCTCTCCCTCCAGGTCTGCTCACCAGTAGTTTATTTCCCAGAAAGAAATGTTAAATTTCCACCTTTGAATACCCTGCTGCGCAGAACCAAGGTGATATTTCATTTCATTTCATTTCATTTCATTTCATTTCATTTTTTGGCTGCCCTGCGTCATGTGGACCTTTCGGGCCAAGGATCTGATCTGAGCCACAGTCTTGGCCTAAGCCACAGCTGTGGCAATGCCAGATCCTTAACCCACTGCACCGGGCCAGGGATCGAACCCGCATCCCAGTGTGCCCAGGACACCTTGGATCCTGTTACGCCGCAGCAGGATCTCCCAATGTGATACTTAAAAACATCTGTTTTTATTTCATCTTGTGTTAGAAAACTTTGAAGGCTGTCTTTCTGTTGGCTGGGTCTGGGGCTCCACTGAACTACAAAAAGCATATGTTTTCTGTCTCTACTCGTGTTACACATACAGCAAAAGGGAACACTTTCTGTTGATAGTATTTCCCCCAAATTAATGCAAATCCCCTCTGAAGAGCGACACGCATTTGCTTTCCTGTCTTTGAAGGTTAAACTGACAAGAGCCCAAAGTTTTGCAAACTAGGAAGAGATATTTCTTTTCTAAAGAACACAGTTTGCTTCCAGCTACGAATGGAGAGGTTCACATTTCCTTCTTAAAGATTTTACAAGTGTTATCTAGCAGCAGGAGGGCCAACAAGCTGACATGTACTTTGCTGTAATTTGCAAAAGTCATCTGAGCCTTTTTTTGTCAATATAGAGTCAAAAACGATGATCTGGAACCTCCTCTGAGCCAATGCCTTTATTTTAGAGTTAGGAAGACTGAGGCTCAGAGAAGGCAAATGCTGTGGTCAAAGACCCCTTTGGGGGATCAGAACCCTTGAATTCTGGTTGCTGGGGAGTGCGGCGACTTGCCAGTATCCATAGTATCGCCAACAAAATTCTCTGGTTTCCTTGAATTCCTTCCAATGGCAGAAGGCAGGCTCTAGTGCCAGGATGAGAGGGGGGAAAACTCATCTTGGGTTTTTCATCTGTGCCAGTTATAAGCTGGGCTTCGGCCCGATTCTTATGGACGACATAGCAGCATAACTCTTTGGGGGATCCTATGTCAATGATTATGCTGTTGGCTGTTGGTTCTGGTAAGTAACTTCCACCAAGTTAAAGGTTTTAACTTGGGCAAAGTACTTCAATTCTCTAAGTTTTAGTCCCTTGCCTAGAGAAAAAGAGATGATAATAATTCTGGCCTCACAGGATTGTTGTGAGGATTGAATAAAGCATGGGGCATTCTCCACACAGTGCCTGATATTTAGTAAATGCTTAATAAATGCTAGCTGTTTTTGTTCCTTCTAATAGTCTAATGATTTTCAAGATTTTTTTCAAGATGAATAAGTATCTTAATGGGGAATCAAATTTACATCCTGGAATAAATTCTACTTGGTATGCTGCTTTCAAAACACTACTGGGTTCAAATGTTAATATTTTATTTAGGGTTATTACAACCATTACTAAGTAAAAGAGTATCTATTTTTGCGTGTGTGCTATTCTGTTGGGGTTTTGTATCAAGGTTGTGATACAAATTTCTAAGCACAAACTGGGAAGATTTCTGTATAATTCTGTGTCTTTAATAGGAAGAAGAATTATCTTCTTTTTAGGGCCGTACCTGCGGCCTATGGAAGTTCCCAGGCTGGGGGTCCAACTGGAGCTGCCGGCCTATGGAAGTTCCCAGGCTGGGGGTCCAACTGGAGCTGCCGGCCTATGCCACAGCCACAGCAATGCCAGATCTGAGCCACGTCCGCGATGTACAACACAGCTCATGGTGATTCCAGATCCTAACTTAACCCACGGAGCGAGGCCAGGGAGCGAACCCGCCTTCATGGATACTAACTGGGTTCATAACCCACTAAGCCACAACGGGAATGCCCCCTGAGAAGTGTTTTTTTTTTTTTTTTTGGTCTTTTTTGGGCCACTCCCGCGGCATATGGAGTTTCCCAGGCTAGGGGGCTAATCGGAGCTGTTGTCACCGGCCTACGCCAGAGCCACAGCAACTCAGGGCCCAAGCCTCATCTGCGACCTACACCACAGCTCACGGCAACGCCAGATCCTTAACCCACTGAGCAAGGCCAGGGATCAAACCCCCAACCTCATGGTTCCTCGTCGGATTCGTTAACCACTGCGCCACAATGGGAACTCTGTGAGAAGTGTTTTGAATTCAGCCTGTGACGGGGTCTAAATGGATGGTGAGCAACAAACACTCTTGTCAGTTTCTTTAACGGAGGCCAACGGGTTGAGCTTTTTCTACCTCTTCTGATAGCGATTTGGGAAATTTGTGATGGGGGGAACATTGTCCATTTATGTAAATATTCAGCCTCAGTGACATAGTATTTTCTTATTACTTTCTAGGGTCATTCCTGGCTGCGGTTTTTTGCTGATTTCTCACTGTGTGTATGTAGTTGTGCTTCCTCTCCATTTTGTCAGTATTTTAAAACTATTGACTTTAGAGATTAACTCTATGGTCTTCTCTTGCTTTCCAGTGAATTGTTTTCTTCTTAGTTTTTTCCTCATTAATATCTATTATCTCTTTTTGGTCAATATTTTATTGCAGGAGTTAAGCATGTAGGAGAGAATATCTACGTATTCGCTGTGCAGTTTTCACCAATATTTATGTTTTGCCTTGTGTGTTTCTTTTTTCAACATAAATAAAACATTATGGTGTCATGGAAGCCAACTATGTATTCCAACTAGACACCCCACTTGCCATTTTACTTCATAGAAGTGAGTATTAACCTGAAGTTGTTATGAATCATTCCTATGCACTTTTTTTTTTTTTTTATGGCCACACCTGCAGCATATGGACATTCCCAGGCCAGGGATTAAATCCAAGCTGCAGGCACTATGCCAGGCTAGGGATTGAACCTGCCATTCTGCAGCAACCTAAGCTGTGCCATCAGATTCTGAACCCACTGTGTTACAGCAGGAATTCCCTGTGGTCTTAAAACTTTAAATGGATGCTATTATGAGTTCTGCATCATCTCGCTATTTGCTTTGTCACTCAGCATGATAACTTTAAGGAGTTCCCGTCATGGCTTGGCAGTTAATGAACCTGACTAGTATCCATGAGGAAATGGGTTCGATCCCTGGCCTCAGTCAGTGGGTTGGGGATCCGGCGTTGCCATGAGCTGTGGTGTAGTTTGCAGATGCGGCTCAGATCCTGCGTTGCTGTGGCTGTGGCTACAGCTCCAATTTGACCCCCAGACTGGGAACTTCCATGTGGCATGGGTGTGGCCCTAAAAAGAAAAAAAATAAAAAATAAACAACGTGATAACTTTGAGACTTTTCCCCATGCTAATACATGCTAGTCCATTCCTTTTCTCTGTTGCATAGAATTCTGTGGTTGGACCAAGACTTCTCCAAATAATGATCATTTACATTGTTTCAAATTTTAAATTCTGAAAACAGTGTTTCATTCAACTTTTTTTTTTTTTTTTTTTTTTGCCATTTCTTGGGCCACTCTCTCAGCATATGGAAGTTCCCAGGCTAGGGGTCAAATCGGAGCTGCAGCCACTGGTCTACGCCAGAGCCACAGCAATGTGGGATCTGAGCCACATCTGCAACCTACACCACAGCTCATGGCAATGCTGGATCCTTAACAACCCAAGCAAGCAAGGCCAGAGATCGAACCTGCAACCTCATGGATTCTAGTCGGATTCGTTAACCACTGCGCCACGACGGGAACCCCTCATTGAACATTCTTTTTTTTTTTTTTTTTTTTTGTCTTTTTGCTATTTCTTTGGGCCGCTCCCTCGGCATATGGAGGTTCCCAGGCTAGGGGTCTAATCGGAGCTGTGGCCGCTGGCCTACGCCAGAGCCACAGCAACGTGGGATCCAAGCTGCGTCTGCGACCTACACCACAGCTCACGGCAACGCCGGATCGTTAACCCACTGAGCAAGGGCAGGGACCGAACCCGCAACCTCATGGTTCCTAGTCGGATTCGTTAACCACTGCGCCACGACGGGAACTCCTCATTGAACATTCTTATGCATGTACACTTGAGCCAGGTTTTTCTATGGTGTGCTAGTTGGAATGGAATTCCTGAGTCCTATGATAAGCCTTTCTCTAACTTTATTGCATATTGCCAATTATTCCTCCAAAATAATTGTTCCAATCCACACTTTCTCCAACAGTCCTTAGCTGCTCCTGCCATGCACATCCTTGGTAAGTCTGAGTGTTGTCAGACTTGAATTACTGCCATTCTCGCGGGAGTGAATGGTACCTCATGGTGGATTTAACTTGCATTCCCCTGATTTCTGATGATGTTGAATATATTTTCATAACTCTATTGGGCATTTCATTTTTCTCTTTTTAAATTGTTGGATGACTTTCTGTTTACTTGTTTGTTTGTTTTGAACTTCAGTTTAGATATCATTTCTTCTTTGGCCCTGTGTTTTGCAAATTTTGCCTCCAGTCTATGGTTTGTCTTTTAACTTTGTTCATAGAATTTTTAAAATTAAAAAAAATTTTTTTTTCTTTTTTGGCCATCCCTCGGCATACGGAATTTCCAGGGGGCCAGGGATCACATCTGAGCCACAGTTGTGACCTACACTGCAGTTGTGGCAACACCAGATCCTTAACCTGCTGTGCCAGGCCAGGGATTGAACCCGTGTCTCAGTGCTCCCAAGATGCTGCCGATTCTGTTGCACCACAGCTTTTCATAGAATCTTATTTATATTTGTTCAAATTTTTAAATTTCAGTAGAGTCAGCCTCCTTAATCTTTTCCTTTATAATTTATGATTTCCATGACTTCTTAAATCCTCTCCTATCCTGATGTCATCAATGTATTCTATAAATATTTTCTAGACTTTCAAAATTCTATTTTTATTATTTAGGTTTATAATCCATCTGAAATTGATTTTCAGGTTATCTGACAGGGAGGTTTAGATTTATGTCTCCCCATATGGATAAATAACCACCGCATCCCCATTCATTGACTGGTCTGTCCTTTCCTCGGTGATTTGTAGTGCAGCTTCAAGTTTCCATCAACACAGAGTCCATTTCTGGGCTCACTGTCCCTTTAAATTTCTTTACTGTCTCTCCCTGTGCCAATAGGATGCTGTCTTAAATTGCATTACAGTGACTTTCTAGTACATCTTGATATGTGCTAATCCAAGTCCCCCACTTTGTAATTTTATCCAAGAGTACCTTGGCTCCTCAGGGGGCGTTCCCTTCATGGCTCAGTGGTTAACAAACTTGACTAGGATCCATGAGGATGGGGGTTCGTCTCCTGGCCTTTCTGAGTGGGTTAAGGATCTGGCGTTGCCGTCAGCTGTGGCGTAGGTGGCAGACACAGCTTGGATCTGGTGTTGCTGTGGTTGTGGTGTAGGCCAGCAGCTGTAGCTCTGATTCGACCCCAGCCTGGGAACCTCCATAAGCCACGGGTGTGGCCCTAAAAAGCAAAAAGCAAAAAAAAAAAAAAAGAGTAACTTGGCTCCTCATATGTGTTAGAATCAATTTGTTGGGCTGTTGATTGGAATTGCACTGAATTCTTATGTTAATTAGTAATGACTTACCATCTTTATGATATAGAGACTTTCCATTTATGACAAAAGTATTCAGGCTTTCATTCATGTTCATTCATCACAATTTAGCATTTTTTCCATGAAAAAAAATGCACATTTCCTACTTATTTCTGAGTGCTTAATATATACATTTAATTTTTCTTTGAGGTGATTGGGAAAAACTTGATTATGATGGAGAAGGTTATGACTACTTAATATTTTTTAAACTTAGCATAACTTCTGCTGCTCAGAAGAAACCACTGTTCTTTTTTTTCTTCTTTTTATGGCCGTACCTGTGGCATATGGAGGTTCACAGGTTAGGGGTTGAATGGGAGCTGCAGCTGCCAGCCTATGCCACAGACAAAGCAATGGGATCCAAGCCACATCAGCGACCTGTGCCACAGCTTGCTGCAATACTGGATCCTTAACCCACTGTGTGAGGCCAGGGATCAAACATGCATCTTCACAGACACTATGTTGGGTTCTTAACCTGCTGAGCCACGACAGGAACCCCTCAGAAGAGAAGATTTTTACTGTTTCTTTTTTTTGTTTGTTTTCATTTTTTCTTCATCTGGTAGGCATTTTAACTTTTATTTATTTTAAAAACATTTTTTAGGAATTCCCATCGTGGCGCAGTGGAAACAAATCTGACTAGGAACCGTGAGATTACGGGTTCTATCCCTGGCCTTGTTCAGTGGGTTAAGGATCTGGAGTTGCCTTGAGCTGTGGTGTAGGTTGCAGATGCGGCTTGGATCTGGCGTTGCTGTGGCTGTGGTGTAGGCCAACGGCTACAGCTCCGATTATACCCCTAGCCTGGGAACCTCCATATGCTGTGAGTGCAGCCCTCAAAAAGACAAAATAAAATTAAAAAAACCCATTTTTTAAAGATAATATATATATATTTTAAACTCTTTTTTTTTGTCTTTTTAGGATGGCACCTATTTTTTATATAAAGTTATATTAAACTTTATATAATGGAATCATGTGCATACTCTTTTGTGTCTGGATTCTTTCACTCAAATTTTCGTCTATGACTTTATCCATATTCTGCATCTAGCAATAGTTCTTTTGCGGGGGGCCATGCCCATGGCATCCAAAAGTCCCTATGTCAGGGATCGAGTCTACACCACAGGAGTGACCCAAGCCATAGCAGGGACAACATTGGATCCTTAACCTGTTAGGCCACTAGGGAACTCCCTCAATAGTTCTTTTTTATTGCTGTGAAGTATTCTATTGTGTGACCATAGCATGATTTTTTATTGACTCTATAACTGTCAGACATTTGGGTTGTTTCCAGCTTGGGCTTCTATGAATTGTACTGCTAAGAAATTTTTGTTTATCTTTCGGTGCATATATGTACCTATTTTTATTGGTTGCATTCCTGGAAGTCAGGTTGCTGGCCCATACAGTAGTTACATAATTAACTTTTGCAAATATGGCCAAAGAGTTTTCCAAGGTAGACGTATAAATCCACATTCCCGTCAGCAATTCCAATCCCTCTGCATCCTCCTCAGCATTTGGTATTTTTAGACTTTTAAATTTCAGCCATCCTATTGGGTATATTGTGGGTTTTATTTGCACTTCCCTAATGTGAAATGAGAAGTCTTTTTTTTTTTTTTTTCTTTTTAGGGCTGCAGGTGTGGTATATGGAAGTTCTCGGGCTAGGTATCAAATTGGAACTGTGGCTGCCATCCTACACCACAGCCACAGCAACTCGGGATCCGAGCCACATCTGTGACCTACACCACAGCTCACGGCAACACCAGATCCTTAACCCATTGAGCGAGGCCAGGGATCAAACCTATATCCTCATGGATCCTTTTCAGATTCATTACCACTATGCCACAATGGAAACTCCATCTCTTACTATTTTTTAATGTTTGTAGAATCTACTCTAATACTGTCCTTTATTTCCTGATCTCAGTGATTTGTGTTTTCTTTCTTTTCCTACATCAGTTTATCAATTTTACTAATCTTTCCAAAGCTAACTCTTGGCTTAGTGGTATGTTTGCTTTCTACCTCATGGATTTCTACCCTTATTTTTCTATTTCCTTCCTTTGATTTTTGCCCTTTTTTCTACGTTGTTTGGTTGGAAGCATCCCTCACTGATGGAGGCTGGACCTTTCTTCTTTTTCAACCTAGCTATACATTTTCCCAGGAGTAGTGCTTGAGCTGTAACCCACAAATCTAAAACATGTTCTCACTTACACTGAGATTTCTTCTTGGACCTACAGGTATTTAAAAGTATGTTGCTAGGAGTTCCCTCATGGTACAGCAGGTTAAGGACCCAGCATTGTCACTGCTGTGGCGGGGGTTTGATTTCTGGCCCAGGAACTTCTGTATACTATGGGCACGGCCAAGAAAAAAAAAAAGTGTGTTCCTTTGTTTCTAAACATTTAGAGACTCTTTGGTTGCATTCTTGTTATCATTATCTAGTTTAATTTGGCTCTGGAGTCTGACCAACACTTCTTTGTGTCTGTCCCACAGTCCCCAGTCGTAGGTGGCCCCTCAACGTACCTAAGGTACATTGCCCCTCCCTTGCAAAAGAAGTTGCATCACATCTCTCATTACCTTCAATCTCTTTCTGTTTCCCATCCTCTCTGCCATTTTCTGCAAACCACCCCTCTCGACCCTGCTTTCCTTCCCCTGGGTCTATTTCTCCTTCTTGAATGCAGCTACTATCTCATTAAGAACACGGGCAAGGCTCTAAACCACGGGAGAAATTTATGAGCCAACTCTTCTAAATTGGTTTGTGATATGCTAAATAAAGAAGGAAATAAGGGAGTTTGGAAAATTTCTTCTCAGGAAAATAGCCTGGCTTGCAAGGCTATTATTCTGCAGCATAATCATATTTTTGATTGTCAGGAACTGAATATTAGCGCGGCCTTTCTGCGTGCCGCCTGTAGCATTCTAATCGCTTCCCGCGCAGACTGTTGCCCAGGATGCACCGGGTGAAGGTGAAAGAGAAAAGCCCATTAACTTTGTAAAAATACTGCCCATCTTGCAAGACGGGAAAGATCTATGCACACTTGGGAAGAGCCATGGCTGATAATGGTGCACACTTTATATTATGGAAAAGGATTTCCATCGAAGGTGTTGCCAAAGCAAGGACAATGCGGTGGCTGTGGCTACCAAGCTAAGCCAGCTTCGAGAGACTGTGGTGTCCCAGGCTTGGGCACCCAGATGGCACGGTGCTTCTGGGGCCACCGTGGGACTGGAGTGTGGAGGTCCATGATGACTCTGGGGAATGAGATCCCGGTGTTGGCAGGGAGGTACCTGGGGCGGGCGTGGAGAGAGCCAGCCTATGGGAATGGAGTGGGATCTGCCTGGGGCACTGAATGCCTGGAGACGTGCCATCAACAAATGGAGAGATGAGGAGGGTGGTGAAGGACAGTGGTGGCAGTGAGGACCAGCAAGATGTGGGCAAGGCTGCCAGGGTGTAAAAGGGAAAATCCATCCTTTGATGCACGTAGGACTCATTTACAAATCTCCTCCTTCTGGACCTGTTCAAAGGTCTTACAGCAGACCAGTGGTCAAGAGATGTTTAGGAAATTCAGCGTACACTAATTTTTATTTTTAGTCTTTTTAGAGTCATACCCAAGGCATATGGAGGTTCACAGGCCAGGGGTGCAACTGGCCTACACCACAGCCACAGCAATGCTGGATCCGAGCCACGTCTTTGACCTACACCACAGCTCACGGCAATGCCGGATCCTTAACCCACTGAGCAAGGCCAGGGATCGAACCTGAAACCTCATGGGTCCTAGTGGGATTTGTTTCCTCTGTGCCACAACGGGAACTCCCCCAGATTGCTTTTTTTAATAAATAGAATCAGTGTTTTTCTCCTCCTAATGAAACTGAGTTGCACAATGCGGATGAGCAATGAGTCCCCCAGCAGTGAGTGGCTCTGTTCAAACCGCTCTTCCACTAAGCTCTTCCCAGCCCTGACGGTCACCCCAGGCACAGGCCTTCCCTGACCTACACCACTCTGTGCATGCCCCCTTGCCCTCCCAAAGAAAACTCTCCATCTCCCAAAAGCCTCAGCAGAGGTGTCTTTTCATAAACACTCAGGCTGGCTCAGGTATACTGAGCCTTTGCCTTTATCTCCCACCATCAAGAGTTCAAAGCGCAAAGCCCTTTCTCATAAGAAAACAGAAACTGGACGCCTGCAGACTGCTCCTTTCTTCTCCTCTTTTCGTTTCTTTTCTTTTTTTTTTTTTTTTGCTTTTTAGGATGCGCTTGTGGCGTATGGAAATTCCCAGGTTAGGGGTCTAATTGGAGTTACAGCTGCCCGCCTACGCCAGAGCCAGAGCAACGCGGGATCTGAGCCGCATCTTCAACCTATGCTGAGCCTTGCAGCAACACTGGATCCTTAACCCACTAAGTGGGGCCAGGGATTGAATCCACGTCCTCACGGATACTAGTCAAGTTCATTACTGCTGAACCACAATGGGAACTCCCTGGAATGCTATCTTCTTAGGAGGGGAGTGAAGTGGTTCCTAGCTCAGGTCCTGGGACATGACGGCTCAGATTCTGGCCACCTGGCTGACCAGCCATGTGACACCGGATACCCTGTAACTTCTTCCAGCTCTGTCTTCTTATCTTTAAAATGGGGATGGTGATATCCCAATCAGTCTCACTGGATCGCTGAGAAGAATAAACGAGGATACATGAGCCCAACGGAGGGTGAACATGCCATGAAAACATTCGCTGTGGTTTTTATTTTTGTACTGATGGTTTCCCTCCAGACGTGTCCCAAGCCGACGGCAGGAGTCAAGATGCTCCCACCCCCTCAGCCCGCACACCTGTCTGGCTCAGGGCTGACTCCCCCAGATCCCAGTGGAGCACACGGCAAGTCACCTGGTGTCCTCTGATGGGGCACATTCCACGATGACTGAATACCCCAAGGAGTATCTCCCTTACCCACCCCAAGCTGGATCAGAGGGCTGGGGGCTGCACCTGCTGGTACGAGGGGCTCAGGGGAGCTCCTCAAGCCAGCTTCCCCACAATGACTCAGACCAACAGAGGAGACTTGGCTGTCCCTGAGAATCGTTGGGAGTCATTGATCTCCCTGAAATTAATGGCCCCTCCAAAGCTGGCAGCCACAGTAGCTGTGCACATCCAGACTCATCTGCATATGCAAAGGTGTCTGTGGGGACTGAGGGTGCCCTGTGGGTGCCCTTGGCTCTTGAGAACTTAAGGGGCTCCCCATGGGTTCCAACAGTGCTCAGGAATGGATCGCCATCACAGGGTTCCCTGCCCACCTTCTCTGCCCACACAAACACAGGAGCAGAGTGGCCCTCAGAACGGGAGCAAATCTGCTGGGGGAAACTGGAATGACCTTGAGCGAGTCACTGAGCCCAGAGTCCTCACCAGGAAGAGGGGCATGTTGTTTTGGAAGATTGCGTCCTTGCGTGTAGGGCACCTTGCAGAAGCCAGAAGCCAAAGAACACCAGTCTTCTTACTTCAATGCATTTGCAGACTTCTTGGGGGGGAGGGTTTTGGGACGGGGATTGATCATAGGAAACTGACATTTTGGAGGCTGCTTCTCTGAGACCAGGGGCATTAGGATGAACCTTGGAAACAAATCATTAAACATTCTTTGTAAAAATAGGCACTGTGCTAAATTAGTAGGATGATGAGGATCAGGGATGGATGAGAGTCTGGGCGTAGGTTGGGTCAGGAACAGGATAAGATGCATAACATCTAGAAGTGAAAACTGGGACTCAGCACCTTGTGCTCTTTGGATGGGGCTGTGTTACATCACTTCCGTCAAAACGCCTCCCTCATCACAGCAACCACTGCATCAGTGGCACACCCTGCTGTGTTCTGGGTACCAGAGGCCACTTCTGGATACAAGCCTGCTTCTGGGAGTTCCCGTCGTGGCGCAGTGGTTAGCGAATCCGACTAGGAACCATGAGGTTGCGGGTTCGGTCCCTGCCCTTGCTCAGTGGGTTAAGGATCCGGCGTTGCCGTGAGCTGTGGTGTAGGTTGCAGACGCGGCTCGGATCCCGCGTTGCTGTGGCTCTGGCGTAGGCCGGTGGCTACAGCTCAGATTGGACCCCCAGCCTGGGAACCTCCTTATGCCGTGGGAGCGGCCCAAAGAGATAGCAAAAACAAAACAAAACAAAAAAAAAACCAAAAAAAAAAAAAACCAAGCCTGCTTCTCGGCTGTGGCCTTCTTCAGTGAAGCAGGGACAGTGAAATGCAGAGAACAGCAGGCTGAGGGTTTGAGTAATGCCTCTGCTTCCTGGTGGCTGTGTGACCTTGGTCAGGTTGTAGGACCTCTCTGTTTTGCAACCAGAGTTTTTCCCCTGATCCTCAGCCATTCTCCTTTGTGGAGTCATGGGGAGAGGATGAGGCAGGGGAAGGGACTGCAAGAAGCCCCTCTCAGCTGGCCAAGCCGAAGGAGCACTAGTGCGCAGGCCTCCTGTGTTCCTCCAGCTAGGGTCTCCTGTGGGATTAACTGGCAGGGACCCGGTAAGAAATCTGAGCAGCAGAAGCCCCAAGAATGAGATTCTCCCTCTGGATACCCAAAGCTCATCTCAGTACGAGCTGTAGATGGGATGCAGGACAGGTCCCACCTGATCCAAGGGCCCAGGTACCCATGTGTCCCCTGAGGGGGAAACTGATCAGGCTGGTTGACTGCCTCAGCTCAGCATCTCAGAACGAGCTTGCCCTAAATCATGCTCACTCGCATAAACCAGTTGTGGGTTTGTCTGGCAGGGAGCAGCCAGGAGTGGCATGATGTCACTAGGGCAGGCTGCAGGGGAAGCCCCAGTTTCTATTTCCAGCCTGACCTCACTCCTGAAGGCCAGTCTTGCCCCTTGGACATCTTCACTGAGTTGTCCCACTATGTCGCTCCTGGCTGCACAGGGTCAGTTCTGTAGTTAAGAACTGGAGCCCTCCCCTTGTACCACTCTGCCAGCCCCTTCCTCTCCTCGATAGGCTTGAATCTGGCCCTGCCCACCTTGCAATGATGGTCAGGAGCAAATCATGGAACCCATCTAAGCCTCAGCTTGCTCATCTGCAAAATGGGGAGAGCAACAGTAACTACCTTACAGGGGTGGGTGGTGGTGAGGACCAGGAAGAATTAATACACATAAAGCACTTAGAGAGGTGTCTGGTTGATAGCAAGCCGTGCATAATATCCCTCAACCAGTGGTCCATCTGGACTGGCCTTTTGCAGGTATCTCGGTCTGTTTGGGCTGCTGTAACAAAACATCTCGGGCTGTGTGGCTTGTAGATAACAGAAATTTATTTCTCATGCCTGCAGGCTGGAAGCCTGAGACTGGGATCGGGTGGGGCCCTTTGCCAGGCCACGGACCTCTCACCACATCCTCACACCGTGGCGCTCTCTGGGGTCCCTTTGCTAAGGGCATTAATCCCGTCCATGAGGGCTTCACCCTCATGGCCTCATCACCCCCCAAAGTTCCCACCCCCTAATACCATCACTTTGGAGGCTGGGATTTCCGTACATTAATTTGTGGGGGAAGATGCAAACATTCAAACCGCAGCAGCTGAGAACCATACTAAGTCCTGCACGTTCAAATTCTTCTTCTTCTTCTTCTTTTTTTTTTTTTTTTTTGCTTTGTAGGACCGAACCCTTGGTATATGGAGGTTCCCAAGCTAGGGGGCAAATCAGAGCTACCACTGCCAGCCTATACCACAGTCACAGCAATGCGGGATCTGAGCCACATCTGCGACCTACACCACAGCTCCCAGCAATGCTGGATCCTTAACCCACTGAGTGAGACCAGGGATTGAACCCTCATCCTCGTGGATACCAGTCGGGCTCATTACTGCTGAGCCACGATGGAAACTCCCTGTGCAGTTATTTTATCATCAGTGTTTCCGAGATGTATTTGGCCATATCATTCTTTTTCTTTCAAGTAACACCTGTTAACATCCTGAGCCGTCAGTACAGCAGTGCTGCCTGGGTTCTCCTGGGTCTTTCGTATCCCCACACCCCAGCCTTGGTGGCTCTGCCTTCTAAAGCCTTCTCCGATCAGACCTCCCTTTCCTGGTCCTTCATAAGTCCTAGTACTCTGACCCAGGTCCCTCCTCATGGGCTGCTGCCCATCTCTCGTCCGACGCCTGCTGTCAGACTAACCCTCCCCAAGGACCGTATTAATCACCTACATGCTACAGCTCCCCATCGTCTCCAGGATCAAATCAGCCCTTCAGCCAAGCAGTCAAGGCTTCTCTCCATTCGGGAACCCTGGACAGCTTTTCTTACTTTAATCCCTGCACTTGGAATGTCCACTCTCAAGGTCCAGCCAAAGACTCCTAGGCCTGGCTCACCTGCCTCTTCCTCCAGGCAGCCTTCCTAGAGGTGCATCTTCCATAAGGCTAATGGGGCTTAAATTTCAGGACCCCTGGCTTACCTGGGCCTCTTCTCAGGTCTTGGGAGGTGTGTGCTCTAACGGTACATTCTCATGGTCATATATTTTAGCAAAACTTGCAAAAGCAAGCTACAGTCACTTCAAGTGATTCAGAATCAGCCCCTTGCTACTCCAGCTCCCCAGCATGGGGCTCAATGCCCCTCCAGTCTGAGGCCTTCAAGGATCAGCAGCATTTCGGGGATCAGGCCAAGGAAAAGTTCCGTTGGAAATACATTCAGGTCGGGTGATGGGTATAAATGTATCCAGTCCACAATGACTTGAGTACCATGAGGCTGTGTGTGGCAAGTTTTCCCTGGCCATGAAGTGCCAGGGAAGAGTCAAACTGAGGCTTGTCTGACCTGATCTTTAGAATCCACTGCATTGGCTGTCACATGCTGAGAGAGGCATGGACAGGATTTTAATTCCTTAAGCCAAGGCAGGTTAGTCTCTTTTCAGAGGCTTGCCAGCACTGTTTTCCTGCTCTCGTCTGCTTTCATGTGCTTTCCAGCCTCAAGGCTCCCCCCGCCTCCGGAAGTTGCCTGGATGCCCCACTTCCCCAAAGTGGGCCCTTCACCTTTGTCTTATGAAGTGTGACCCTTCCCCTCAGCCAGAAATGTCCTAGCCCAACCATCGCTGTGGCTCTTATTGATTTCATACTGGATTGGCATGAAATACTGACACCCACGAGGATGCGCTGAAGCTCTGAATCCATCACTAACGGCGTGGACGGCAGAGGCAGCTGCCTAATGAGTGTCATCAATTCAGAGAGGAGAGGATGTCTGTGCCCGAGACGACGGGGGAAAGCCTTGAAATCTTCCCGCCGACAAATGCAAGCACCGTAAGAGAGGGTTCCTCACATACGCGGTAATTTATGACACTATCAGCAGGGCATGGTGAAGCTAAAAGAAACATTCAAAATTAAGCCCCCAAAACATCAAAGTTTAGCCAACTATGAAAGAAGATTGGAGCCATTTTTGTTTTCTGGAGAAACGCTTTTGCAAAAGGAGTTGCAACATGACAGAGGACAGCAAAATTCAGCCCCCAAAATGTGGGAATAAAAATATCATCCGGGCAGGTCGAGCAATGGACTTTTTGAAATTATGTTCATTTTTTAAAATCACATCTGTAGTTGTATAATGATCATAACAATCTGATTTCACAGGATTTCCATCCCACAGCCCAAGCACATCCCCCCACCCCCCAAACTGTCTCCTCCAGAGACCATAAGTTTTTCAATGTCTGTGAGTCAGCATCTGTTCTGCAAAGAAGTTCCGTCTGTCCTTTTTTCAGATTCTGCATATCAGTGAAAGCATTTGATGTTGGTGTCTCATTGTATGGCTGACTTCACTTAGCATGATAGTTTCTAGGTCCATCCATGTTGCTAAAAAGGCTGGTATTTCGTTCTTTTTGATGGCTGAGTTGAAATTATGTTCATTTTTAATGGATTTCTGTCATGTCTGTGGGTTTTTTTTTATCTTTTTAAATATTTATTTATTTTGGCTTTTTAGGGCCGCTTCTGCGGCACATGGAAGTTCCCAGACTAGGGGTCAAATTGGAGCTACAGCTGCCAGCCTCCACCGCAGCCACAGCAGCACAGAGTGAGGCCAGGGATTCAACCCGCATCCTCATGGATACTGGTCAGGTTTGTTACCACTGAGCCACAAAGGGAACTCCTAAGTAAAAAAAAAATTTTAATGTTTTTATTGTTTGTAATTGGCTGTGACTTAGTTCCTCATTTGAAATACAGATTCGCTTTTGTGCCTAATTTTGTTTTCACAATTTCGTGTTGTTTTATGAAGGAGGGCTCCCCAAACTGCATAAACGTTAGGGCTCATAAAACCTGCATCTGGCTCTGCCCCTCATCTCCACTGAAGACCAAGCTCTCCGTCTCTCTACCTGACTCTGGTTTTGCCTGACCCACCCAGAGACCCCGATGGAGCCATGGCTTAGCTTGCAGGCTGAACTGATCTGCCAGTCTCACTGTTACACGGAGCTGCACGCTCAACTTCCTGCCAACAACTCCCCTCTCCCATCAAATGATAAGCTCTTAGCAGTGGAATCAGTTCCTAATCACCACGCAAAGTAGAAAGTCTCATGGCAAAGACTCCCTTCTGGAAGTCCTGAGAAATTTCCAGACATCTGTTCAGGGGAACAGGATTTTAGAAACTAATTTGTCTCACTGATTCATTGATAAGAGCTCTTTAAAATACACCTGTTTATTGGAGACACTTTGCTCAAGATATGAAAAGCAGTAGCAAATGTCACATTAGGTGAAAATAAAGCCAGTGAATAAACGCTCAGGTGGCTCTGAACAAGGGGCATTATTTTCTTCTCAGCAGGCAGCGTCACGATTCTGAACAAAGGCACCCAGAAGTCCTGGGACAGGGAAGGCCCTGGAGAAGCCTGGCTTCTTCCTGGGGTTTTTGGTCCTGCTTCATGCTGGGCCCAAGGAGAAGCCACTGGGACACAAGGGCTTTGGGGTGAAAGTGCTGGAATCCAGCCAGCACCAGCTGCTGTGGCCGGAAGCCTCAGGGCTCGCTCACTGCCCCTGGCCAAGGCCTCGCTGGTGAGGGGTCATGGTCCCTCTGCTTTAGAAATCAAGAAACCGAGCAATGGCCCAGCCAACAGCAACCACGAGGGGAGCTGGCAGCTGAATTCCCATCTACAGGCAGTGGAGCCCGGAAGGGACTGCTCCCCCAGACCACTCCCCAGGGCCAGGGGCCAGGAGCTCAGGGCAGCAGGAGGCCTGCAAGGATGTCTTCTGGGAACCCCTCTCTCCAAGAAACTCTCCCCCACCCACCCTGCCTCACACCCAAAGAGTGGGGTTTGGATGAGGGTGGGACAGCTAGAACTAGCAAGAAAGCCTTCCCTGTTTTATCTATTTTATTTTATGTTGTTTTATTTTTTTAGGGCCACACCCATGGCATATGGATGTTCCCAGGCTAGGGGTCAAATCAGAGCTGCAGCTGCAGGCCTACACCACCACCGTAGCAACACCATATCCAAGCCGCATCTGGTGACCTACACCACAGCTCACGGCATTGAGCAAGGCCAGGGATCAAACCCACGTCCTCATGGATGCTAGTCAGTTTCTTCACCTGCTGGGCCACACCAGGAACTCCAATTTCCGTTTTAACAATTCAGATTTCCTAAGGCAGTGGGCATCCAGGTGGAAGGGTGGTCTTTATTCCCCTCCCCTTCCTTTTCCCTCCCCCTCCTCATTTCCCCTCTCCCCTCCCCCTCTTTTCCAGGCTCCTCCCTCCCTGCCTCTCCCCTTCTGTTCCTGCCTCCAGCTTCTCCTCCTCTCATATATTCTACTCCAATCACCGAGGTTCTCGAACACATTATGAGTTTTCTCCATTTTCCTGCCTTTGTTCACACAGATACTTCTGTCTATAAAGCCCACACCCCTTAGAAATCTTTCAGGCCAAGTTCAAAACCACCCCTTCTGATCTGAACTGAAGATCTCCTACAGGGTTTCTTAGGACTCTTGATGTGTTTGCTCTACTCGAAGATGGAAAGGCTTCCACAGCCGAGGGCCCATCTTCCCCTCCTCCCCTCGTTTGAGGGCAGGGACCCCCGTTCACCCCTGCTTCTCTGTTCTGGTGCAATGGGGGTGCCCAGTGGACACGCACATTGAGGGGGGCAGCCCTGCTCTGCCTTCTGCCATCGCCCTGGGTCTGGAGGGCTGGACAGGTTCTCTGGTTGCAGAGGTGGCCGAGACCCTCTGCACCAGCCCACCCAGGAGCAAGCAGAGCTGCCTGTGGGCTGCCCTGCTTCTACCCCCAGCATGACAGACGCACACTGCGGGCTGGCAAAGCCACAGCGTCGTGATCATCAGGACGTTCAGAAATCCACAACGCTGGGCCCACCTCCTGGACGTCTGCCTAGAGCAGACTGGGGAATGAGGAGAGACGTGCCAAAGTCAGGTTCTTCCCGTCCTGCTAGTTCAGAACCCAGATGTGGCAAATGATAATAAGCCCTATCTTCTGCCTTGATCCACACCTAACGCTCACACGTCCATACCCCGTTTCCATTGTTGTGACAAACACCCCTGTGAGGTGGGCGGAGCACGGACCTCTCTTCCTATTTTGTAGAGGAGGAAAGCGAGGCTCAGACTGGTCCAGGCAGACACCTCTCTTATATGTGACATAGGTTGAGAAGATTGGAGGCACCCTAAAGAGAGAGAGGCTGCACTTGGTGTCACAGTCACTCGAGTGCCTGATTCTGCGGAGACACAGGAGAGACAGAGGTGTCCTAAAATCTGAGTTCTTATCCCCCCAGATGCCCTTCACTCTGCTCTTTCAGGGACTTGGCAAGTTTGCAACCTGCAGGAAAACCTCTTTCCCACCAGGGGGCTCCCATGAGCCTGGGGAAGAATTGTCACTTTAGAAAGTCTGGGGCCAACACCTTGGAGCTGGAAAGGGCGGCCAAGATGTGGTCCCATCTGGCTGCTCTGCCCCAGAACAGCTCTGACTTGTCTGTTTTCTAAATTGGGCCTCATATTCCACTCCGCTAGACGATGCCGACATAGTGTCTACATCCTAGGTTACAAAATGGACCTTCCTTTGTAGATTTAGGCAAAGATACATTATGCTTGGGCTGCAGGGGGGCTATGAGTTTAATTTTGTTTCAGTTTTACAGAATCTGCCATTGGGGGATTTTTACACAAGATTCAGAATTTCTGCTTTTGGAAGATTGTCATATCTGCTACCGTGGTTCTACACTTCTGCTCGGTCTGATGTGTAGTTGGAGCTAAGTTGCCAGTGTCCCCGTTAGACTGTTCCTGGGTCTCATTTTCCACAGTCACCACCACTCCCTATCGTCTTAGGTCCAGCATGCTTCAGGCACTTGTGTCCCCTGCCTGGCCTCTGTAGGTATTTGAGTTTGCTCTCCCAGTCTGGTGTTGCTTTAAAGAAGCAGGCCATGAGTTGGAACATGCAACCTTCATCACACAGGGGGGCCAAGAACCTTGGGCTTGTTACAGATTTCGTCTGTGACCACGTGAGCTGCAGCTTCCATCTGCCAGTCCTCAGATTCCTTTCAACTACCTCCTCTGCACCCAGGAGGGAGGCTGTGCAAAGTGCACTTACCCGTTTCCTTGGACCTGCCACCCAGAACAGATGTGGGTCAGCATAGCCAGCAAGGCCTGGCTTCGGGAGCCTCCAGGGTGTCCTATGTGGCTTGGTCATTGAGGGGGGGCGTGGGCATTGTGAGTCCTGCCAGCTTGGTAAATGCACAGTGAGATTTCTCCAGGTATGCTGGAAAAGTTACACATCAGGCTCCTCCAATGTGTACCAAGACGCTTTACCACCCCAGGAAGTCCCTCTGTCCACTCTCGCCCTGGCTGGTTCTCTGGGCCAGGCCCCGGGGAACCCTAGGAGGGAAGGCGTGGGTAGCCACTGCAAGTAAGTGATGAGGAGAAGGGGTGGACCGGTCCCACAAAGGGAGAGTCGTCACAGGTTGGGGCCCAAGAGTGGCAGCAAACGCCCTGGACAAAAGGCTGGAGCTATTCTCTAAGGCCAGGTATGTAGTGACACATCAACAGAATCTTTCGCGTCATCATCTCCCTTCCTGCCTTTCCTGCAAAATTCCAGTGCAAAACCATCTCTCTCTTACCTCCATGGGAAAATAATGCCTCCCAACTGGAAGCCCATGAGATGAGGCAAAGTGTAGACTTAGCAAGGCTCGATCTGGGCGTGGCCTACTGGTGGCCAAGCGGTGGCCTGGGAAGGGGTGTCTCTGGGCTTCCTCATGAGAATGGGGCAGTGATACCCATCTTTCAGGGCTCTTGGCTTCGATGGAGCAGGAAACATGGAAGAGTGTTTCCCATACGTGGAAAGATCTGTGTTTGCAGCTCCTGGGGGGAAGCGGTGGCTGATGGAGGCATGTGATGCTCTGGGCCCTCTGAAGAGCGGCCACTGCTGGAGTACGTTGCTGTGCATGTCTTCTGGGTCTCTGCATCTCTGCAGAGATGGTCCTGCAGCACCTGGCTGAATGTCACATCCTTGTTACCAAGGGTGTGGAAAATGGGAAGATCTGTCCAGCCTGTTATTATTAATTACCCTTCTCTGTTTCAAGTCCTTGAAAATGTCGGCTTGTTTTCTGCAGAACGTAAAGCAATCCTCTCATGCTTGGTGAATGCTTCCTTTTTTTCAGAGCCCAGCAAGGCAGATGCAAGTGAACAGACGAGGCCTGAGAAAGCTCAGGACAGTGGGGGATGCACTGGTAAAAGATGTGTTAAAATCAATAGACCCCGCAATCATCCTTGCCTTATTCTTGATAAACTGAGGCTTGCAAAGGGGCAGCTAACACAGGGTCGACTGTGGGAGGCTGGGCTTGTAGCTGCCTGCTCCCCAGGTGAGACATGGCTGGGCAAAGCCAAACCGCACTCTCCTGGAAGGACATGCAGCATATTAAGGGGGCTCTTTTTAGGGAAACGTAAAGGATCATCCTTGTCGAAGGTTCCAGAGATTCCCTTCTGAGTCTGTGCAGAAGGGCTCATAGCAAAGAGTGAGGCAGGTGGGCTGGTCAGCAAGGAGTGGGGAACTGTGCACAGTTCTGATTGTAAGAAAGTGTTAATCAGATCCAGACGCTGCCCTCTGCAATTAAAGCAAAGGTGACACAGCCAGCTAGGATTTGCATTTCTCATAAGTTTCCTGATGATGCTGATGCTGCTGGTCCTGGAGCCCTGTGGACTAGATCTGGTCTGCAGAGAAGGTCAAGTTCAGCCCCTGATACTCTTAGGTACCTACACCTTCAGATGCACAACCTTGTCGGTATTCCAGCAGCCTCCCTGGAGAGAGGAGAAAGAGGAGGAACTGGAACGAGATCCTGGCTTTGAATCTCAGTCCCAATCTCATTTACACGCAATGCAACTTGGGCAAATTATTTAATCTCTTGTTGCCTCAGTTTCCTCATGAGTAAAACAGGGTTTTTTTTGTTTTGTTTTGTTTTCTTTTTTTTTTTTTTCTTAGAGGGTCACACCTGCGGCATATGGAGGTTCCCAGGCTAGATACGGGTCGAATCGGAGCTGTAGCCACCAGCCTACACCACAGCCACAGCAATGCCAGACAGATCCAAGCCACATCTTTGACCTACACCACAGCTCACGGCAACGCCAGATCCTTAACCACTGAGCGAGGCCAGGGATCGAACCCGCAACCTCATGGTTCCTAGTCGGATTCATTTCTGCTGCGCCATGACGGGAACTCCCACAACAGGGTTTTGATCACAGCTCCAGCCTTCTAGAGTCAGGGTGAGGATGAGAGGAGTGACGTCACAGAAGTGCCAAAAACAGTCCGCATGTACACATCTTGGTGCCACCTGCCAGTCTGCAGAGGAGGACTCACATCCAAGCAGTGTTGGCAAGTCAGGGCTTGAGCCTCCAGGCCCTCTAGGCTCTGACCCCCACCTGCCCTGTGCTGCCCTTGGCAATCCCATGTTTGCCTCAAGACTAAAATAAACATTGCTCCTAAAGAGACCATTCTGGTTGTTTATTCATAAACAAATAACAGTCATTTGTTTTGCTCATGAAGCTGGAGGTTGACAGGGCTTAGCTGGGTGGTTCTTGCTTGGAGTTCTGCAGTTAGGGGTGAATGGTGGTTGCGGGGAGCAGAGACGGGGTGGGCTCTGGAAGACTCCACCGCTCATGTATCTGGAGCAGCGAGGGCCTCCCCAGGCGTTGCTCTCAACGGCGTGGTCTCTCCACATGGTGACCTCAAGCAGCTCAAGGATCTCAGAGCAAGTGTCCCAACAAAGGACAGGCGAGTGACTTTTTCTAACCCAGCCCAGAAGTCACAAAGTGTCCCTTCCACCTAATTTCATTCCCTGAGGCAGCCACAAGGGCCCACATGGGCTCAAGGGGAGGGGCCGTGGACCCCAACTCTTGCCGGAATGAGTGTCACAGAATTTGTAGACATGCTTTGTTTTACTATTTCCAATTGTCATCCTCTCTCTTTTTCTCTCTTTTTAAATAGAAGTATAGTTGATTTACAATGTTTCAGGTACACAACAATGATTCATTACATATATATATATATATATACTTATATACTTACATATAAATATCACTTTTTCAGATTCTTTTCCACTATAGGTTATTACAAGATATTGAGTATAGTCCCCTATAAATAGGTCCTTGTTGTTTAACTATTTTATGTATAATATACATTAATCCCAAACTCCTAATTTATCTTCCCACCCCCACTTTCCCCTTTGGTAACCAAAAGATTGTTTTCTATGTCTGTAGGTCTATTTCTGTTTTGTATATAAGTCCATTTGTATTATTTTTTTTAGATTCCACATATAAGTGATATATGTCTTTCTCTGCCTGATTTCTTTCACTTAGGATGATAATCTCTAGGTTTGTCCATGTTGCTGCAAAAGGCATTATTTCATTCTTGCTTACGGCTGAGTAATATTCCATCACATATATTTACCCCATCTTCTCTATGTAACCTCAAGCCATGTCCTGGCTATTGTAAACAGTGCTTCTATGCACATTGGGGATGCAGGTATCTTTTCAAATTAGAGTTATGGTCTTTTCCAGATACATGCCCAGGAGTGGGATTGTTGGATCGTACGGTAACTCTCTTTTCAGTTTTTAAGGCACCTCCATACTGCTTCTATAGTGGCTGCACTGATTTACATTCTTACTGCACCTGTAAGAAGGGTCTTTTATCTTGCAGATATGTTTTAAAACCACTGCAAAGGTCTCTCCCTTCTGCCCCTGTTTATTTCTGCCACCACTCTCTCTACCTGAGATGCCACTCCACCTACATGTGCTGCTCAAATCCTGCTCAAAGCCCTCATCAGACTCCTCATCCACGACCATCTCCTGTCCCGGCCCCAGGGCACTGCCAAACCCCATGACAGCCTCAGTTCATGATCACAGTCATTGGGTTTTGTGCTCACAAATTCCAGTTATGTAAACAAACAAATAAACAGTAGCACCAAAAAGGTATGTCTAGGGGAAATAAGGTATGTACAGGAGGAGCTACCAAAATGATAATATATGGCCAGGATCATATGTAGTTGTTATTCCCCCCCCCCTTTCTTTTTTTGTCTTTTGTCTTTTTTTTTTTTTTTTTTTTTTTGAGGGCTGCTTCCCACAGCATATGAAAGTTCCCAGGCTAGGGGTCAAATTGAAGCTACAGCTGCCGGCCTCTGCCACAGCCACAGCAATGCGGGATCCAAGCTGCAACTGTGACCTACACCACAGCTCACAGCAATGCCAGATCCTTAATCCACTGAGCAAGAGGCCAGGGATCGAACCTGCAACCTTATGGTTCCTAGTCAGATTCATTTCCGCTGTGCCACGACGGAAACTCCTCCCTTTTTAGGATGTTTCAGAATTTCCCCAAATTTCTACAAAGTGTATCTGTAACTTGAATAATCAGAAAAAAATTTTTTTTTTCAGAACAAATAACCATCGAAAATAGATAGTAAACCTTTCTTGCTCTGAACCCAAAGGACTCAGCTATTATGCTATTAGCATCTTTTTCCTCCCACGCAAGGTTCACTCTATGTAAAGGTAAAAAAAAAAAAATCACCATAAGACATACCAAGGGTGACCATATAGATGGAAATTGGAGCACTTCTGAACTTTCATGGTAAAAAACGTAGTGGTTAAAGACAGTTGCCTTAGACCTGGAAGCACAGGTTTCTTTCCAGACACGGCCTTGGCTGTTTGTCCTGTGATTTTCCAGGGCTGGTGCAATGGAGATCGAGGCCACATCAGCCTGGACAGCAGAGCTTTGGCTACAGGCAGTGCTGACAGCTGCCTGCATCGTGACTTTTGTGGAAACCAGAAAATTACAACACACCCTTGAGTGAAGCCCGCTGTGGGAGTGATGGTGTGTCTCTCCAGGTCTAGAAGGAGAACGAGGGCATTTGTGTTCCTGTCCAGACAGAAGGAGCTGTGGACTTGGATGAGTCCACAGTTTGCAAGGGCGCCAATGATGCTCATTTCACCAAGCCGGGTCTGTGATTCTCAAAGTTAGTTGAGTGTACCAGCCATCTCTCAGGGCTTGTTGAAATGTGCACTGGGGAGTTCCTGTTGTGGCGCAGTGGAAACGAAAATGGCTAGTATCCATGGGGATGCGGGTTCGATCCCCGGCCTTGCTCAGTAAGTTAAGGATCTGGCGTTGCCATGAGCTGTGGTGTAGGTCAAAGACGTGGCTCGGATCTGTCTGGCATTGCTGTGGCTGTGATGTAGGCCAGTGGCTACAGCTCCAATTTGATCCCTAGCCTGGGAACTCCCATATGCTGCAGTTGCAGCCCTAAAAAGCTTAAAAAAAAAAAAAAAGTGCATTGCCAGCTCTGTGCCAGGAAGTGCTGGCTCAGGGGTTCAGGGTTGGGCCTTTGAATCTTAATATTACTGTGAGCCTCCCAGATGATGCTTTGGGAATTTCTCTGTTTCATTCTTGCAACATAAGGTATGCTTCTAGAATCAGATTCAGATCCCTCACACATCTCTGTAGGCCTGCTGTGTAATAAGCAAGGCACTAGTTCATTTCCCATGTTTGCTTCTGTAAGATCCTCCTAAAGCTTCTGGGGTCAGCCTTCCCACCTCCACTTTACCCATGGGGAAACTGGAGCTCAGAGTGTTGGAGTGATTTATCAGCAGTCACACAGCCATAAGTGGTAGAGTTAAGATTTAGAGCCAAGAAAGGGGGATTGGACAACCCAGAGGCTCTCATGTCCCCCCTCCCCTGGCCCCCACTGGGAGAATATCTCTAAGATCCCTTAATTTGTGAGTCTAACGAGCCAAGGTATTGATAACTGGGTCACCTTTTTTAACCATCATTCCACCATCCTGGCCACAGTCCCACAGAGGTAGCCCTCCCCCCCCTTTTATTTTTTTGCTTTTTAGGGCCGCATCCGTGGCACATGGAGGTTCCCGGCTAGGGGTCAAATTGGAGCTGCAGCTGCCAACCTACACCACAGCCACAGATCCAGAGGCATCTGTGACCTACACCACAGCTCATGGCAACACTGGATCCTTAACCCACTGAGCAAGGCCAGGGATCAAACCTGCGTCCATGGATACTAGTCAGTGCTGAGCCATGATGGGAACTCCTGAACAGCTGTACTACTGATGGAAGTTTGCATGGCAGGTCCATCCATCCTAGCAAGTGGATGGCAGCACCATCCATTTCAGGGACCCGGTGCTCGTGGCTGTTCCTTTGCATGAGGCCTCATTGCTGTGCCAGGCTGGACCACACCCCCTCAAACAGGCCAAGTTCAAGTCTCATTCCCGAAGTTGTTGCTACAGACTTCATTGTGTCTCCCGATCCCCTCAATTCATATGTTTAGGACCTAACTCCCAGTACCTCGAATATGCCCATATTTGGAGATGGGGCCTTTTAAGAGGTAACCAAGGTAAAAGGAAGTCAAAGGTGGCCCTAATCCAACATGGCTAGTGTTCTCATAAGAAGAGGAGATTAGGGAGTTCCCTCGTGGCTCAGTGGTTAAGGAATCTGACTAGCATCCCTGAGGACGCAGGTTCGATCCCTGATGGGTTAAGTGGGTTAAGGATCTGGCATTGCCATAGGCTGTGTTGTAGGTTGCAGATGCTGCTTGGATCTGGCATTGCTGTGGCTCTGGCATAGACTGGCAGCTACAGCTCTGACTGGACTCCTAGTCTGGGAACCTTCATATTCCGAGGGTGTAGCCCTAAAAAGCAAAAACAAAGAACAGGAGTTCCCGTCCTGACGCAGTGGTTAACGAATCCGACTAGGAACCATGAGGTTGCGGGTTCGGTCCCTGCCCTTGCTCAGTGGGTTAATGATCCAGCGTTGCCGTGAGCTGTGGTGTAGGTTGCAGACACGGCTCGGATCCCGCGTTGCTATGGCTCTGGCGTAGGCCGGTGGCTACAGCTCCGATTCAACCCCTAGCCTGGGAACCTCCATATGCCGCGGGAGCGGCCCAAGAAATAGCAACAACAACAACAACAACAAAAAGACAAAAAAAAAAGAACAAAAAAAAATAGAAGAGGAGATTAGGACACAAGCGCAGTTAGAGGGAAGACCACGTGAGCACACAGGGAGAAGGCAGCCGTCTACACGCCAAGGAGCGATGCCTCCGAGGAAACCAACCCTACTGACACCTTGATCTGACTTCTGCCTCCAGAACTGTGTGAAAATAAGTTTCTGTGTTTAACCCACTCAGCTTGTAATACTTTGTTTCGATGCCCCAAGAGACTAATACTGACGACCTGGTTGCACAAGTTCTACCTGATTCAATGTAGGCAGCCCCAGGTGGGCCCAGGCGAGCTCCCGAGACCCACTGGCAACACTGCATTAGAACAACCTGGAGGTCACAACAAAGAGCTTGCACTTCTGTCTTTAGCAAGTCTGGGGACACGTTGGGCTGCACAGGGACAGATTTTATCAGTGTCCCTATGGCTTGTAGGAGGGGCATGCAGAAAGGTGAGGGGGCCGTCATCTTACTCCTGTGGCTTAAAACACCTACTGTCTACACACCCAACAAAACACCATTTCGTGAGCCCACTCCAGGCAATTGTTGAGGATTCTGGCTGCGTGGGAAAGAATGTCAGGATTGATCAGCCATATCTGCTCTGGGCAAGTGGGGGAGGCATGACAGATACGTCCAGTCAATTTGCGGTCTTCTAGAACACAGGGAGCTCCACCTGCACCAAGGAGAAGACAGTGTCGCCAGAGAGAGCAGGATGTGACAGAGATGGCCATACACTTCCAGCACATTTGGCTATCAATGCCACTGTTGCATGATAAACAGATGTCATCACACCTGCCACCTCTGGTCAACTTGTCACGGCCACCTGAGCATAGAAATCCATGTCCCTATTCATACCTATGGAAAGAACATCATATTGCAATCCCCAACCTCGGCCACAAGCCTAGATTGCAGGAGTGGTGGCAGGATCGCCTGCTTCTCTGACCCAGCTCAATCTGTCGGGGAAACTCAAGTTCCTTTCTGTCTCGCCACCCCAAGGACAAGGATGAAATGCCATTCTGGAGTCTGTGGGTTTCTATGGGCCAAGGCACTAGGCGTCAGACCTTTCAGAGGAAGGGTCGGAACACCCCAGGGCCTGGCCTCCCCACCTGGGGTATGCCAACCACGTAGGGTACAAGAGTGTAGCCCAGGGTAGAAGGGCAACCCCCCCGCCTCAGAGCAGTGGTGGTGGTGGGCGGCCTTGTTTTATATTAAAACAAAGTGGTATGAAGAAGTGGAACAAGGAGTTCCCTGGTGGCTCAGCAGGCATTGTCACTGTTATGGCTCAGGTCACTGCTATGGCTTGGGTTCAATTCCTAGCCCAGGAACTTCTGCCAGCCAAGGGTGTGGCAAAAAAAAAAAAAAAAAAGAAAGAAAGAAAAAGAAAAAAGAAAAGAAAAGAAAGAAAGAAAGAAAGAAAAAAGAAGTAGAATAAAATACTTAAGAATGTAAAAAAAATTTTATTTCCCATAAGAACAGTGTCAACTATATACTGATCATGACATGTGTGCCTTGAGGCCAGTCATTTCCTGAGACCCAGGGTCACAGTCTCTCTTTTGTCATTGGGTTAGCAAGTGGGCAGGATGTGACCAAAGGGGCTTGAGGCCAAAGCTGAGGGCACATTGAAGGATGCTGGTTTGTGTGGAAGCCCCTCTGCACTACAGGGGCCTCTGAGACATCTGTGGCAGGCTGGGGATTCTGGGATCAGAGATCCCAACCCAACCCCTTCTTGTCTAGGATGCTGTCCTTCTCTGTTCCCTTGAAATAAGTTTTCCAAGGGGTCTCCATCAGGAGAGCCCGAGGTGTCATGATCCTTGGGGGGACCAGCTCCAGGAATGGCCGGCATAGGGGCATGTTCTCAAATACACACAGAGAAGGAGTTCCCGTCATGGTTCAGCAGTTAATGAACCCGACTAGCAACCATGAGGACACGGGTCTGATCCCTGGCCTCCCTCAGAGGGTTAAGGATCCGGCATTGCCGTGAGCTGTGGTCGCAGACATGGCTCAGATCTTGAGTTGCTGTGGCTGTGGTGTAGGCTGGCAGCTACAACTCCGATTGGAACCCTAGCCTGGGAACCTCCATATGCTGCAGGTGCGGCCCTAAAAAGACAAAACAAACAAACAAAAAAACAAAACACACACACACACAGAGGAAATCTACTGAGTACCAATGTCCTTGGTGAAGATGGGGCAGACTCCAGAAGGAGAGGCCTACGAGGACTTTGCTTGTAAAAACACCTACTATATGCTAAGCTCTTTCCTATACCTCACCAACAATGATTTTTACAACAACCCAGCAAAGAAGGCAATAGTTTCCTAAATTTAAAAGGGGGAAACTGAGTCTCAGAAGGAGTCAGAAGCTTCCATGAAATAAGCGACCAATTACAGAGGGACCATCCCCTAGATCAAACATGGATTATTTTACATACTTTCATCCTCACAAAGTGGATCTTGTAATCACAGTCAAGTGCAGCCACTTTTTTTTTTTTTCTGCGTGCTGCCTCTACATGAGAGATATTTTCCTTTCAGCAGCTTCATAGGTGAGTAGAACATAGGTTTCAAAATCAGATGATCCCAGTTTAGAAGATCAGCTCTCCTGCCCTGAATTACCCTTGGGTGATTCAAGTGGCTTCTTTGATCAAAAGCTTCCTCATCAGGAAAATGGGGATGATAATTGCTACTCTAGGAATTAAATCACAGCATGTATAAAATGCTTAGCACACAGTAGGTGCTTAGCAAATCGTACTGATTTTAGGTCCCAGTTCTCCTGGGGTTTTACAAATGGGTGCACGGAAGCTCACAAAGGCAACTTGAGGAAGTTAAGGTCATCTGACCAGAGGCAGAGCCAGGGCTACATGCTGATCTGTCAGGTGCAAACATCAGGGCTCTTTCTCCCCTATGGACACAAGATAACTGACTTTCACAGGGCCGATTCCCTGTAGTCAGGAAATGCATTCATTCCCATGAGCTGGTTCTCTTGATTGTAGGAAACACTGAACGCACTTTAGGAACATTTCCTTTCAAAACAAGTCAAATATTCAAAAATGTTGCCACTTTCAATGTTTGAATGTGAACTTCAGTTATCTAAAAAAATTCCCTGACGTGGACCAGTTCCAGAGGCTTCGATGCCAAAATCCAGAGCCATTATGGTCTTTCTCTGCATCAGGACTTATTAAAGCATTGGCCTCAGAATCTTGGAACCTTGTCAATTTTATAAACACTGTACTTTCCATTGTGGCCCGGGCAAGATAATTTAGGGACATTTTCCTTGATATCATTTTGTTTTCCATTGAAATCATGGAAAGATGGTCAGATTTGAATGATACAACACACAAACCACCTTAGGACTGCAGATTTTGAGGCTGTGCTGTGACAGTGTGGCCCGGTAGTGTAAATATTTGTTGGAGAAAGATTAACTAGCAGGGCAGTGTATTCAGAATGGCTGCTTTTGCATTAACCCTGTAAGGAAATAAACGGGAGAGATATGCCCTCCTCAAAATCACGACCAATGAGCAATCAATAGAACTTTTTTTTTTTTTTTTCAGGCTAACTAAGGCTCACACGATTTAAAAAAAAAAAAAAAAAAAACCCAAACCCCTTTAGTCTACCACAACCTTGTTTATTTCAAATTTACATCTTATCTAATGACCAGAAATTTGCTACACATTTCCAAACATATATGAGCTCAGAGACACATTATACTCCATGCACTCATTACTTGAATGTTGTTCAGAAACATTAAATACAACTGGAAAAAAAAGGGGGCTTGGGAAACTCATCCTCTGGAATAAGAACACATTAAAGATCATACAGAAGCAACTAACAGCCTACCCATGATATTGCTTTTGGAGAAATGTAAAGTCATTGGTTTCAGAAGAGTTTTCCAGGTTGGCAATTTCCCTTCTCGTGTGTCCTCAAAGCTGCTACGGGTCTTAAGCTGAGCCATCCCTGAAAAGGTAGCCTTAATCCAAATCCAGTTTGTCAATCACATCTAAGGGCTTGGATGCTTGGTTTTCTGATGTCCAGACACACTTTTCAGGTTTCCAAAGACCACAGATGAGAGTATTACAGTTCATCTCAAGTGGTGGCTTCAGGAAAGGGAGGGAAGACCCATGTTCCCCCGGTAGCTGGGCATCCACCCCTAGGTCACCGGATGTGTATATTATGTAAAGGAGTTAAGACCACATCCTAGACACTTTGATTTTCTGGTTGGACTCTGGGGAGGCTCAGGGAAACTCACACAGTGCTTAAGAAGATCCTGCAAGATGCCAAAGTGGATTAGAATGGAAGACAGAATGAAAGCCCTGCCTGGGACTTCATTTCTGGGTCCAAAGCCACATTGTGACCTTTATTGAACAGCTAGTGAGAAGGTGTCTCACCTTGGTCTTTCCTGACAGTTTTTCCTTTCTAGAACTTTCGCTATGGGCAACAGAGACTGTTATCAAATTCCCTTCCATTATGCATTCCCCAAAATATCACCCAGAGCCTTTCTGCACTTCTTCGCTGACATGGGCAAAAAATATTTGAAAGGTTGTATTAGGCTTTTCGCAGCAGATCAGGACAAAACCCAATGACGCTTGACATTTTAGAAAGACTGCCACCAACAGAACTTTCCCCAGAAGTTACATGAAATGTGACCTTCGTCAGCTACACAGAAAAATCTGCTCTAGGTTACGGTGAGCCACAAGAGACTGAATTTTAGGCACTGAACTCGACGAGAAAGAATTTCTAACTTTGATTCAGTTGCAACTCAGACGCCTTAAATCCCTCTCAGCGGAGAGGGGCCGAGGGCCCCAAATGGAGAGGGGACGGCTCAGCAGGGCGACCTCCTGAACTCCCCGCTCGTCCAGGTTCAGAGCCCAGAGCCCCACAGCATAACTGGGGCTGCAGCAACGCGGAGCCCGGCGCGGCTCCCACCCGGGCAGCCCAAGGCTGCTGCTACCTGCCGGCGCCCGCCCGGCCCTCTCCCGCCGACCGAAGCGCGCCCGGGGCGCCGCTCCGCCCTGGAGGGGGTCCCGGCCTCGGGTGGCCCCGCGGATCCCCTCGCGGCGGCGGCGGCGGGGCTCGGCGGGGCTCGGCGGGACCGCAGCCAGCAGATCCGCCGCCTGCTGCCGGCGGGCAGTCTCCGCGGCCGGGGACCCACCCGAGCGAAGCCCCGGCACTGCCGACCCTGCTGCGCCCCAGCCCGCAGGCGCCGCTGCGACGGGTCCCGGGATGCTCCCGCAGTCCTTACCTGGCGAGGCCGTCCGTGCGCTCCCGGAGCCCCGGCCCGCCCGGCGCCGAGGCCGGGGCGGCAGCCGATCGCTCCCTGCGGCGCGTGCGGGCGCGGGGCGTTGGGCGCGGGGGGCGCTGCCCAGGCCCGGCTCGGCGGGCAGCGGCCGGGCTGCGGCTGAGTCAGCGCCCCGGCGGCGCGGGCGAGCCCGGGCCAGCCGCCGAGAGGGGGCTCTGAGCGGAGCCGCGGCCGCCCAGGCATTTTAAAGGCGAGGCAGCTGGATGCTGTTCAAGCGGAAACGCAGGGAGAAACTTCAGCCCCCGGGCCAGAGCGTGGGCCAAGAGCCCCTTGCCGGTGAACAAACCAGTCTGGGCTTTTCAGATCTGTTCTTCCAAAGCGCTCCCTTCAGATATTTCCTTTTTCTCAAGTAAATACCTCTCTCAGCGCATCCGCCTGCATTATGCTTCATAGCGAGACAAACATTTCCATCAAAGTTAGGAGCAAGACCAGGAAGCTGGTTTGGAAATTCTGGTTAAGGCAGTTAGACAAGAAAAGCAAAAAAAAAAAAAGGTGCAAAAACACTGAAGTTGTGCTTTTGTAAAACAAAAAAATTGGGGAGACCTTTTAAAGAATTGGAAAACAGAAGGAAAACAATTACTATACACAGCGGATGCAATTGCCTAGCTAGAAAATCCAAACTGAAGATTGAGTGAAATAGCAAGGAACTGGCCGGTTACAAAATAAACATACCAAATTAACAGTGTACTTGTGGATCTACTAACTGGTTAGAAATGCCAGTGAAAAAAAGTCTTGTTCTTACTAATAGCAAAACCATAAAAAGCTAGGAGTATAAACTTACCAGAAATATCTTCTACTTTGCAAACAAAAACTTCTACTGTCTACTAGGGCACCCAAGACTGGAATCTATTAAGACACAATCCTTATTCTTGGATAAAAGAAAGCAAAAGTTGTGACCTCTTGGTCTGCAAATTCTAAAATCCTCTTTATCTGTAAATTCAATACAATCTTCATCAACTTCCAAGAAGAATCTTCTTTTTAACTTGGCATAATGATTTGAGGCCTCCTGTGGGAGAATAATGAGAGAACAGTCAACAAAATGTTGATAAAGAGGCGAATGAAAAAGGAGCCCTGTTGGATATTAAAAGGAAAGACTGCCTGCATGCATGAATGAATAAATAAAATGCAACATTGATAGAGGGCTTACTGTGTAAGGAAGTGCTTTACATGTATTAACACATTTTGATCCTCAGAACAACCCTGTGATGCAGACACGAATATTGCTGTCACTTTGAGGCCCAGTAGAATACATATCGCACCCTAAGTACACAGCCGGTAGCGCAGGGATTAGGGATTTGATGCAAGTATTCTGCCTTCATGACTATGCATCTGTGCTTAAACCTCTGTCACACTACACCGCCTTTATCACAAAGCAACAGTAATTAAAACAGCATGCTACTGCCCCATAGATGACTGTTCAATGGAGCAGGATGAAAAGCCCAAATTTAGAAGTGCACAAGAAATTTCTGTGTTAGAAGGTGGCACTTCTGGGAGTTCCCTTCGTGGCACTTCTGGGAGTTCCTTTCGTGAGGGATCGATCCCTGGCCTCGATCAGTGGGTTAATGATCTGGTGTTGCTGTGAGCTGTGGTGCAG
Organism: Phacochoerus africanus; assembly: GCF_016906955.1. Taxonomy (NCBI): domain Eukaryota; kingdom Metazoa; phylum Chordata; class Mammalia; order Artiodactyla; family Suidae; genus Phacochoerus; species Phacochoerus africanus. Next base: position 50,267,236 of record NC_062552.1, read on the forward strand.
GTCACAGACGTGGCTCAGATACCGTGTTGCTGTAGCTGTGGTGTAGGCTGGCAGCTGCAGCTCTGAATAGACCCCTAGCCTGGGAACCTCCATATGCCATAGGTTCGGCCCTAAAAAGCAAAACAAAAACAAACAAACAAACAAACCCAAAAAAACAAAGAAGGTGGCACTTCAAGGTGATAGAATAGGAGACTTTAAAAAAAAAAAATGATATTGGGGAGTTCCCTGATGGGCTAGTGGGTTAAGGAGCCAGGACCGTCACTGCTGTGGCTCAGGTTCAATCCCTGGCCCAGGAATTTCCATATGATGCAGGCGTTCCCCCCCCCCCAAAAAAAAGTAAAGCCAAAAAATAACAAGATGATGAATATATAAATGAATATTTATTGTAAACCTGGGATTGTGAAATTCTTTCCAAAAATATTATGAAGCCATATAGAAAAGACTGATAGATATGATTCATAAAAAATTCAAATACATTTCTTTTCTAAAAAAGACATCAGAGTTCCCATTTTGGCTCAGCATTCATGAACCCGCGTAGTATCCATGAGGATGTCGGTTCGATCCCTGGCCTTGCTCAGTGGGTTAAGGATCCGGCGTTGCTTCGAGCTGTGGTGTAGGTCACAGATGGGGCTCAGATTTGATGTTGCTGTTGATTTGAAGTTCAGGTAGACAGCATATAATTTTTTCGTATAAGTGTGACCCATTAACTGCTTAGCTGAAAGTCAAATTTAACTGGATGTCCTGTATTTTATCTGGAAGCCATAATATTACAGAAACATTTTAATGTACATAATTTACAAAGAACTTTTATAGTCATTACCAAAAAAGACAATCACCTCAATAAAACAGGGAATTAAAGAGACAAGCAGGCAACTCACAAGAGATGCAACACAAATATCCAATATAGAGGACAAAATACCATCCTTTCTTGCAATGAGATAAATACCAATAAGAAGTTTGGGACTTTGTGCTTTTTTACCTTCTTGACTGGAAAATTTTAAAATACTGACAAAATTCAGTGTTGGTGTGGGGCCTCAAAAAATGCATTCTCTTCTCATGGTTGAGGAGAATGTAAATTAGTACAATATTTCCAGAAAGAAGTTTGAAAACAAATATCAAATTGAATACTTTATGTGCATAGCAATAAACCAAGCAAATCCATTTTCAAGTATTTATCTAAAGAGATAATTTGACAAGTGAACAAAATGCAGGCAGTGAGCATTTACTGCTTTGCAGAAATAATTTATAATGGTGAAAGATGGGAAACAACCTAAATGTCTCTAGCTGGGGGCAAATTAATTTAATAATGACATGTATTGAGATTTACTGTGATGTAGTCACTGTTCCAGGCACTTCCTGTGTATTCATTTGCTTAATTCTCGAAAGTGAAACAAAACAAACCCCTCCTTCCTCACCTGGCTCCACCTGAATAGAAAGATAGCATCTCCATTTTACAGAAGGGGAAACAGGACAGAGAGGTTGGACGAGGTCTCACAGCTGGAATATGGGGGACCGGCATTTAAATAGAGGCAATTTAACTCCAAAGGACATGCTCTCAGCTCTGGTGATATGTTGTGGACTTAATGGCAGCTCACAGAGGACATGCCAGGATGAGTTCATCCATAGCGTGGAGAACTTTGTAGCCACGGATGATGATAAAGTGACTCTGTACTTACTGGCATAGAAAGTGTTCATGACATATTGTGTCTGCACCCGCGACATATGGAGGTTCCCAGGCTAGGGGTCCAATTGGAGCTGTAGCCGCCAGCCTATGCCAGAGCCACAGCAACACGGGATCCAAGCCACAGATGTGGCCTATACCGCAGCTCATGGCAACGCTGGATCCTTAACCCACTGAGCAAGGCCAGGGATTGAATCCACGTCCTCATGGATGCTAGTCGGGTTCGCTAACCACTGAGCCACAACGGGAACTCCTGTTCATGACATGTTGTTAAGTGAAAAAGAAAGTTTCAAGGAGTTCCCTTGTGGCTCAGTGGATTAAGGATCTGGCATTGTCACTGTTATGGCTCTGGTTACAGCTATGGCATGGGTTCAGTCCCTGGGTGGGATCCCTGGCTGGGAACTTCCGCATGGGCGCACGCAGACCAAAAAGAAAAAAAGGAGTTCGTTTGGAAAACCACATTGCTATAGACTAAACGTTTCGTGTCCTCGAAAAATTCATAATTTGAAACCTAACCCCTGTGAGAGTACAGGTGGGAGGTTTGGGGGGTGCTCAGGTCTTAAAGGTGGAGCCCTCATGAGTGGGATTATGCCCTTGTCACTGAGACCCCCAGAGAGGTCCCCCCTCCTCCCTTCCATCATGAGAGGACACAGCAGGAAAGTAACACATCTGTGAAGCAGGAAGCTGGCTCTCACCAGACACCAAATCTGCTGGCGCCTTGATCTTGGACATCCATCCTCTAGAACTGTGATAAATAAATTTCTGTTGCCTGCAAGCCTCTTAGTTTATGGTATTTTTGTTGTATCAGTCTGAATGAACTAACACACATACATAATCTCATTCATGTACAACTGATTCCATGTACACATGGCTATACATATAAGCTTAGAGAAATCACTGGATGAGCAATCAACTAGTATATCAACAGGCTTTTTTTCTGAATGATGGAATTTCAGGTGAGTTTTTAACTCTTCTTATACTTTACAAAATGACTCAGGTTTTAAAATTATGAGCATATATTATTTAAGCATTCAGAAAAAAAAAGGAAAAAATCTTGGGAGAAAATTCCCATTTTATGATTCAGTCCTTCGGCATCCTCATATTCTAGGCTTTTCCCAAGCTTCTCTCTCTGAAAATTCTGGGAGCTCAGATCCCAGGCTGAGCCTCAGTTTAAGCCCAAGCCTCAACTTGTGCACCTCCAGCCTGCCCTCTAGTGGAATAAGGAGGATAGTGCCGTGGACTCCATCAGGTAGAGTCTAGGCACTGCCGCAAAGGATGCTGAGAACCTGGGGACGTCCTATCCTTTTTCTGGGCCCCAACCTCTCCTCTGTGAAATGAGAATAGATAAGGTAGGGTTCCGATTGCAAGGGACAGAAATCAACTTAAACTACCTTGAAAAAAAAAGGCATATCTTTAGAGAATGCAGGGAGAGTAAGACAGCCAAGGCAGAGTAAGGACTGAGACACAAATTAGCTTCAAGAGCTGCTGGACAACCTCAGCTTCTAGGGCTTCTCTCTCTCTCCTCACCATCTCCACTTCTCCTTCTTCATCTGACCCTTGCTTCCATTCCTCCTCCATCCAGGAAAACACAGCAGTCTCTTGAGTTTTATGTAACCATCACCCAAAAAGACGAATTTTCTTGTTCTCAGTTATTAAATTTCCAAGTCATGGCTTCATTAACCCAGGTTGGGGCAAATGCCAGCTAGCTGGGGCATCAGTTAAGGTAGATGAGGCTATGCTGCGGTTACAAACCAACCCTAAATCTCAGTGTCTCTCTACAGCAGAGTTTAGCTCTCATGCTGCATGTCTGCTATGGGTGGGCTGTGGCTTGGTACCATGTTGGGAAGCCCAGCTGGGAACCCAGGCTGAAAAAGCAGTTTCTATATGGAGTATTTTGGCTTGATAACAGAGGGAAAGAGAGGACACATCTCTCAAACCTGCTGCAGGAGCAGGTCATATGGCCAAGCCTAACAACAGTGGAGTAAGAAGTCTCTAGATCCCCCAGAGCAATAATACAGCACCCCCATTGCCAGTAAACCCAAGGGGATGGGGCCATAACAGAATACGGCATTAATCATCATGACAATTAGATGGAATAGACAGTGATGCCACATTCTGACACATCTCCGTCCAGAGAAAAGGGGGTGAGAACATGAAGCAGTCAATTAGATACCTCTTGACTGCAGTGGTCATTAACACTCTGTGATGCTGGCAGTGGGTTAAATGGCTCCTGGAGGGACGTTGGGGTGCACCTGAAGGAATTCTGGACTTGGAATCAGACCACTCTGGGTACAAGTTCTGGCTCTGCAACTCACTAGACATATAGCCATGGCCAATTTCTATTGATGGCCCCGGGAATTCCTTTATTTCAATGATGGGATTCATAAGGTGACAGCTGGGGAAAAGCATCTCCAAAGGCTTTGGCTCAAACTCAGCATGGGAAGGATTATGGAGGAAGGCAATAGGTTTTCCGCATGAGGAGATATTCAGCAAGAGAGTGGAGGATGGTGGTGCCCTAGAGCCAGTCTGTATTAGCTTGCAAGAGCCAATTTAAAATTTTCAGGAATTTTGGGAGTTCCTGTTGTGGCTCAGCAGTAATGAATCTGACTAGTATCCACAAGGATGCGGGTTTGATCCTTGGCCCCACTCAGTGGGTTAAGGATCCAGTGTTGCTGTGAGCTGTGGATTAGGTCCCAGACGAGGCTCAGATCCCAAGTTGCTGTGGCTGTGATGTACGCTGGCAACTGCAGCTCCAATTTGACCCCTAGCCTGGGAATTTCCACATGCTGAGGATGTGGCCCTAAAAAAACCCCAAATAATACATACATAAAATTTAAAATTTCAGGAATTGTCAAGCCAGTTTATAAGCCAGTGGGGGCTTGCAATCAGCCGTGATAGTTTCAGCACAGCACCAGTGGACAGCCACTGCCTGGAGGGCTGCCGAGGGGTCTGAGCTCTAGCTGAGGCTGGGGAAGGTTGTGCGGGTCAGTCTCCAAGACTTGTTGCTGGCCCAAGGGTCCTGATTGCCCTGGGCCCCAGAGGGACAGTTTGCTGTCTCTGGCTGGGCAGCCTCGTGGTCCCAGTCAACTGTGGCTTCCTCTTGAGTCCCACAGAGGGAAGCATAGCCAGAGAAACCAGCTCTGTCATGGGTAAGGAGATTCAGGCAGCAGCATCTACGCTGCCTCAAATCCTCAAGTCATTTTTGAGGCTCTTTCTCCTACTGTCCACTTACTAGTTAAGTAAGTTGGTTCTATCTGCAGAAAATATTCAGAATTTGACCATGCCTCCAAAACAAAAATTTCTTTGTTTTCTCAGGGGTTTTTTTTTTGGCCGCACCCAGAACACGTGGAATTTTCTGGGCCTGGAATTGAACCTGCACTGAAGTTGCGACCTGCACCACAGCTGTGGCAATGCCAGATCTTTAACCCGCTGTGCCACAAGGGAAATACCCAGAGCTACTCTCTTTGAAAACCTACTACTGCTTTATACAGAAATCTCCCCTGGTTTTCCATTTTACTCAGAGTGAAATACAAAGTCTTGACGCTTACAAGCCCTGGGAGATCACGCTGGTCCTTCTTCACCCTCTTCTGTGGCCTCTTCCTCCTTGCTCATGTTTCTCCAGCATGAGAATCCACTCGCTCTTCTCCAGCATCCCTGGTTCATTCCGGCCCCAGGACCTTTGCATATCCAGCTCCTTCTGCTAGGACCATTTTTTTTCCCACCAGAAATCAACAAGGACAGCTCCCTCCCTTTTTCCTTCGTTCAACTCTCCGTTAAGTTCCATGATCATTCTCTACACAACAGAAACTCTATCGCTTACCTTGCTTTGTTTATTTGTAGCATTTATCCCCCACGGTCCTTACCTGTATATTGGCTTGTGGTCCAGCTCTCTTCATTGGAGTGCATGTCCATGAGAGCAGGACAGTGTTTGGTTAGATTCTGTGTCTTTAATGATGGGCCCAAGTTGAGAACATGGATGCTCAGGTGGGGTGCCTGGTGCAGGAAGTGAGCCTGCAGGCTGGGCAGGATGGGACCTCCCCTGCCTGCTGGGTGTTAGGTGCTGAGGGAGGGTCTGCCTGTGAAAGCTCAGCCATGGGCATCTCCCTGTCTGGCCGTGTCCTAGCCCTGGGTTGCCTGATAGACCCAGAAAGAGGAGACCCAAAGACCCTCGGGAGGGAGCCTGAGAAGGCAGCATGGAAAGGCACACCAGACAGGATTCTGCACACAACTTTGGACCAGCCCTTTGCTCTCTCTGGTCACCTTTTCTCCACTGGACCAGAGCACAGAAGCACCCCAAGCTTCCCATCGGCTCTGGCGTGCTATCCTTGCAAAGTCTGAGGATGCAGCTTTTGAAGGAAAGCTTTGGAAAATCCACAGCTGTTGGCTGTTGTTGGCTCCATGATGCCATTTCCGCCTCTGCTCTGGGCTCCCTGCCTCTGCTGATGATGCAGTCCTGCCATGGGGTCAGCTCACCCTTGCTCTCCCCATACCCAGAGCTTCAGGGCCAGAAACTTCAGGCTGATTCACGCTCTCAGTGAACTAGAAGGGCAGCAGGCAGCGGGTTTTGGTGACAGCCAAAATCTGCTTTGCATTTTGCAGAAGGCTGATGGATGACCCAGTCCTTCATGAAGAGGCTCTGGGGAAGGAGATGGTGCCTGCCAGCTGGACCAGCTCAGGGAGTGCAGGGTCCTTTCTCATACACCATCTGTACTGTAACCATGCACACAGACTGGGCGGAGGAGACAGGAAGTGGTAACTGTTTTGCAGATGAGGAAACGGAGAACAGAGAGATGAAGCAGCCGGTCCAATGTCAGGAGACTTCAGTCTAAAATCCCAGAATGGGAAGTTCCCATCATGGCTCAGCGGTAACGAACCTGACTAGTATCCATGAGGACGCAGGGTCCATCCCTAGCCTTGTTCAGTGAGTTAAGGATTCGGTGTTGCCCTGAGCTGTGGTGTAGGTCACAGACGTGGCTTGGATCCCACGTTGCTGTGGCTGTGGTACAGGTCGGCAGCTGCAGCCCCAATTCAACCCCTAGTCTGGGAACTTCCATGTGCTGTAGGTGCGGCCTTCATAAAAAAAAAAAAAAAAAAAAATCCCGGAACTAGAATCTGTCTCCTGAGTCTTTGTGTAATACAGTTTCTGCCGTGTCCAACTGCCTCACCTGCCACAGGGCCACATTTGCACTCTTCAATTGTAATTGCTACTGTGTGGCCGAGTGGCACCTGGTCTATTGCATCTCTAGGTTCTGCAAACCAAGGATTCAGGGCAGTTAGCTGGAAGGGGAAGACTCAAGGGTGTCACAGTGTGGTGTCCCTCAGGGCCCGAGGTGCAGAGAAGGGAGCAGAGGAGATGCAGGGGAGAAGTTCCAGCTCAGCCCACGGCCCTCTCCCTTGTACTCATGGTCTGCCAGAGAGGGAGGCGTGGCTCTTCTGCAGCCTGTTTCCAGACTGTATCCAGATGCCCTCAGGAAATACGCTGATGGGTTGGGGGCAGGGTATGGCATGAAGCACCCCCCCCCATGACTATGGGGCCCTCCCTGTGGTTACCTTTTGCAGGGGAAGGCCTTGTAGCCGGCCTGCATCTGGGGTGAGCACCGAGGATGGCCTCTTCCTTTAGGAGGTGGGGGTGGGAGGTGGGGAGAACTGGAGGGTCAGGAGAGTGGTGCGACATCCCACCCCAGAAAGAGATGCAGCCGGAGGACTCCATCTGGGAGAGGAGTGGGAAGCAGAGGACCAGTTATTCAGGAGGGAGATGACTCTGAAGGATTATGGAGATGCAGCTAGAGCTGAGTGACAGGAAGGGGACGGAATATTAAACAGCTGATATTTTGTGAAGAGAGAAAGCCATTTATTTATTTGTTTATTTTTGTTTTTTTAGGGCCACACCTGTGGCATATGGAGGTTCCCAGGCTAAGGGTCGAATCGGAGCTACAGCTGCCAGCCTACACCACAGCCACAGCAATGTCTGATCTGAGCCATGTCTGTGACCTACACTACACCTCATGGCAATGCTGGATACTTAACCCACTTAGCAGGGCCAGGGATCAAACATGCATCCTCATGGATACTAGTTGGGTTCATTAGTGCTGAGCCAAGATGGGAACACCAGAAAGACAGGAGCCAAGATGGGAACTCCAGAAAGACAGGAGCCAAGATGGGAACTCCAGAAAGACATGTTTAAAACAAACTTTTAGACAGCCTTGTTGCGTGGTATCCATTGTAACCTCCTGGGGAAAATCTTTGGTAAAGACCCACATTACCCGGAATGCCTTGGGCACCTGCTTTGCGGATGGTCTTACCGTGCTGGCCAAAGTGGGGGCAGGGTCCTGTGGGGGTACAGGGCAAGAGCAAAGACGCCGGTGGCACGAGACATTGGACAGGCTTCTAGCAGCAAGATCCACAATAGAGATTACCTTGTTGTCATCATGGGTGGACTTTGGGGTCAGAGGCATGAGTTCAAATCCTGGGTTTGCTACCTCCTCACTGAGAGGTTTTGGGGCTTTTTATTCACCATCTCCATGTCCCAGGTTCCTCGTCTGGACATAGGATAATGCGTATGTGCGTTTTAGGGCACTGTGAGAACTGAACCAGGTTACACATGTAAAGCATGAGTGCTGAGCCTGGTGTAGAGTGAGGGCTCAATGTCAAGAGCGAGAGAGCAGTCAAGTCATCAAAGAGGGACTCAGACGTGGAAATGGCTGCCAGTTATCAGAGTAAAAGGTTGATGAAGATTATGGGGCAACGTGGGAAAATGTTTGTCATCTGATGAGGAAAACATGAAGAAAAACACTAAACAATGTACAATTATTTATACAGATGGATAGAGAATGGGAGAGAAAAAATGGTTGATTTCTTTTCCATTTTTCACGTCTTTTTAATTTATTTTTTTAGGGCCACACCTGCAGCACATGGAGGTTCCCAGGCTAGGGGTCCAATCGGAGCTATAGCTGCTGGTCTACACCACAGCCACCACAATGCCAGATCTGAGCCGCATCTGTGACCTACACCACAGCTCACAGCAACGCCGGATCCTTAACCCACCGAGTGAGGCCTGGGCTTGAACCCACATCCTCATGGATACTAGTTGAGTTAGTTTCTGCTGAGCCATAATGGGAGGTCCCAGTTTTCACTTCCTAAATTGTCATTATAATTGTGTACAATGAGTACACAGAAAATGGGGGGTCTTCCAGGTGCTCTCCCCTGGAGGCAATGGTGATAGAACGTTCTCGTGCTCATCCACAGTGATTCTCCCCTTCTGCGCACATGGGAAGATTATATTTCAGTCTTTCTGGTTAATGCATTGTGGACATGATGAGGCCTTTAATTGCCAGTGCAAAGCCTTCTTAGCACCTGCTTCTTTTGCCAAGCGATGGGGAAAGCCATGGACGCCAAATAGTACAGCCCCAGTGTGATACACCCTCCATCAGTCAGGGTCCTTGAAGGACCGCTCAGGGCAGAGCCCTCTGCTGACCCCTACTGGTCATGGACAACTTGAGCAAGAAACAGATTTTGCAGCATTCAACCCCTGAGATTGGTTGGTTAAAATTTTGCACAGCGCAACCCAGCCTGTACTGTGTCCCAGTCTCTGCTGCCTGCAGAAATGTATGCAGAAATGCTTTCCTGAGATGGAAGTAGGCAGGCAGATGCCTGACCCAAGTCTCCCTGTACCTTAACAGAGGCAGAGGACCTGACCCAAACCTGGTCCTCACTTCTTCCTGGCTCCTACCTCTCGCTCTTCCATATTCCCCTGGACTGAAGAAAATTTAAAACCTGTTTTCTATCTTCAGCCTACGGTTTAAAGAACTCCCCCTCCCTGCCTGATACTCAGGCTTTGGCGGAAATGGTGTGAAAAAGAAAGGGAGAGAATGCATAGCAGGGTCCAGCCTTGCCCAGAGAGTCAGCCTCACTGTGGGGTGCTGAGGAAGTTAGGGTCTTCCTGCAAGCTGGGAATTCAAGAGCTATGGCATGAATGTTTGCTGCTGGCCTTGATGTGGGTCCAGCTGTCCTGTTGCCCGAAGTGCACCCCCTCCTTCCAGCCTTGTCCTCTGAGTACCTCATTCGCCCTGCTCTTCAACCCTCACTGGCTTGCCAAAGTCAAGGGCACAGTCGCCTTCCTAAAACTGAGATTATTTTGTGTTAAAAAGAGGTGCTAAGTTAACCTTAACAGAGGCTTTTTCAGTGGTAGAGAGTGAGGGGATTGCTGTCCAGAATCTTGGGTGCTGAAACCAAATATGCCTGGACCTGTCCATTCCTGAATCTCTCATCTTATATCCCTGAGATTCTTTTGAAAGTATAATTAACTTCAGGTTATTTTTGATGTCCAGAGGGATATGAGCAGAAACAAAGAGAACTTTTTTTTTTTTTTTGTCTTTTTGCTATTTCTTGGGCCGCTCTCACGGCATATGGAGGTTCCCAGGCTAGGGGTCGAATCGGAGCTGTAGCCACCGGCCTACGCCAGAGCCACAGCAACGCGGGATCCGAGCTGCATCTGCAACCTACACCACAGCTCACGGCAACACCGGATCGTTAACCCACCGAGCAAGGGCAGGGATCACACCCGCAACCTCATGGTTCCTAGACGGATTTGTTAACCACTGTGCCACGATGGGAACTCCAAAGAGAACATTTCTAAGATCTCTAGAATCACTATTGTTCTGCCTCAAGAGGTCATCCCCTCGTTAGAATAACTACCAACAAGCCAAATTTATAAAAATTGCTTAGAATGACCTTTAAAAGTGGCCATATTATTGGAGAACTCAACAATATCCTAGTGCAACATAAGGTTGAGTTAAATGAAATCATACAGTCACAAAGCACTTTCAAATTCAGATAAAGAACCCCAGACACAGCGAGATAAGCAACCTCCCCAGGACGTGGTGCTAAACAGGTGTGAAACTTCATCTAGGAGCTGTGTCCTCTGGTTTGCTGGACCATAGGAATAACGAATGATGAAATAGCCACTGTAGCCCCTTGTTTTCATTCTCTAGTAACCAGGAATTGAAGAGGGTTCCCTGACTTGACTCAAGAGGGCAGAGCCCCTTTCTCGTTTATTCCTGGAACAGCACCCAGGACAGCCCCTGACATTGGAAGTTGCTTAGGAAAAGCTGAATGAAGAAACCAGCACATGAGGGAAGGGTGTGGTCCCTTTCAGGGTGCCCGTGCTAAGCCCAGGGACGCAGCACCTTGGCAGGGGTGAGATCAGGGTGAAGGGAGGCTATGTTGTCTGTATCAAGCCTGTGTTGGGTTGCGGTCTCACTGATGCCTGCGGCCAGCTGCCTACCCCTCCTGCTGATTCCATAGTCAAGTCAGCCAGCCATGGTCCCCTGGGCTGATTTTTGCCACTGGGAGCAAGGCTGCTGTTTGTAAGATATGTTTGCTTCCAACATGAGAGGCCGGAGAGAAAGTTTGCATTTTCCTGTTGTGTGATAGGAGCAGTATCACATGGAATGGAAGCAATGGTTCTCCATGCCCTAAAGTTACAGGCATTACTGAGCTGTGGAAAATGAAGACAGGGCACTCACTCTGAGCCGTTTCTCTCAAATTCCGCTCTTCCCTATGTGAACGTTCCTAAGTCCTCAATTCAAGCCTCGCCCTCCTAAAGGGGATATAGATAGATAGAAAATGTAAGCAGGTTATTACATATTTTTTTCATCAACGTAGCCATAACATAAAACACACCATTTAAAGCATTTAAAAATGTACAAAGCAGTGGCTTTTAGTGTATTTATAGTATCGTACAATCATTCCCACTTTCTAATTCCAGAATATTTGCATCCCTCCAAAGTGAAACCCCGTGCCCATTAAACGGATAGTTCTTATTCCCTTGTGTCCCTAGCCCCACCAGCCACGAATCTGCATTCTGTTGCCATGGAACTGCTTGTTCTAGACATGGTATAGGACTGGGAGGACAAACACGAGCCCATTGTGGCTGGCTGCTTTCACTTCGCATGCCTTCAAGTTCACCCATGTTGTAGCATGTATCAATATTTCATTCTTTTTCAGGGCTTTTTTAGTCCCTTTTAAAAATCTATTCACCAGGTGATGGATACTCGTGTTGTTCCCACTGTTTGACTATTCCGCTACCATGAACATTAGCTTAGATAAGTTTCTGTGTGGGCTTGTGTTCTGTTTCCTCAGGGGCCTCCCCAGAAGGTGAATTTCTGGGTCACAGAGTCATTCTATGTTTAACTTTCTGAGGTATTTGAGCAGGTTCTCAGGGAGCACAAAACATCCTGTGCCTCGTGGAGCCTTAGGGGCTGTTTAGGATTCTCTGAACAGAGGAAATTGTTCTCCATCCGACCCTTTTCCATTCTCTGCTGGGGTCACAATCTTCATCTGGGCCCCCAGCAGGATGCCACACACCAATTTCCATGACTCTTCCTCCTTGTCCCAGGCTTTCCCAAGGCTATTCTCATCTGTCCACATTCCCAAATTGATCTTCCTGCAGCCCAACCGTAGCAGTCCCCAAGAGCCCAAAGGGTGGGCCCAGGACCCACATCAAAGCACCTGGGAATTCTCATTTTTGTTAGATGTGCACATTTATCAGCCCCTATCCCAGATGTGCTGAATCCGAAACTCTGCATAAGGGCCCCAGCTATCTTTGTTCAAGCACGGTCCCTGCCAATTTGAGGACCACTGAGTTTAAAAGTTCAGCCCGGGAGAGTCTGATTTCTCCGGGCTGCATCATCCAGTATAGAGATCGCTCTAAGCCCTGGGCCCGTGGGCTCCTCCTTCAGCACCCACCCCCATGTGTGTGTGTGTGTGTGTGTGCGTGTGTGTGTGTGTGTGTATGGAGGGGGGTCTGTTGAGATGAACCTACTCTCGGAACATTCGGTTCTACTTGGCGATGCCCCACAGGAGCCCGGGTACCACAGAGCCGTCGTCTGTCAAGGCCCCTCTTTTCCATCCTTGCTGGAGTCTGGAGTTACTTCTCCTTTGGAACTTGGCCTCCTCACCTTAATCTTGCCTCTTGGGTTTTCTCTTGGAACAGGACTGATCCTTAGCTTCCGTCCTGCTTTACGTCCACACACAAGCGTTTCCTGTTGATGTAAGGAACTTCCTCAGATGCTCTGGGCAAGCATAAGGCAGTGACAAATGGCTGGGCGCGGGCGGAGTGCAGCGTTTCTGGAACTTCACAGCGTTCTCACAGTCCCGAGATCCTGGGTCTGTGGTTCCTGATTCTCCCCCATCCTGAGTGGGTTAGCAAGGATGCTTCCCAGGAGCCCAGGGTCCCCTAGAGCCATAAGGAACCCTGACTCTGAGAAGGACTGTTCACTCCCCTGTTTTCTCCCTGGGCATGTCCATCCCCCTCAGGGTTGGGTTTGAGGGTGCAGATCCCAGCACTGCTGGTATGGCCCAACATCCTCTAACTCCCAGCTCCAAACCTCAGCATTGTCTGCCAGATGGGATGCGCTTCTAATGCAAGTAATCTGTGCCCCCCATGATGGTAAGAGCAGACAAAAGAGAGGAAAGGCGGAGCGCTCTAAGACTTTTTAAAAGCTTTGAGCTTGGGATAGGAAGGGAGAGAGACTGATATTAAATCTCAGGCCACTCAGTCTCTGTCTGTGATCCATCTTGTCTTCTCCCCGAAGGCTGATGAATTTTTCATTGGGAAGGGTCAGCCAGACAGTGGTGGGGCGAGAGTCTTGGGTATCCTTTACCGTAATTGCCCTGCCACGGCCACTGCTGATGCTCCTTGGATGACCTGCCTCAAGAGGGCCTGGCTGTTCAGATTGCAGGGCAACGACCTGACATCTTTGACTGTGGAAGGGGAAGGGGACCCCAACTGTTGGTGTCCGCTCTTCTCTCTTATCCTGAGCCTGGTAATTCATATGCCCCAGAGCCTACATAATGTAGGATGACAAATAATCCTCTCACGCTGTCAGTCTCTCCCTCCTCCCCATCCATACACATAGATGCCTCTCCCCCCGCTTCTCTCCTGCCCCTACCACACATATGTTCGTTTAACAAGTATCTATGGAGTTCCCACCGTAGGTTCAGTGAATAAAGAAAACAGTCTCTGTTCTCACAAAATTCATAATCCAGTGGGTTAGAGTTATATTCAAGAACTGTGTACACGGCACCTGGTTACAATTGCGTTGTCATGATGCAGAGGCGGAGGGTACCCACGGAGAATGTAATAGGATGCGGGCACTTGGGAACACTTTCCAGAGGAGGTGACATTCATGCGGGGACTTACAGTGAGAAGGAGCTAGGCAGGCAAAGCATGGGGAGAGAGCAGACTGCGGTGGCAGCATGTGCAAAGGCCCTGAGTACTGAGCCATACAGTAAAGGAGGAGGTGAAAGAGGACAGGGGTGGCGGGGGGAGGTGGCAGGATATAAAGCCAGAGCGTGAGCAGGGTCAGACATGCATGACTTGAAGGCCTCCATCAAGACTTGGCCCTCATTCTAAGAACAATGCGTGGCTTGAGAATGATTCTAAGAGAGGGACATGGTCAGATTTGCATCTTGGAAGTCACGCGGGAGAGCATAGTAGAGGGCAGCAGGGTGGATGCCGGGGTCCACGCAGAAGCATCAGAAGATGGGCCTGGACCAGTGTGGTGGCGGGGACAGGTGGCCCAGAAGGAGGACCTCCAGATATGCTGGAGTGTAGGTAGAGCTAAGGGGACTAGGTGGGGAACTGGTTTGGGGGGTTTCAGAAGAGGGGCTGGTCAGAGACAGAGCTCAGGATTTTAGCTGAAGGAGGGGATGGGGGCAGGAGGAGCGGAGTCATTTGCTGAGATCGAGAGTAGATCTGGGGGACAGTAGAGCATTAGTTCAGACTTGAGATGTCTGTGGGATATTCAAGTTAGGATTTCACAGGTACAGTTAGATGTAGGGATTGGAGCCCAGAAGAGAGGTAAAACGGGGAGCAGGGGGAATGTGTGGGTGACTGAAGTCGTGTACCAGCGTGGAGGGGGTTGTGGACCAAACCTGGGGACACCAGGGCTTAGTATTGGGTAGAGGAGGAGGATCTGGCTAGGGGAGGGGCAGGGTGCAGCAGAGGGGGGCACAAGAGGAATCTTGGAGGAAATGCCAAACGCTTTGAATTTTTTTTTTTTTTTTTTGGCTTTGTCTGAAGCATGCCGAAGTTCCTGGGCTAGGGGATTAAACCTGCGCCACTGCAGTCATCCGAGGCACAGCAATGACAAAGCCAGATCCTTAATCCACTGAGCCACCAGGAAACTCCCACTTTGTTTTTTTCTTGATACTGAGTTGTATGAATTCTTTATGTATTTTGGCTATCAATATTTGCTCCCATTCAGTAGGTTAACTTCTTGTCTTTTTTTTTTTAGGGCTTCACCTGTGGCACATGGAGGTTCCCAGGCTAGGGGTTGAATCAGAGCTGTAGCCGCCGGCCTGCACCACAGCCACAGCAACACCACATCCAAGATGAGTCTGCGACCTACACCACAGGGCATGGCAACACCACATCCTTAACCCTCTGAGTGGGGCCAGGGATCAAACCTCCATCCTCATGGATCCTAGTCAAATTCGTTTCCGCTGAGTCACAATGGGAACTCTGCTTTTTTTTGGGGGGGGCACCTTTTTGTCTTGTTGACAGTTTCCTTCCCTGTTGTCAAGGAAAATTCAAGTAACAATCAAGTCTAGACATAAAAATGGGAAATGTATTCAGGCCAAACTAAAGATTGTAAGCCAGGAGACAGACCTTTAGAAGAGCTAAGAACTGTTTCCCCTATTAAAAGTCAAAAGCACAGATATATGTTTTTGAAACAAAGGATCATTCGTCAAGATGACATACTGATACTTACATAAAGTTCACCAAAGACGCATAGTCCAGGTAAGCGTGTACAAAGCCAGCAGCAAGGAACCATGACCCCCTACAGAGCTGGGAAAGAATGCTGCTCTTTTCAGAAGTTACAGTGCCAGGGTCAGGAGAAAGGAAAAGAATTGAGCTTCATGGTCCAGCAGAGCAGGCACTCCCATCTTTTTGAGGAGGTTTTGTTAATGTTAACGCAGATGCACACTGCACACTAGGGGGGAAGAAGCCCAAATGGAACAACAAGAGAGAATTTTATATTTAATTTTTCTTTCTGCTTTTGAGGGTTGCACCCATGGCATATGGATGTTCCCAGGTTAGGGGTCAAATCGGAGCTGTAGCTGCCAGCCTACACCACAGCCACAGCAACACAGAATCCGAGCCTCATCTGTGACCTACACCACAGCTCATGGCAATGCCGGATCCTTAACCCACTGAGCGAGGCCAGGGATCGAACCCACGTCCTCATGGATCCTAGTCTGGTTTGTTTCCTCTGTGCCACAATGGGAACTCCCTAATTTTTCTTGTCCTGCCTTAAAATATAAACTTTATTTCGTCACTGTGCAAAAGCCTTTCCATTGATGTAGTTTTCATTTGTTTCTTTTGTGTTTTGCCACCCTTGCCTGAGGAGACATACCCAAACAATATTGCTAAGACTGAGGTCCAAAAGCTAACTGCCTAGGTTTTCTTCTAGGAGTTTTATGGAACTTGAAGGTATTATGCTCAGTGAAATAAGTCAGACCAAGACAAATACCCTATGCATTTGCGTATATGTAGAATCTGAAAAACTAAAAAATTAATAAACCAAACAGAAACACAGACATTGTAGATACAGAGAACACCCCGGTGGCTGCCTAAGGGGGGGACGAGGGGGAGGAGGACAGGCACAAAGGGCAAAGGGGACGAAGAGGTACAAGCTTCCAGCTCTAAATTAAATAAGTCACAGGGATGCAATCTACAGCATGGGAAACAGAGTCAATAGCATTGTAATAACTCTGTACGGTGACAGGTGGTAACTAGACTTAACCGTGGCGATCATTGTGGCATATAAAAATACTGAATCACTACAATGTACACCTGAAACTAATATCACATTTTAGGTCAATTATAATTCAACAACATAGAGTTCCCATGCGCAGCGGAAGTGAATCCGACTAGGAACCATGAGGTTGCGGGTTCGATTCCTGGCCTGGCTCAGTGGGTTAAGGATCCGGCGTTGCCACGAGCTGTGGTGTAGGTCACAGACGTGTCTCAGATCCCGCATTGCTGTGGCCATGGTGGAGGCTGGCAGCTGTAGCTCTGATTCGACCCCTAGCCTGGGAACCTCCATATGCCACAGGTGTGGCCCTAAAAAAAAAAAGCAATAATAATAATAATAATGATGATGATGATTCAACAACAAAAAAAGGACTTGTGTCCACGGCCCTCGGCCCTCAGGCACCATAAATTCAGCATACTTGAACTAAACACATCCCTGTCTCCTTTCAGACTACATCTCCTCAGTTCCTCTTCTCAATCCTGGGAACCACCACCCGAGCCAGATTGCTGAGGTCTCCATGGCAAAATCAGCCACACTCATGCCTCCTAACCTCTGATTACAAGCAATCACCAAGGGCAGCTGGTTTATGCCTCTGGTATCACCACCTTCTCCCCCCCATCCACTGCCACTGCTACATCTGCTCCCTCCTCACCACATCAGAATCTTTTAAAAAGTCCTAGGAAATTACAGAGATTATTTTAACAGATAGCCATGTGTCAGCCCCACAGATTTAATGTATACTAATGGCCTGAATTTTTCTTTTCAACACATACAATAAGTATATTGGAATCCTCACCCTTCAAACATATCTTCTTTTCTTCAGAGTTCCTGCTGTGGTGCAATGGGATGGGCAGCGACTTGGGAGTGCTGGGACACAGGTTCCATACCCGGCCCGGCACAGTGGGTTAAAGATCTGGAGTTGCTGCAGCTGCGGCGTAGGTCATGACTGTAGCTGAGGTCTGACCCCTGGCCAGGGACTCCATAGACTTCTAGGTGGCCGAAACAGAAAGGGAAAAAAAAAAATCTTGGGAGCACTGCTTTTCTTCTGATTCATATTTTTGATATGTAAATATCACATGGCACAATATTCAAAAGTTAAGAGCATTCACCCCTCTTTGCCGTCTCCTGCCAGCATCTTCTGGTGCCGGAGAATGTACACTTCACCAAGGGGTGTGCCTCTAGTCCCGCAGGGCTGTAATGGGGAATCAGGAAGGGGTGTGAGCCACCAACATACCCCAGAGCCAACAGATCCTTCATCCTTCCACGTGCCTCAATTAAAGTATCCACTGAGAACCCATCTTCCTCTGGTAATTCAGCCTCGGTATGTTTTTTTTTGGCTGCACTCGGGTCATGTGGAAGTTCCAGGTCCAGGGATCGAGCCTGAGCCACAGCCTTGACAATGCCAGATACTTAACCCGCTGAGCCAACAAGGAACACGGGCATGATTTGAGCTCAGAGGTGGGAGTTGACTCAGGTCTGTCTCACTCCCAAACCCTGCACTTTCGTCTGTCTACCGCACAGCCCAAGAGAAAACAGGGTGGCAGGTCCCAGTCCAGCTGCCCTCCAGGTGGCAGGTGGGGGTTGCAAAGGGACCTGGGTGCCATTTCCATGGAGTCTCTGGGTCAGTGGACCAGGGCCTCAGGTCTCATTATCTTGGCTATCACAGAAGCAAATGCATCCTTGGGAGGAGGTTGGACAAACAGCCCGAGGGCCTGTGAACATCGTTGCCAAAGCAGCATGATCCGATCTTTAGAGTCTGGACTGAGCAAGATGTTGGGTCCCTTCCAGCTCTTGCTGTGTTATTACCCTTGCCTCGCATCACTTGTCGCATATCCTGGGGCTCTTGGGAGCCGATGGTGTCCGCCCCCGCCCCCCTTGTTTTCGGCCCCAGGCCATATGGTGAAAAGAACAATGCATGTCCCACATGGCTGAGCCGCTCAATGTGCTTCTCCTTCAAGCGGAGCAACACAGTTGCCCCCTTTCAGATGCTACGGAAACAAGTCACACAACCCATATTCTGCTCTGGTGCGTGGGCACAGGGCCCTCTAATCCAGACACTACCTGTCATACAGAACCCCCCCCCCCCAATTTTTGCTGAGCAGCTCTTGTGTGTTAGGCGCCACTGGGGCTGTCGACAAAAATAAGGCTGTTTCCAGATTGAAGGTGTTTACAGACTGGCCAGAGAGGCAGACACCAACAAGTAAACCTGAAAGGCAACCATTAAGTGCTGGACAACCAAGAAGACAGAGCACAAGGCGATATGTTGCCACCCCTCCAGTGAGGTCTTCCAGCCGCATCTCCATCACTCTGCTCCTGTTCTTGAGTGTGTTCTGGGCACTTACTCTCTACACGGCTCAATTTGCTAAAATCCGGCTTCCTGTCCACAGCGCTCCAAAAGGCTTATCTCACCAAGACTGTCAGTGACTTTAAATGGCTCTAAAGCCAACAGCCCTACTTTTTCCCTCCCTTCCTTCTTGTTTTTCTTTCTTTACGTTGCGTCGGCCTTTTTTAGCTCAGTTTCTCTGCCCTCTGTCTTAGTCTGCTTGAGCTGCTATAGCAGAATGCCGTAGACCGAGTGGCTTACACAACACAAATTTCTTTCTCTCAGTTCTGCGGGCTGGAAAGTCCAAGATCAACATGCCAGCAGGCGCTGTTTCCAGGGAGAGCCTTCTTCCTGCATCCTCCCTGGTGGAGAGAGGTCCCTGGTATCTCTTCCTCTTCTTACAAGGGCACTAATTCCCATCATGGGGGCTCTCATGACCTCATCCGAACCTCATCTGAACCTCATCACCTTCCAAACACCATCACATTGAGGATTAGGATTTCCAAATATGAATTTGAGGAGACACAAACTTTCAGTTCATGGCACCCTCCTTCTTCTGTTGATTCCATGTTGTCCACCCTCTGTGGACCCCTTCGAAGTCTTTGCTATCTGTCTTGGGCTGCCTGGTTGACGTGTCCTTTCCAGGGATCCATGCTCCTGGGGGCTCTGCCAGTGCACCATCCCTGAGCACCCTGCTCACTCTCAAGACTCCAGTGACCATCTCTGGGCTGACAGCTCCCAAACCTCCCCAAGCCTCCCTTTCTCTCTTGGCCTTCAACCTCCCACCTCCAATCACCCTTGGATGCACGGACAGGGCAGCTCTATCTGTACATGTCTAAGGTCCAGTCCATTGTTTTCTTCCCTACCCCTACTCCTCTTCCCATGTGTTTCTTTCTTTGTTGGAGGCACTGCACTCCACCCACCTTCTCAGAGACATGGGAGCCATTAGCAAGATCAAGTTCACTTTTAACCTCACTCACAATAATCCAGCCCCAGTATTTGCCCTCTTCTCTTCATCTCCTTTGTCCTCGTGTATCATCATCCCTCCCCCGGATTATTGCAGCAACCTCCTAACTTTTCTTATGTTCAAGCTGGCTCTTCCCATGCTTTTTTTTTTTTTTTTGCTTTTTTCAGGGCTGCACCTGCAGCATATGGAAGTTCCCAGGCTAGGGGTCGAATTGGAGCTGCAGCTGTGGGCCTACACCACAGACACAGCAATGCAGGATCAGAGCCAAGTCTTCGATCTGCACCACAGCTCACGGCAACACAGGATACTTAACCCACTGAGCGAGGCCAGGGATCAAACCCGTGTCATTGTGGATCCTAGTTGGGCTCTTTAACCACTGAGCCACAAAGGGAACTCCCGTCCTTCCCATTCTTTACCATGTAGTTGAAACCATCTTTAATAACTTAAATCTAAACATGTCATTCCTGCTTAAAACTTTTCAATGGCTCCAGTCACCATTGGAGTAAAGCAAACTCTATTAACAGAGTGGTGTTTTAGGACCTTACTGAAATCTACACTGAGTTCTTTCTTTGCCCCAGAGCAAATTCCAATTTTTTTCTTGTCTAGTTAATAAGGAGGGAATTTCAAGATGGGAAGACACAGAGACTAGAGAAAGATGTTTTCTGTCACCTCTTCGTCCTCCACCCAAAGCAAGATCAAACACCTTTTCAGGTGTTACCCACCCTGGTTTCAGCCTTCCGAGGGTGAAAGGATTTTTGTTTATATCCTGAGACATTCTGGGCACTTACATTTTATCTTTTTGAGGGGGAAAGATCACTCTTGGAAGATTTCGCCTGCCACTGGACAACTGCCCCGCAGGCAGTTTGTTTTTAATTCGTTCATTACCTCCCCTGAAGCAGAAATGCTTAATTATCTGGGATGAGATTTAATTATACCCTCCTTCCTTCATACAGATGGGTTCTATGACAAGCATTCTGCTCCAGGGTTGGCGATAAATAGAAGAAAGCAGAATTTCTACACAAAAAAAGTTTCCCACAGGAATTTCATAAACATTGCATGTTCTATTTGCTGAAGTATGTGAAATATATTTTTTCTGAGAAGGTATATGAATATTTCGCCATATTTTGCTTACGATCAATAACCACAATTTGATAATGTCTTTTGTTTCACGTGAGAGAACAAACTATTAACAGCATGGTGAGAGGGACCCAGGCCTATGGAGAGTTAACCAAGGGTCTCCCAGGAAGAGTCTTAGGCCTTTCCACAAATCCTAGGCAAGATGAGGAACCCGTATCCAGAATATGTAAAAAATTCCTGCAACTCAACAATGAAAGGACAAACAACCCAATTGAAAATGGGCAAAAGATTTGAATAGACTTTTCTGCAAAGATATATACAAGATATCTATCAATCTATCGATCTATCTATCTATCATCTATCAGCAACCGTCTACTCAAGATGGACAAGAAGCATATGTGAAAAGATGCTTAATATCATTGGTCATCAGGGAAATCCAGATCAAAACCACAATGAGGATTTCCCATTGTGACTCAGCTGAAACAAGTCTGACTGGCATCCATGAGGATGCAGGTTTGATCCTTGGCCTCGTTCAGTGGGTTTAGGACCCACCATTGCCTTGAGCTGCGGTGTAGGTTGAAGATGAGGCTCAGTTCCCACGTTGCTGTGGCTGTGGTGTAGGCTGGCAGCTGTAGCTCTGATTGGACCCCTAACCTGGGAACCTCCCTATGCCACATGTGCAACCCTAAAAAGGCAAACAAAAGCCACAATGAGCTGCTGTTACATATCCCATAAGGATGGCTAAAACAAAAAATACAAGGAAGAGTTTTGGCAAAGATGTAGAGAAATCGAAGCCCTCATGCACGGTTGGTGGGAATATAAATTGGTACGTTCATTTTGATAAACAATTTGGTACTTCCTCAAAATGTTGAACCAAAGAGTTAACGTGATGAGAAACTCCACTCCCAGGTATATACCAGAGAGAACTGAAAACACGTGTCTGTGCAAAAACTCGTACAGATGATCTCTGGCTTAGAATGGGTTAGCATATTTTGATTTTATGAGGGTGTGCAAGTGATACGTACTCAGTAGAAACTGTACTTAGAATTTTAATTTTGATCTTCCAGGCTAGCGATATTCGGTAGATGCTCTCATGATGCTGGGTAGGGCTGTGAGCCACAGCTCTTAGTCAGCCCTGCAACCATGAGTGTAAACAACCCTTACACTCACAACCATTCTGTTTTTCATTTTCAGCACAATGTTCAACAAAGTAGAGGAGATATTCAAACTTTATCATAAAATAGGCTTTGTGTTAGATGATTTTGCCCAACTAGAGGCTAATGTAAGTGTTCTGAGCACATTTACAGTAGGCTAAGCTAAGCTATGATGTTCAGTGAGTTAGCTGAATTAGAGGCATCTCTTTTCTTTTTATGGTCACACTGAGGCATATGGAAGTTCCTAGGCCAGGGGTTGAATCAGAGCTGCAGCTGAGGCCTATACCACAGCCACAGCAACACCAGATCCAAGCCCCATCGGTGAGCCATAACTGCAGCTTGCAGCAATACTGGAGACTTAACCCACTGGGTGAGGTCATGGATCGAACTTGCATCCTCACAGAGACTACATATGGTTTTTAACCCTCAGAGCCACAATGGGAACTTGTAAGTGCATTTTCAAGTTATGATATTTTCAGTTTACAATGAATTTATTAGGATATAACCTCATCATAAGTCAAGGAAGATCTATACAAAAGTATTCAAAGCAGTGTTATTGGTACTAGTCAGAAAAATGGAAAGAATCCAGAATGAATAGACAAAATGTGGTATATTCATGTAATGGAATGTTACTCAGCCACAAAAAGTAATCAATCACCAACACATGCTACAACATGGACGAAGGCTGAAAACATTATACTGTATTAAAGAGGCCTCATATTATGTGATTCCATTCATCTGGAATGTCCAGAACAGGCACATCTATAGCAACAGAAAGTAGATCAAAGAAATAGCAAAAAGAC
The DNA here is from genome assembly GCF_016906955.1 of Phacochoerus africanus. Lineage (NCBI taxonomy): Eukaryota > Metazoa > Chordata > Mammalia > Artiodactyla > Suidae > Phacochoerus > Phacochoerus africanus. The sequence goes on from NC_062552.1 coordinate 50,290,063, forward strand.
CAAAAAAAAAAAAAAGAAAGTAGATCAATAGTTTCCAGGAGCTGGGGAAATGGGTATTGCAGGACTGTGTATAGAGAGATGGGACATGGAGGTTTATTGCCAGGAAGCAGTGTTTTTTTTGTGCTGGCCCTGGCTCAGCGGATTCATATCCAAAGGCTGCGTCCTGAGCACAGCGGAGTGTAGCCTTGTATATGCTTCATTAGCTTCCCCTTTCCATTTCAGCCCCTTTGTCTTCCTTATAGGGTAACATACATTCTGTACATTCTGATTAGATGACTATGTTACACATGCACATATAGGTGCTGGTTATGCCACGTTGCCACAGAGTCACATGTGTGCACACAGATGCTGATTGTGCCATGGTGACTTCCCTTTGTTCTGGGAGGGCTCTAACCACATGGGGACATCAGGGGTGGCTGCTGATGCATATGGAGATTCTTTGGAAGATAGTGAAATTGTACTGAAATTAAATAGTGGCAATGGTGGAACGACTATAAATATATTAAAACTCATTGAATTGTATACTTTTTAAAAAAGTTGGGAGTTCTTGTTGTGGCTCAGTGGTAACGAACCCAACTGGTGTCTGTGAAGATGCAGGTTCGATCCTTGGATTCGCTCGGTGGGTTAAGGATCTGGCATTGCCATGAGCTGTGGTGTAGTTACAGAGAAGACTCGGTCCCTGTGTTGCTGTGACTGTGGTGTAGACCGGCAGCTGAGCTCTGATTAGACCCTTAGCTTGGGAACTTTCATATGCCATGGGTGCGGCCCTAAAAAGACCAAAATAAATAAATAAATAAATAAATAAATAAAAATTAAAAAGGTGAATGTTTTGGTGTGTGAATTACATCTCAGTAAAGTTATACACAAAAAAAGAAACAGCGAGTAGGACAGGTGTGGCTGGCGCAGCATTGGGTGGAGGTGGGATCAAGTCTGAGAGGAGTTGGGGGTCTGTGGGGAGACCTTGGAACATCCTGAATATGAGGGTGTCATGGGTAGTGCTGTGTACTGGCAGGATGCACTTGGCCAGGATGTGTAGGGTGGGTTTGGAATGGGAGCAGGTGGGGACCATCTTTTTAGTGACTGAGGATATCTATTTGCAAGAAGCTGGGCTGAGTTTCAAATGGCATCTGTGCTCGGTGAACCGAATAATTTCCTGGTCTTGACCTTAGCACCATCTGCCGTGTGCCAAACTGAAAAGGCTTCCCAGGCACTGAAAAATGACTCACCCTCTCAGTGCTTGTGGGCTCAGAGAAGATCAATTATTCCCCAGCTCCCTTTGATGCCAATACCATCTGGGTGGTGGCCTGGCTTACAGCCATTCTTCCTTGAAAGGATTCTAGTGGTGTGTTGGTCCATGGGACCCGGCTCCTGGCCACAGGCTGATTGGTCTGCGGTCACTCCTGGCCCCAGCTGGGGCACCTGAGTCTCTGTCTGGGACTCAGACTCAGAGACACCCAGGCGGAGTCTGTCCATGGCAGCGGCCTTGAAAGGAGTCTGGGATTTCTGGCTCCGAGGTCTGACACTGCCGAGGCTCTGACCTTGCTGAAGCCTGGTGGGAGGCAGGGGCCGGGGTTCAGCTATCCTGCCAATGCCCTGAGCTGGCTGTCTCCACGATGCCCTCTTTTTGGCTCCATGGGCTGGAAAGTTTTCCGAGGCACCATTCTCCAGGTGCCATCCTCACTGCACAGTTGGGGCAACTGAGCCCCATGTGGCCTGAGGATCAAGCTCAGCCACCAAAGAAGTCCAAACTCAGGGACCAGGGAAGAAAGAACAGAAAAAAAATGCGATTGTGTAAGAGGTGGGTGTCTGGGGCAGCTGGGCATGAGGATGTGGCCCTCTTGACCCAGGGAAGGGGAAGGATGCTACCGAGGCCAGCCTGGCAGGCCCTGTGCCCATGGGCTGCTGGAATGTTGCACCTTTGTGATTTCTTTTTTTAAATTCCCTAGGGCTAGGTCTCCTGAAAGCCAGTGTCATAGGCCTGTCATCACGAATCCCTACGGCCTTGGCATTCCACATGTCTTCTTCTTCTTCTTCTTTTTTTTTTTTTTTTCTTTTTGGCTACTCGGTCCAGGAGGGAAGCTGAGCCACAGCAGTTAACAATGCTGAATCCTTATCCTGCTGCACAAGACAGCACCTTGGATTGAAATTCCTGATGGTAAAGACCCATCAGGAGTCCGAAGTGAACTCTGTCACATTATCAGGGATTGAAAAGGCCCCAGAGGCTACCTGGCCATCTTTTCTTTTTCCAAGGAAAGTGATGCCCAAAGTGACTCAGAGAGAGAGAAAAGTGTGTGTGGGGGGGGGGGGGGGGTTGGGGGGCGGTTCTTGGTCTTCTGATTGTCAACCCAGTGAGTTTTTTAATCTGGAAGATTTTTAGCAATTGAAAGATAAGCTCACCAACTCAATAGAGTACAATGTAAATTATAGGATCTAACTTGGGGTACATACAGGACCAGGGTCACCAAGGCTCTCAAATATGGCTTTAGACATTCTTGCCAGATGAAGTTTGTATACAGGTGCATTGTGTGTTTGTGTGTATGTTTAAAGTGTTGTCTCTTTCAATGTAAACGTTTAAGATATACTATAATTCTCTGAAACCCATTCTGATACTTTTTAACATTTTCTATATATTGGCAGCCTTTAAAAAAAAAAAAAAAGGATTTGGTTCGAACGCTTCTCAACCATGAGAGGTCCTAGCAAATTACATCCATCAATCATTAAGTATTCAAATATTCATACAACACCCACTGGGTGCAAATATGAACAAGAAGTATAAGCTATGCAAATTAGACATTTCAGTCATTTAAAAATACTTCCCTACCCATATGGGCCCTGTTGTTTTTAAGTTTCAACCAAATGATACCACTCGTCAATGGCCCGTCGTGCTGTTTCACTTCCCTTTGGCTGCAGCTGCCCAGGAGTTGTTTAAAGGCCAAGGAAGTTGTTGGTCCCACGTGTAGGTAGCAGCACACTCTGGGTAGGAGCCCCTGCGCCTCACACACTCATCCTTTATGTCAAAATGGGGACAGGGAAGCTCTCCCCCAACCCACGCCAAACACCCCGGCGACCTCTGAGCAAGGGCTTACTTCCTGGGACCTAGTGGGGTGGCTGTCCTGGGGGAGGAAAGACGACACTGACAATCTTTGGTTACTAAAAATATTGAAATGTTTGCCAAAAATGATGGACAACCAAAACAACCAAAGCCTTTTGTAAATAAAACTTTGTAATCTGAAAAACAAAACAAAACAAAACAAAATGGGGGCCAGACAATCACTCTTCTTGGGAAGCAGGAGAAGATGATTTTGGTCAAAGAAATACTTGAGCTTTTTTATCTTTTGGCTTTTTAGGGCTGCACCTGTGGCATATGGAAGTTCCCAGGCTATAGGGGTTGAATCAGAGCTACACCACAGCCACAGCAACGCCAGATCCAAGCCGCATCTGTGACCTACACCACAGCTCATGGCACCACAGCTCAGGGCAACGCCGGATCCCACATCCACTGAGAGAGGCCAGGGATCAACCTGTGTCCTCATGGATACTCGTCGGTTCATAACCTGCTCAGGCACAACAGGAACTCTCGCAAAGGGTAATTCTAAAGGTGACATTTACCTCCCCTGGCTGTGACCATCCCTTTCAACCACCAGCCTGGTGGCTCGCCTGCATTTGTACTCGCAGACCCCACATAAGAGGGTAATAGTCCTTGGTTCCGTGTCACCCCCTCCACTTCTGCCCCAGAGCCCATCCATCCTCACTGCCTCTGGGACTTGGTGCCTGCAGCAAGCCTTCCTCTCCTGCACCTGTGTCCTGCCCTCTCCACTGCATGGCTACTTCCAGCATCAAGTTGTGATGCTGTTCCCAGAGGGTGACAGCATGTGGGTGTGGCTGGAGGGGCAGAGGGGGTTTCAGAGATAAGGATGAGGAGGTCCAACGGCCCAGGGAGCAGCAAGGTTTACGTGTGGCGATGGAGTCTGCAGTCAGGAAATGTCTCCACGCCCTGAGTCCATCCACACGCACCTTCATCCATGGAGCCAGCACCGGCATATCTGGTGCCTGTTAGGTGCCAAGCTCCATTCTAGGATCTGGGATAGAACAGTGAGCAAAAACAATCATAGTCCTACTTTATTGGAACTTAGAGTTTATTGGTGGTTTGAGCCATGGGCAAATGAATCAATAACAGATATTCAGGAAGTGACGAGTGATGTAAGAACCAAGGGGAAAGGAAGGGGGGAGTAGCTATTTATATGCAATAATTAGGGATCCCCTTCTCCAGATGCTGCTTCATCAATCCCATCTCAGTTCCAAGGGCACCTCATCCAGGAAGCTTCTGTTGCCTCCCCAAATCAGGTCAGCCCCCTTCCCCAATGGTAAGTTCTCAGAGCATGGTACCCAGTACCCTAACTGATTCAAGCAATTTTACATTTATGTAAGTGGGTCTTTTTGGTTGTTGTTGTTTTGCTTTTTAGGGCTGCACCCGCAGCATACGGAGGTTCCCAGGCTAGGGGTCAAATCGGAGCTACAGCTGCCAGCCTACGCCACAGCCACAGCAACATAGGATCCAAGCCTGTCTGCCACCTACACCACAGCTCAGGGCAACGCCAGATCCTTAACCCACTGAGCGAGGGCAGGGATCGAACCCACAGCTTCATGTTTCCTTGTCGGATTTGTTTCCGCTGCACCATGACAGGAACTCCTAAGGGGTTGTTTGATCGCAGGGCATGTCTGAGGCTGAGTTTACCCACCGTGCCCCTCTACTGCCTGGAAATGGTAGGATGGTTTGCAGTGAAAGAATAAGCAGAGGGACCCAGCAGCTCTTCCTCAAACCTGCTGTTCTTCTTGGATCTGTAAATGTGGCACATGGTACTACTTACCTGAGAGTCATTTCTTTCCTTTTTTTTTTTTTTGGTCTTTTTGCCATTTCTTGGGCCACTCTCGTGGCATATGGAGGTTCCCAGGCTAGGGGTCGAATCAGGGCCATAGCTGCCAGCCTACACCACAGCCACAGCAACTCGGGATCTGAATCGAGTCTGCAGAAATGCTGGATCCTCAACCCACTGAGCAAGGGCAGGGATCGAACCCGCAACCTCATGGTTCCTAGTCGGATTCATTAACCACTGAGCCATGACGGGAACTCCTGAGTGTCATTTCTAAGTCTTCCCTTTTCTCAGCCTTAGCTGGCCTCCTTCCTTCGCTGCCTTCATCTCCAGTCTACCCCTTCCTCAGCATCTCCTCTTCCACAGTTTGTGTTCGGCTCTTCATTTTGCCTCCTTGCTTTTTACAAGTATATGTTGGCCCTTGTTCTATGATGAACTTTGGGGTCCTTCTGAGGTCCTTTTGTTTTAGTGCTGTCCCTTGTTAAGACCAGAGTTGGATGTGTTGTTGTTTATAACCTGCCTGCTCTAGGAGTCTGTGTTTTAATCAGAGTGGAGAAGCAGGTCAGACTTGCAGGGATAACTGGAGAGCTGAGGCAAGAGAGGGCCAGTTAATGTCGTCGATGATTGGCAAACCCATAACAAGAAGAGTGCAATTTGAAGAGCCTGGACTTTTGGCTCTGACTCCTCAGGTTCAAATCCCATCCCTGCCTCTTATTAGCAACATAATCATCCACAGGATGTGGGTGATAACAGGACCTACCGCATGAAGCTGTGCTAAAAATTGAACAAGGTAACATGTGGAGCCCACAGAGCAGGACGTGGTCCTCAGTATATCTGTGACTCTCTTATCTTATGCTTTCTTATTTTCTTTTTTTCTCATTATTCTTTGTGATATTGCTAATATATATATATATATATATATTTTTTTTTTTTGTCTTTTTGCCATTTCTTGGGCCGCTCCTGTAGCATATGGAGGTTCCCAGGCTAGAGGTCGAATCCCAGCCTACGCCAGAGCCACAGCAACTCGGGATCCGAGCTGCGTCTGTGACCTACACCACAGCTCACAGCAACGCCAGATCCTTAACCCACTGAGCAAGGCCAGGGATCAAACCCGCAACCTCATGGTTCCTAGTCAGATTCATTAACCACTGCGCCATGATGGGAACTCCACTAATATTTTTTCATGCTGCTTTTTCCCTTATACACGTAGAAGCTACACATCTTTCTTTTTTTTTTTTTTAATGATACTAGTCTTACCTTTAAGGAAAAACATACATTTGAATCTGTCTCAACTCAAATGAAAAACAACTCTAAGCAAAATAAAAAATTTAACAAGCTCTTCAACCCTCATTATCCCCTCATTTAACACTATATTTTGTGGAATAATCTAGTCTTTCGGATCCAGATTATTATCAACAGCCTCTTCTTTGCTACAACTTTTTTGAGGATGTTTATAATGTTTGCATTAAGTGGATGCTTGTGCTAATGGGAGTTCTTTAAACTTAACTGCCCATTTTATAGGTTTAACACATCATGCCTTTTGGGATTCGTCTCTCCTGTTCCTGTAGTCCTAGGGCTGACCTGTTCCTCTTTGGGGCAGCGGAGTGAGTAGCACACGCAGCAAGGCCCTCCCCTCCCCACACCCACACCTGTACTGTGGCTCATCTAGGGTGGAGCTCACCGCTCCTTCCCTTGACTTTGGGCTTGGCCTTGTGGCCTGAATATGGGCTGAAATGCAGAGATCCCCATTCAGAGTATGGATTTCAAAAGTCCTTGCCCTTTTCTGCTAACCCTCTCGCCCCTCTGCCATCACCAGGAGAAGAGAAGCCCTTGCTGTCTGCTGGTCCCAGGGAGGGGACCAGGGACGTGTGAGGCAGAGCCTGCCCGTTGACCTGCTGACCTCCAGTGAGAAGCAGTGCTGATACTGGAATCCGGGTTCTTGTTCACAGCAGTTGAAGAATGAATTCCACGCACACGTAGGCAGCAAGCAAGCAAAGTCTTTATTAAAGGAAAGCAGATGGCTCCCAGGGTTGCTGGGAGGCAGGAGAAGAGCCCTCTTCTCTACTGTCCTATAGGGATTTTTATCTCTTAAAAATGGGTGGGATCCAGAAAGACGTGGTTTTCTCCCATCAGCCTTGCTCAATTACCTATATCAGTCCTTGTCCAATAGGGGTTTCAGAGTTGGAAATGTCCCGTAAGTTTTATGGTTTCTTTGTCCCTTTCTTTCCTTAGACGAAGTCAGCATTCCTCTCATTCCTTTTCTATCAGTTGTGGAGTGGGCTAGTGGGCATTTCCTATAGTAAACAAAGCCTGTGGGGAAGTTACTCCCTGGAGCCCTTAAGCCACAAATGTTAATCAATAGCCATATCAAAGAATGTATGGAGCCCACGCACCTACAATGACTACCTAAGTTAGTATTCTGCCTCAGTGCTCTCAGGCCGGCCCCTCCAAGATCAGCCAAACCCAGCGGCCACAGATGCTGGGGAGGAGATGCAGGAAACAGAGTAGGTGGAGCCCGGCCTTGGCAGGTTGCTTTCAGAGTGACCGTCACAGGAAGGCTCTGTGAACAGCACGAGGGCTTAACAGGGTTCTTCATCGTGATCCCGGGGGAGTGACTCCCAAGACAATGGCCAGTGTGTGATGCCTTTTCTGTCCAAGCCAGGGACAAAATAAAAATGACAGTAACACACTGCTATGGAAACCAAGCAGGACCCTGTGGGCTCCTGGGCACACAAGCCTTTCTGAGTCCCCCATTGCTTGTTTTTAGGGAATAAACTCCAGCCTCCATGACCTTCCCTGAGTTCCAAGGGGCAGGTCCAAATAGTTGCTAATCGGGGAAGGGAGGGGATGCAGAGACCCGGGAGGACCGTCAAGAAACAATAGTGCAGCTTTGGGGCAGGTCCTGGTCCCTCCTCAGGAATACAGACAACAAGATCTCTGAGTTCTTCTGCCGCACTAAACCCCCCACCAAAGGGAAGACGTTAATGAAGCTTTCTTTATGCTGCAAAGAAGACCACCAGACCACTGGACACCAGCCTTGAAAACAACGCAAACGTACCTCTAGCCTGATCCTTATCTGCAGTCCTATTTTTCACTCCCCAAACTATAAAACCATCTCCCAACCTCTCCAAAGGAGGGCACAGTCTTTGAGGCCATAAAGACTGTCACCCTCCTTTGTTGGCAAAGCAATAAAACTATTTTTTCTCCTTCATGCAAAACTCTGTCTCCACATTTCTATTGGGCACCTTTGAGGACAGGCCAAGTTCCAGCAACACTATTAATATAACCCTGTTCTTGAACGTTCTCTGTCATTCAATCAGGTAAAGGAAAGAAGCATGCTCATGAGGAAGGAGAAGGAAAAAAGTACCATGACTTATTTACCTAGAAACTAAGTCATGTTTGTCAACCTAGAAAACTTGAGAGAAGGAATTTAAAAAACCAGAAGAATTAATATCAAGCGGCTGGCTACAAAACAAATACTCGAAAACCTATAATTGTCCTAGTCATCATTACGTAGGAAATATCATGGACTCCATGAGCAAATAACAACATAATTTATAAATGTTCCAGTGTAAAATTAGGATGAAATTGGCTGGGTCTTTTTTGCAGTGGTGTGTATTTTACTGAAGGACATAAAAATCGACTTGAATAATTGAAGCGAGATGCCTAGGCAGTGGAAGAGTTATTCCAAGATATGAATTTTTTTCAAACCAATTTGGAGGTTGAATGTAATTCTAATGAAAATACAAGAAGATTATTTTTGAACTTGTCAAGTAGATCTAACTTCATCCCAAAGAATAAATGCTCACAAAGAGCCAAGAAGTACTCGAGGAAATAAAAATAATGATGCCGGTGTTTGTGCTATGAGCATTGGCTAAAAGCTATGACAGTTAAACCAATGTGGCCATAGTTCAAAAATAGGCAGATATACAGAAAAGAAACTAAATATTTTAAGGAAACTAGCATATAATAAAATGGCACTTCATAGCAGTGGGTAAAAAAATACTAACTTTTAAAAGTTGAAAATTCCCACTGTTGGTGGGAATGTAGATTGGTGCGACCACTATGGAAAACAATATGGCAGTTCCTCAAAAGATTAAAAGTAGAACTACTTACTGTATGATTCAGTAATTCCACTTCTGGGTATTTAGCCAAAGAAAATGAAGCATATATATGCACCCCCATGTTCATTGCAGCATTGCTTACAATAGCCAAGACATGGAAACCACCCAAGTGTCTATATATACATAATGGGATATTATTCAGCCATGAAAGAATGAAATCTTGCCATTTCTACAACATGGATGAAGTTTGAGGGCATGATGCTAAGTGAAATAAGGCAAACAGAGAAAGACAAACACTCTATGAGCTCTCTTATATATGGAATCTAAAAAAAAAACGAAACAAAAATAAAAAGCCAAACTCCCAAAATCAAAGAAAAAATTCTTTCTTTTCTTGGCAGGAGTGGCAGGAGTTTGGGGGACAGGGAGAAATGAGTGACATGGGTTTAAAGATCAGAAGTGGGGAGACAGCTGCAGCCAAGACTCTAGAACTGGGCAAACTGCCAAAGAGGAATTCTAGGGAACAGGAGCAAGCCAGAGAACTCTGAGACCTCAGCGAGGGGATCCCAGATCACCGCCATGTGGCACCCTCCCGGTTGTGGCCACTCTGGAACGCCTTGTGCTCTGGTGAGCCTCTTAAAGGCATTTCTTGGCTCTGACAATTCTTTTGTACGTAATAGGTGCACCGGCTGTATCCAGAACAAAGTAGGTGGTCAGTAAATACATGCTAAAGGAATGAATGCATGAAAATGGCCTTGGGCCTTGCATGCTGCGCATGAAATCCTGATTTAAATGGTCTTGTTTCCAGTATCAATCTTAGGACCTCATGCCCAGAGTCAAACTTTTCCCTCTTACATAAAAACCATAAACATAAACTTGAAGTATTAATGAGAGATACTTTGGAAAGATCGGAAACAAAGGAGATTTTAAAGAGAAGAAAAAAAGGAAATGTAGAAGCTCAGACATATATATCAAAATTAATTCTAGGTGGATAAAATGTTTACATGTTAAAATAAAGAAGAATGTGTTTGTTTTTGTTTTGCTTTTTAGGGTCACACCTGTGGCATATGGAAGTTCCCAGGCTAGGGGTCAAATCGGAGCTGCAGCTGCCGGCCTATACCACAGCCAGAGCAACACAGATCCTTAACCCACTGACAGAGGCCAGGGATCAAACCCGTGTCCTCGTGGATTCTAGTCAGGTTCATTACCCCTGAGCCACAAAGGGAACATTGTAAAAGCCCTTACAATGCCTTTTTGATTTGCATTTCCTTCCTTGTCGATTTCATCTCTTATGAGATGCTTTCTTGTTATTCCTGTACTATTTCTCTTAAAAAAAAACATTACAGTCCAACCAAACATGATAAACAGGTCAATATGCAAACCGCACCTTTGAAAGAAGCTGAAGGGTTGAACTCTTCATAGAGGCAGAAACAAATTACACATCTGCTTACCGGCAAATTGGGACTACAGTTGCCTCATGCTATGCTCTGACTGTGCGTGTCTCCAAATTCACATGTTAAATACTATTGGAAGAAAATACAGAAGTAAGAGCTACAAGGTTTTTCCATTCCAATGAAATGTTTATTTCGCTGGTAAATGGATGGCTATAACAAAACAAATCATGGCTCCTTTCTGAAATCATTGCTTATTTTCATCCAGGAGACCAATTTCCTGTACTTTCAGTGCATGTCCTAATGGTGGATCCTTTCCAAGATGCTAAGAATAAATTTGCAGTCTTTAGAATCTTCCTCTCCAAAGGGCTGTGTCTCTGTCCTTCAGGCAGAGATGCAGCTGTGACCCATGCTGTATTTACTTTCAGTCACACATGAACTTAGCTAGGTACCTGAATTTCCATGATCTGAGACTCTCCAATGTCTCCTACCCTCATTTGCCTTACTTCTCTTTTTTGCAACATCTGAAGTCTGTGTGGATGCCCATCCTGCTTATATACAGATGTGCAGAGAAGATGCAATTAGCCTCAGCCAGCTGGCATAGCTGAGGGACAACAATGAAACATTTTCTGTATAATGCAATGAATTATCAATAACGAATGATTACATGTCACCCTTGTCTGGAGAGAATACTGATTCTACTGTATCACGAGAAGCAATTTCTGGTGTTAAATGAGGTGAGGAATGAATGGGAATTTTCCTCCACTTTCCCCTGTACTTTCAACTTTTGTGCTGAGCTCATTAGAACAGATCGATGGGAAGTCACTGGCGACACTGCCAAGTTATGAAAAGAAGGTGGAATTCATTCATCAGAAGGACAAACTGAATGGGTGTTCATTAAAAATATAAACTCAACAGATAAAAATGCTCAGCCCCATTTGTCTGTGCCATAGAGTCAGGGCGGCCAAGTAAATCTGTGTTTCAACTTGTTAAATTACTTATGTAGAGGCCACATCTTTTATGTGGTAGCATTGGTAATGTTTTGCAAAAAGGAAGTGTGGAGTGTAAGTTGTCTAAGTGATTTATGGCAGGAAGACCTATGCACTAATGTGTCAAGAGAAAGACTAGTGAACTGCCTCTAGAAAGCGCCAAGTTTGAGATGAATTCCTGGAGCCTCAAAGCAAAAGACCAAATGCTACATTGAATTCATTCTCATCCTCTCCCTCCCGCCCATCTATTTCAGACGTGGAGCTAAGCATGCATACTAGTTGTTACCCTAGCCTAGGGGTCCTACTCTTGCCTTCTGGAGACACATGGAACAAGCATGAAGTGGACAGCCTTGCACAGATAGGAAGGTATCCAGCAGGCCTCCACTGAGACTTCTTTCTTTTTGAGTCTCTCTCTCTCCATTCCTCCATCCATCCATCCATCCATCCATCCATCCATCCATCCATTTCTTTATCTCCTCACCCCACCTCCACTCTTACTGTTACTGACGTATCTCTCCAGAGCGCAGATACAGGCAATCGTAAATTTAAGTTCACGTTCTCCCTCCTAAATACAAAAGATAGAATATCATTCATATTGTTCTGCACGTTGCTGCTGTTTTTGATTCTCTGATTCAACAGAAGAAAGATTTATTCCCACCCCAGCCACCCCTCAACCAAGTGGCAGACTATTCCATTAGGTTGATACACCAAGATATTTTCAATTTTTTTGGGGGGGGGGTCTTTTTAGGGCCGCATCTGCTGCATAGGGAAGTTACCAGGCTAGAGGTTGAATCTGAGCTGTAGCCATCGGTCTATACCACAGCCACAGCAATGCTGGATCCGAGCTGAGCCTGTGACCTACACCACAGCTCAGGGGAACGCCTGATCCTTAACCCACTGAGTAAGGCCAGGGATCGAACCTACATCCTCATGGATACTAGCCAGATTTTCTTCCATTGAGCCATGACAGGAACTTGTGTTTTGTTTTTCATTTTGTTGCTTTTTTTAAAACTGATTTTCTTTTGATGGACATTTGGGTCATTTCCAGTCTTTTAAACTTAAAACTACAGTGAATAAAAAATAAATAAGCTATTTTGTACCTGTGCTTGAGGATCTGTAGGATAATTCCCAGAAGTGGACCATCTGGACAAAAGAGCAAAAGTACATATAACTTGGATAAATAGCACCACATTGTCCTCTGTAGGCAGTGTTGTACCAGTTTTTGCCCCTTCCCAGTGGCGTGGGGAAAGTCACCCCCTAGTGGAGCCCACAAGGGATCCAGTGTGTGCATAAAACTTAAAAGCCAATAATAAAAACAACTGGGACTTCTCTTGTGGCTCAGCATTACATTTTCTTTTCTTTCTTTCTTCCTTCCTTCCTTCCTTCCTCTCTTCCTTCTTCCTTCCTTCCTTCCTTCCTTCCTTCCTTCCTTCCTTCCTTCCTTCCTTCCTTTCTTTCTTTCTTTCTTTCTTTCTTTCTTTCTTTCTTTCTTTCTTTCTTTCTTTCTTTCTTTCTTGGTCTTTTTAGGGCTGTACCTGGGCATATGGAGGTTCCCAGGCTAAGGGTCAAATTGGAGCTGCAGCTGCAGGCCTACACCACAGCTGCAGGCCTACACCACTGCCATAGCAATGCCAGATCCAAGCCATGTCTTCGACCTACACCATAGTTCATGGCAATATCAGATCCTTAACCTGCTGACCAAGGCCTGGGATTGAACCTGTGTCCTCATGGATGCTAGTCAGATTCATTTTCCACTGAGCCACAACAGGAACTCTGGCTCAGCATCCCATTAACATCAAGTCGAATAGTCAGAATCATCTGTCCTTATTCTTATCAGAATGGGAGTGATGCCCATGCTAGAAACTTGGGGAAAATTCAGAGATATTTCCCACCAGCTCGCATTAGCCCATCAACAAGCCCGCTGCAGGAAGGGCCTTGACATACTTCTTACCATTTTACCATCATTTAGAAAGAACTATGTGCTTATTGCAGAACATTTAGAAGATAGTAAAATATGAAGTAGAAAATGAAGTCTCCCTTCTAGAGACACGTATAACATTTTATAATCTTAACATTTCTTTATAATGTATATCTGCGTTAAGATGGTAATTCCGGTGTATGTGGCTGTGTAGCACTGAAAAATGTTTGTCCAAGTTGAGATGAGCTGTACGTGTAAAAGTGTAAACGACACTGGAGTTTGAAGATTTAGCATGCAAAAATGTAAACCATAAAAATTTCATTAATAATTATTTCTATTGATTACAGGTTGAAATATTGTTATTTTTTCATATATTGGGCTAAATTATGTTATTACATTCACTCGGATTGTAACTTTGTACTTTTTAAATTTGGCTGCTGGAAAATTTATAATTATGCATGTGGCTCATTGTATTTCTATTGGACATGGCTATGGATTTTCTGTACATTAGACCATCTTTGTTTGAATATATCTGAGTGACCCGGAATATTTAAGACATGGATACATCATCCACGTTCTTGCTCAAGTAAGTATCCAATCACACGTGCCAGAGGAAGCAACTTAGAAAAAATGTCCAATAACCCAACACCATCTTAGTCCATGTGACTCTGATAGAGCTAAGTCCAAATGGGCTCACATATGCACAGTCGTCCAGACCTGGACAACTGGCCGATTCCATCCTCCAATCAGCAGTGGGCATGTGATCCAAGGCAGCTTAATTGCAGTCAGTTCCTAGACTTCTACAACTTCTGGAAAAGAGATGTGCTCTTTCCGTTAAGGTGACCCATAGAATAGAATTCTGTATCTGCTAGTGACTATTGCTAACCACACACAGAAATAAGGCAACAGAGAGGGAAGCAGTGTAGGAGATGGATGGGGACATGCCACCTTGTTTGGGTGCCTGGATACAGCCATGCCTGAAGGTGGAGACCTCTGGACTTTTCAGTTACAAGTGTCAGTATATTCTACTTACCACTCTCTCCCCTTAATTCATTTTTAATTAAGTTTCTGTCACTTGCAACCTGAAGAGCCCACACTAGTACATGTGCTACGAGTCTTTTGTGTGGAACCAAATGTTTTAGATGGTAAGAGAAACTGTCATGGATCCAGCATCTGTAACTCCTTGGCATTTCCATTCTTTATTCATTTTGCCTATGCTGTTGACTGTACTAAGGTAACAAATATATTATTTCTTGGGAATTGCACTGCCTCCCAATACACCATGCCCTAAGCCAACTGCTACGTTGACGATATAACTGAGGAAAAAGTGTTCTAATGTTTTAGTGTATTTTATGCAGTTATTAAATGTTATCAGCAAAGATAGAAAATGTTGAAGATAACAGGACCTATCCTTCAACCAAACCAAGGGTCTATTTTATCTTTACTTGTCCCTGTCCATACACACATTGTCCATATTTGGGTCTCTATTTGAGATCACGATGTCTATAAAGAATATTTATGCTTATTTCATTCATTGATGTATAATGAATATTTTGACATATGTCAAAAACATTTGAAATATGATTTGTAATGACTGGCGATACTCAGTTATATCAATGTGGAATCACTTCCCCTTCCTTTATCCTGTAGAACTGGGATGAATATTTCCTACTGTCTAGTTGGATTTTTGGTTTTATGCTTTGTAGTTTCATTGCTTTATGAATGTTCAATGTGGCTCCTGCAGTTCCTACTTTTTGGATCTTGAATTTTAAGATCCATTTTTGTAAATAATTAATTGGAACTGGAAAATATGGTATGTTTTGTATGGTTCAAAGTTTGATATGTGTATGTACATACACACACATATATATATATACACACACACATACATACATACAGTGCTAAGTGCTATTGACTCAATACGTTTTCAAGCCCTTAGGTTTCCAGTTTAGTCTGTTTTATCCTTAATGCCCTGATAGTGTTATGTTAAAAATCTGCTATTACCAAGGGCAGCGTCAAAGGGCTTGGTCAGGGCTTTTATTTCTGCATGCTCTCTATCAGCCAACAATTTCTAAAATTATTCCAAAGGAACATACAATCTAAAAAAAAATCCTGCCTTGCTGTGCACATACAGCTTCAAGGTGGTTCCTCAGGCCCTTTTCCCTATCAGAGTGCTACTGACAAAGCCATTCCAAATGGATACACATCTGGCACATCATTTAAAAATCCCTCAAGAACTATTTATTGAGCACCTACTATACTTACAGGCAATGTGCAATCTTTTAGTTCCTCTTTATCAAATAAGTGTGCTTTATATACTTTTGTTATTGTTTTGTATGTGGTTTCACGGCTCTGATGCCTTTGATTGCTGACTATATCTCTCAATTTAAATGACTTCTCCAGAGTTCCCATGGTGGCTCAGTGGTAATAAACCTGCCTAGGATCCATGAGGATGAGGGTTCGATTACTGGCCTTGCTCAGTGGGTTAAGGATCTGGCATTGCCACGAGCTGTGGCGTAGGTCTCAGATGCGGCTCAGATCTCACATTGCTGTGGCTGTGGCGTAGCCCTGCAGCTGCAGTTCTGACTCGACCCCTAGCCTGGGAACCTCTATATGCCACAGGAGCAGCCCTAAAAAGAAAAAACAAATGACTTCTCCCCTTGACCTACCCAGTATACAGGTTATCAGTTGGTTTCTGCTCAATTCCCAATATAACCTTCATTACTCTCCTTCATTACTGTAGCTGGCCTCTATAAACACTGAATGTAATGTTTATTTGCTGTTGCTGCTTGAACAAAGAATTTTTCTATCTTTGTAAGTCAAACAGTATGCCTCCAATTTAGTGACTCGTTTCGGCCAGCACCGTCAGTGTCATCTGACTCCATCCAATGCCCTTGCCATCAATATAAGGACGGCGGTATTCACTAGCTGCAGTCTTCTATTTTACAATAAAGACTAAATATTTATGGAGGCTCTTATATATTCCCAGCACTATTGGGGAGGAAATTTGGGAAAGTATCATAAATTCAGTCACTTGAAGTAAATACCTTTTTTAAATTTATTTTTCATTTTTATTAAAGTGTAGTTGATTTACAACATTGTGCCTATTTCTGCTGTACAGCATAGTGACCCAGTCATATATGTACTTACTTTTTCTCGTATTATCTTCCATCATAGTCCATCCCAAGAGATTGCACATAGTTCCCAGTGTTGTAGAGTAAGACCTCATTGCTTATCCATTCTAAAAGTAATAGTTTGCATCTACTAACCCCAAATTACCATCCATTCCACTCCTTCCTCTCTCCTCCTTCGCAACCACAAGTCTGTTCTCTATGTCTGTGAGTCTGTTTCTGTCTTGTAGATAGTTCATCTGTGCCATATTTTAGATTCCACATATAAGTGATATCATATGGTATTTGTCTTTCTCTTTCTGACTGACTTCACTTGGTATGAGAATCTTTAGTTGCATCCATGTTGCTGCAAACACCATTATTTCATTCTTTTTTATGGTTGAGTAGTATTCCATTGCATAGTAAAGTATTTATTACTTGTCAAACTCTAGCCTGGCCATTGAGAACATAGGGGTGAAGGCAGGTGTGCTCTTTAGCCATCTGAGGGGTCAGGGAAGGGAATTAAGGGCTCTCTAAGCTCCCCTGTAACCCTGAGAACAAAGAGCCTTGAGGGAGAGACAGGAAGGAAGGGAAGACATCCCTACAGGAGGGAGCCCCAGGGAAGGGACCGTTCCTCCCCTCTGGAGTTCTAGGTGGGCAGCCCAGAGCCCAGCAGAGAGCGGGGACCTGATATTGCCAACAAATCAGTGTGAGAGTGGGGGCACAAAGTCAGGCTGGCCATAGCAGTTACAGCAGTGTCACACTGTTAGTCTCACCCCACTCACAGGGGAGTGGGACCTGGGCTCCTCCAGTGATAGGCACAAGGGGCTTCCAGATGGGGACATACCTGGCTACATCCCCAAAGGGTACACTGCCCCACGCCCTCCTTGAGAGACTATTTCCGGGACCGAGAAAGGCAGACTCGAGGGGCATTCGGGTGATGACATGTCCAGGTAATTGGATGCTTTGGGCTTTATAGCCATCCAGTCTTTTTTATCAGTAATTTCAAAATCAGAGAGTTGAAAAGTGATTGAGATAGAAAATGGAAAATGGAAAAGAAATGATGTGTGCCCAAGTGAGAGTGATTCATGGACTGCTATTGAGGTTTTAATTTCCAGCCAGCTTGCCTAATCTCAGTTCCTGTGCCATTGAAGGAAATACAAAGTGTGATTTCATCACATTTATTCCTAATGAAGTTAAATAAAGCTGAAAGCTCGACAGTACATTGATACGCACTCAGAGCGTGGTGTGAAGCTTAATAAACCTCATTTAAAAGAACGAGGGCTGTGACATTCATCTTTTAATCAAATAAAGGAAGAACTTGGATGCCTTCTCTTGAGCAAATGCATCTCCTTCTCTAAATAAGTCTGTATGGTTCACTCCAGCTAGATCTATAAAAATGCCTACCTCCTAAAGCTTACACTTCAATTTCTAATTCTGTGAGCAATAATACATGTACAAACATAAGGCTTAGATGGTCTAGATGGAAAATCCCAGGATCTGTAAATGTTGGGGACTGAGACATCATTTCATCCCTTTCCTTCTATAGATAAAAATCAGGCCTGGGCCTGAGAAGTGCCTGACCCAAAGTAGACTGTGCCCAGCTCTCCAAGACCCAGACAAAAGGAAAAAAGAGGGGTTTGGAGGGCAACAGGACCCTGGTGCAAACAAAAGCAAGAATGAAATTAAGCTTTTAATTCAAACCTGACATGACTTGAGGATTCGATGTTAGGGCAATTCAAGAGGCATTTTCCATGAGCGGTGGTTTATTTCATTGGAGGCCATTTGTCTTCCTTCCTTAATCCTCTCAAGCATGAATTTAATATCTTTACTCTAAAACAAATAGCTCCTGCAAACCTCAAAGGACACAAAGGATATTACCATCTACCAAGCCCAATAAGATCATTAATTCTTTTGCTGGCCATTCTCTGGGTTGGTTGAAAAAACTGTGCGCTAAATGATACGATTTTTACTATGCTCCATGTTATAAGCATCCATTACACACGTGCTGAGTGGATCACAAGTCTTCAATACAGACCCTCTGCCCACCTGTTCTTTGAGGCCATCTCCGATTGTCATCTTTCCTTGTGGTCTTCCTAGGTGCTCAGCTCTCAGGATCTGCCTCTATTTCCAGACTCTAGACAAATCTCTCCCTAGTCTGCAGTTGGGCTTCTACCTCTTGGTCTGATGTTCATTTCAGACCTTAGCAATGACATCCACTAGCCCAGGCCCCAGAAGACATTTTCCTGAGAACTCCGTGAACACCCCACAAGGGGAAATCTCTCTCTCCAAGCTACACACCACTCTTCCCAGCTCTTTTCCCAAACAACTATTCTAGGCTTGCATAGGTTACCATAGAAACTTGGCAGAAAAAAAAAAAAAAAGAATTCCCATCGTGGTGCAGCAGAAATGAATCTGACTGGGAACCATGAGGTAGCGGGTTTGATCCCTGGCCTTACTAGGGGTTTAAGGATCTGGTGTGGCTGTGAGCTGTGGTGTAGGTCACAGATGGGGCTCAGATCCTGCATTGCTGTGGGTGTGTGTATAGCCCAGCAGCTGTAGCTCCGATTCGACCCCTAGGTTGGAAACTTCCATATGCCACAGGTGTGGCCCTAAAAAGAAAAAAAAGAAACTTAGCAGAGAGGTATTCTTATTTTTCCCTTTCCCTGCCTGGAAGATATTACCAACCACAACCCAAGATGCCTGATTGCCTTAGAACAGCCCACAGATGGTGGCTCAAACACTTAAAACCTGGCAAGAAGTTCCCCTGCAACCTCAGGGCATTTTTAAAGGGAAGAATAAGGAACAAGCAGAGGAGAAATGCTGTCTTCGTAATCCATGCATTCTTCCAGGAAAAACCCAGCTCCAAATATACTCTTTTTCCTTCTTTAAATCAGGTAGGAGAACCCTCTTCTGCCAGGGCTGCAGGCATGGTGTTGATAGGAACAAAGTGAGGTCTTGTCATGCCAAGAACAATTCAGCTTGGGAACCGCGCCATGAAGCCTGAGAGTTTCTGCTCTCGGAATCACGCTTGGGACATGTGTCAACCTAAAAGCTGAGAATGTTCTGGAACCAAATTGTCAGTTTTTTTGTTTGTTTGTTTTTGTCTTTTTGCCTTTTCTAGGGCTGCTCCCGCAGCATATGGAGATTCCCAGGCTAGGGGTCTAATTGGAGCCATAGCCACCGGCCTACACCAGAGACATAACAACTCAGGATCCGAGCCACGTCTGCCACCTACACCATAGCTCACAGCAATGCTGGATCCTCAACTCACTGAGCAAGGCCAGGGATCAAACCCGCAACCTCATGGTTCTTAGTCAGATTCGTTAACACTCTGTGCCATGACAGGAACTCCCAGATTGTCAGTTTTGATGTCACCAGCCCACATCAACTAGGGATGAACACAAGGTAGAAGAAGAGTAATGCAGGAGAAATATGATGAACTAAGCCAGGATGTAACCAGGATGCAGCTGTTGCCTGACTTCTCCTGCCTGAGGAGATAGATTCCCAAAGGAGGAGGGATTGGGAACACAACCCTGCAAACGCCTAGCTGTGGGGCCTCGAATGAATTCTGCATCACCTGGTAGAGGTTCAGGCACAGGCTTTATTTGGGGAAGGAGGAGCTTACAAAGGCAGGTGCATGGAGAGAAGAGACTGGGGGTTCGCCCTGTGGCCTGGCCCCGCTGTGGGTATGTGTTCCAAAGGACCGTGCTGGGTGCTCTGATTGGGCAGACAGCAGACTTACCAGAGGATGACACCCAAACTGCGGGGACCAGCAGTATGGATTTGGGTGCAGCTCTGGAGCAGCTGTCTGGGAAAGTGGCTCCAACAACCTGGAAATCTTAGGTCCTGTGGGAAGTTGAAGTCCCCTGTCCTGGTCTTGGTCAGCTCATCATCTGAGCAATCAGAGTGAGCTCCGGGGCTACTTTCTGGCCCTCTCTGTCCCTTGTTTGCAGCAAGTCAGGTAGCCCCTAGAATGATATCAGAGGCCAGGCAGGTGACATGAGGAGGGGCCCAGGGGGAATTTTGGGAGCTGCAGAGCGTGAGTCTCAGCCAAAGGTAACAGCTACCACCAGGGTCTGGATGGCTTTTTTCATGTAGGAATGTGTGCCCCATGTTGCCAGCAGTTTCTTTATAAAAGAAACCTGATCTCTAGAATTTAAAAAAACTCCTGATCTTGTATGTTGTTATTTAATTTTAATTCTTTTCTTTCTTCCTTTTTCTTTCTTTCTTTCTTTCTTTCTTTCTTTCTTTCTTTCTTTCTTTCTTTCTTTCTTTCTTTCTTTCTTTCTCTTTCCTTTCATTCCTTTCTTTCTTTCTTTCTTTCTTTCTTTTTCTTTCCTTTCTTTCATTTCTTTCTTTCTTTCTTTCTTTCTTTCTTTCTTTCTTTCTTTCTTTCTTTCTTTCTTTCTTTCTTTCTTCTTTCTTTCTTTCTTTCTTTTTCTTTCCTTTCATTCCTTTCTTTCTTTCTTTCTTTTTCTTTCCTTTCTTTCATTTCTTTCTTTCTTTCTTTCTTTCTTTCTTTCTTTCTTTCTTTCTTTCTTTCTTTCTTTCTTTCTTTCTTTCCTTTTCTTGTTTTGCTCATTAGGGCCACACGTGTGGTATATGGAAGTTCCCAGGCTATGGGTCGAATTGGAGCTGAAAATGCCGGCCTACTTATGTGACAGCCACAAGGCAGGATCTGAGTGAGCTGCGTCTGCGACCTCCACCACAGCTCATGGCAACGCCAGACCCTTAACCCACTGAGAGAGGCCAGGGATCGAACCACATCTTCATGGATACTGGCAGGGTTCATTACTGCTGAGCCACAATAGGAACTCCTAATTCATGTTTTTATTTTTTCATTTTTTAAATTTTTTTGAAGAATAGTTGATTTACACTGTTGTGTTAATTTCTGCCGTACAACAAAGTGATTCAGTTACACGTATTCACATAGCCGTGCTTTTTCATTCTTTTCCCATACAGGTTATTACAAAATATTGGGTAGAGTTCCTTGTGCTGCACACCGGATCCCCATTGGCCAGTTATTCCACATACAATAGTGTGCATAAGGCAGTCCCATAATTCATACTTTAAAATAGTTCGTGTGCCTCATAAAATCATCACTGAGCTGGATGCAGCCTCTGACTGCCAGTGTTAGCCTGTCCTGTAAACAAAAACTTGCAATGGGTTTTAATTCAGTAGGTATTTGCTTATTATATTATTTTTTTTGGCAAGTCTAATTTTTTTCTAGGTTAAAAATGTTGTGAAATTTCCGGTGTGCAGCATTATAATTTGACCTCCTTATACACCACAATGTGATCACCACTGCACATTTAGTTGTTATCCATTCACACCCACTTATTTGCTGGCAAACGGGAGACATCAATCTATTCTTCTGGAATGTCATGTGCTTGGGGGCATTGAGGAGAGAGGCCCTATTGTCCAGAGCAGTGCTTTGCCGAATTCTTTTTTTCAAATAAAACCTCTGTAGAACTAGTACAATACATAAAACTGATAAAAACGATAAATGGGTTCTTCCATTTCCACGGTGAAAGTAGATTTTCCGTGGTGAGTATATAAATAATATATGTTTGCTGGGGAGAAAAATAAAACAGTACAACACAGTATAAAGAAAAAAAAAATGAAAGTCTCTGAAATTAGACCTCCTGGGAGAGTCACCATTACCTTCTGCCATGATCCTTTTGTGCATCTCTCTCACACACACACACACACACACACACACACACACACACACACACAATTTACGCAAATGAGGCTTTGATGTATTTTCTTTTGTTGTTGTTGTTGTTGTTGTTGTTGTTGTTGCTATTTCTTGGGCCCCTCCCACGGCATATGGAGGTTCCCAGGCTAGGGGTCCAATCGGAGCTGCAGCCACCGGCCTACGCCAGAGCCACAGCAACGCGGGATCCGAGCCGCGTCTGCAACCTACACCACAGCTCACGGCAACGCCGGATCGTTAACCCACTGAGCAAGGGCAGGGACCGAACCCGCAACCTCATGGTTCCTAGTCGGATTAGTTAACCACTGCGCCACGACGGGAACTCCTGATGTATTTTCTGAGGACACTTTTTCTTTCTTTTCTTCCTCCTCTTGTTCTTCTTCCTCTTCTTCTTCTCCTTCTCCTTCTTCTTCTTTTGGCTGCACCCAGCATAATTTCCCACCACAGGGGTTGAACCTCTGCCACAGCAGAGACCTGAGCCACTGCCGTGGCAATGCCGGATCCTTAACCCCCTAGGCCACCAGGGAACTGCCATCATTTTTAATTTAAATTCTCACTTTGCTTTGGCGACCCTTCCTCTTCTCTTCAATTCCTCCCCTGTCTCTGTCTCCGTCTCCATCCCTAGTCCAACATGGTCACCTAATGTTTATTTTTCTATTTCTCTGTCTCCTTCTTATCTATGTTGATGTCTTTCTGTCTGTCTACCTATCTGCCTCTCTCTTTCTTTCCTATGTGAGTAAAATCAGATCGGGGGTCACTGTTTTGCGGGAGTAAGACTGCGCCACACATGCCTCTGTGCTCCTCGCTGTTCTCCCTCAGCATGGAAGCGACCCACGAACTCACCTCAACTACTCAGGACAGCAGAATGTTACGCACCTGCTTTATTCAGCGTCTCCTTTACTGATGCTGGTTCACGTTGTTTCCGGGTTTAGCCATTACAATTATGCTGCAAGAGGAGTTTCCTTTGTGGCTCAGCCACTTAAGGACACAGCGTTGTCTCTCTGAGGATGTGAGTTTGATCCCTGGCCTCAGTCAGCGGGTTAAGGATCTGGCATTGCTGTAAGTCGCTGTGTAGGTCAAAGACGTGGCTCCGACATAGGGTTGCTGTAGCTGTGGTGTAGGCCTGCAGCTGCAGCTCCAATTCCACCCCTACCATGGGAACTTCCATGTACTGTAGGTTTGGCCCTAAAAAGAAAAAAACACATTGCAGGAAACATTTTTGTACACAAAGTTTTATGTGTTGGTGCTTCTTATTCCTATGGGTAGAATCTAAAGAGTGGCTTACGGGATCAAAGAGTACATTTTTTTTGTCTTTTTTTTTTTTGGTCTTTCTTTTAGGGCCACACCTGTGGCATATGGAGGTACCCAGGCTAGGGGTCTAATCGGAGCTGTAGCTGCTGGCCTACGCCACAGTCACAGCAACGCAGGATCCGAGCCACGTCTGCAACCTACACCACAGCTCACGGCAATGCCGGATCCTTAGCCCACTGATCAAGGGCAGGGATTGAACCTGCAACCTCATGGTTCCTAGTCGGATTCGTTTCTGCTGTGCCGTGATGGGAATTCCACACTTTTAATTTTAAAACAGCCAGACTCTTTTCTAATTCCCATTTCTATCAGTGGTGAGTCAGAATCTTTTTTCCCTGAAAGCTTACCAGAGGGAGAATTTACAATTCATCTTAGTTTTGTCAGTCTGATGGGCTTAAGATGATAACACATTATTTATCTTGTGATTTTCAGAGTTCAGAGGGTTTTGTATCTGCCAGTTGGCTACGCTTTGCTATGAATCTCCTATTCTTTTCCTTAAATAATTAATTTGCACATTATAGATAGTCATTCTTTATCTGCCATGTGTTGAATTTTCTCTCCAATCTGCCATTTATCTGTTTTCTCTGAGAAATAGAAGTTACTGACTTTGAATTTGATATCTTTTGCCATGGAAAGTTAAAACAGCATTCTTTTTCAAGCAAATGCATTTAACTTTTCTCTTTTAACCTATTATCTTGTTTACGAAGGTCTCCCCATGATTGTGTGTGTGGAAGTGGAGAGATGCCCTAGAGTAGTAACCATGGGTAGTAACTCTTGGGTAGCAGGAATTTTCCTCTACCCTTCAAAGGTTCTTTCGACTAGTCTAGTAATCAAATTGACAAGAGACCGATTAATAGAAGGGAAATCAAATTTAATTTTGTAGGCACGGAAATTCAAAGACAGAAAGGTACAATGAGGTCTATGTGGGAGGTCCCATCGTGGCTCAGTGGTAAGGACCTCAACTAGGATCCCTGAGGACTCAGGTTTGATCCCACTGGCCTCTCTCAGTGGGTTCAGGATCGGCGTTGCCGTGAGCTATGGTGTAGGTCACAGACACAGCTCAGATCTGGCATTGCTGTGGCTGTGGTTGGTGTAGGCCGGCAGCTGCAGCTCTGATTCAACTCCTAGCCTGGGAACCTCCATATGCCACAAATGCAGCCCTAAAAAGCCAAAAAAAAAAAAAATGAGGCCTATGTGTCATCCTGAGCTAAGGAATGGGACAGGGGCCCGGACCTGCAAGGACAGCAGGGTCACTCACTCCACTGTAAGAGCAGATGTTTGGTAATTAGATGCCAGCCCTGCTATACAGATGAGCCATGCAGAGAAAAATGTATCTCTGGAAATAATTCTCATCCTGGGCAAACCCCCAATTTAAGGGCTTCTAGGTAGTTAAGGGAGGGGCAGAACTTTCTCTGAGTCTACAGAGTCTGGGTTGCTTTTAGCTCAAAGTAATCCACATGAGAAAGTGACACATTTGGGGGGCACTTGTCCCGAACCCCTTCCCTATCCCTTCTGGCTTAAGACAACAACAGTAACTATCTTGCAGCAGCAGCTTCTTCTTCTTCTCCTTCTTCTTCTTCTCCCTCTCCCTCTTCTTCTTCTTCTTTTTTTTTTGCTTTTTTAGGGCCAAACCTGCAGCATATGGCAGTTCCCGGGCTAGGGGTCGAATCAGAGCTTCAGATGCCAGCCTATACCACAACATGGGATCTGAGTCTTGTCTGCAACCTACACTGTGACAAACTGCAAACGGTACACCATGGCTCATGGCAACTCAGGATCATTAACCCACTTAGCAGGGCCAGGGATCAAACCCACATCCTCAGGGATTCTAGTTGGGTTCTTTACCACTGAGCCACAATGGGAACTCCTCTTGCAGCTTCTGGGGGACATAATTCTGGGTGTGGCTTATCTGGATGCTCATTTCCAGTCACCCGCAAGGCGGCAATCCAGCTGCAAGCTGAAGCTCTGGGCAGTCTTTGGGCTAGATTGGAGGAGAGCTGCTCCAGGCATGTGAGGCTGTGGGCAGCACTTAGCTTGCAGGCCCTTGCCCTGTGGGCCTCTCCAGGGACCAACTCATCACCTGGCTGCTGGCTTCATCAGAGTAAGCAAGCAAGAAGGGCCAGAGAGTGTGCCAGCCAAGGGGGAAGTCATGGGCTTTTCTACCCACATCTGGGAGGTGACATCAATCACTTTGCCTCACTCCATCCATTAGAAGTAAGTCACAGGAGTTCCCGTCGTGGCGCAGTGGTTAACTAATCCGACTAGGAACCATGAGGTTGCGGGTTCGGTCCCTGCCCTTGCTCAGTGGGTTAACGATCCGGCGTTGCCGTGAGCTGTGGTGTAGGTTGCAGACGCAGCTCGGATCCTGCGTTGCTGTGGCTCTGGTGTAGGCCAGTGGCTACAGCTCCGATTCAACCCCTAGCCTGGGAACCTCCATATGCCGCGGGAGCGGCCCAAGAAATGGCAACAACAACAACAACAAAAAAGAAAAAGACAAAAAGACAAAAAAAAAAAAAAGTAAGTCACTCTGTGTAACCCAGCCTGAGGGGGAGAGGCGTGGATTAAACGGGATATGAACATCCGGAGTCGGGCGGGGATGGGGGGGGATGGGGGGGGGGGGTGGGGGTGGGGTCATTAGGGACCATTTTAGAAATCTGTCTGCCCCCAGGACTGAGAAATCTGTCAGTGTGTGTGTGTGTGCTTCTGTTTTCAAGGAAATAGTTTTGTGTGGTTCATGCTTGATGTTTTTGGTTTATTTGCTTATTTTGACCTCGTAATTTTCAATTGAGTCAATTTATTTTTACGAATAATTACTGCCATGTCTTTTTTGTTTCTTTCTCTCTCCGTGTGAATACACTGATCTTCCAAGACCAACATCAACCCAAAGGCTCAATTTGGGAACCACTGGACCAGAAGTTTCCTTCCGGTTTTCAAACTCTCTATTGCTTTTCCAACCAGAAATTAACTTTCAAGTGCAGCAGTGCTCAGCCAAGGGCATTTCATCCATTACAAATGTGTCTTTATTGTCTAATTAAGCTGTTTAGGCGTTCGTGAGCTGGGAACCATACCTGGGCTTTATCTTTCCATTCATTAGGCAGAGGCTGCTTGATGTGCCTTTTGAAGCTGATACACTGACTTGCAATATTTTCCTTCCAAAAAGAAAGGCTTTAACCATGTGTAAACAGCATCACAAAGAAAACCCAGCTTAGCAATAGGCATAAAGATGTGGAACTTACTCAAGCTCCAATGAAATCAAAGATTATGCTCACAGGTATATTTTCTTGGAAGCTAAGTGCTCATTGCAAGTACAGAACTCAAACAGAAAGGTATGATTATGTATTTACAATTTTATCGAGGGTGCATATTTGTCTCTGTTTATCTGTTGAAGTTACAATAACCAGGATAGACTATCGTTTGGAAGCTGCCCAGCGAACCAAGCAGGAGAGAAAAGAGGATTTACTTCTGTGTGAGAAGATACTCATATTGGGGATGGTTTATGCTCTCTTTGAAGAAAAAAAAAAAGAATCATGAAACACATGTTAAGAAATTTTTATCATCAAGAGTAGCCTTTGTTCATCAAAATCAATGATGCTACTTTAAATCATTTTAAGAGTGTACCGTTTGCGTAATTAAGCGAGCAGTGTAGACATCAGACAAACATAGGGGTGACAGATTTATTTCAGATTAAAATAATCAGAAGCTAGGAAGGCATGTTAGTGATTTTCATAAACATGTGTTTTTTTTAGCACTCATGGAATATCTGGCCAATTAATGCTGTCAAATGCATACCCTCACCATTTATTCTTTTTTTTTTTTTTTGGTCTTTTCTAGGGCCCCACCCATGGCATATGGAGGTTCCCAAGCTAGGGGTCTAATCGGGGGTGTAGCCACCGGCCTACACCACAGCCACAGCAACGCTGGATCCTTAACCCACTGAGCCAGGTCAGGGATCGAAACCGCAACCTCATGGTTCCTAGTCAGGTTCATTAACCACTGAGCCACGATGGGAACTCCATCACGAGATGATTTTTGACACATACACACACATGGAACCATCAGCACAACAAAGATAATGAACTTTTACATCAACCCCAAATTTTCTTTGTCCCCCTTGGATTTATCCCTTTTCAACCACCCTCAGCCTCTCCCTCCCACCCTCCCCAGGCAACCTCTGACCTGCTTTTCTGACCCTACTGATTGCTTTGTATTTTCCAGAATTTTTGTTTTGTTTTGTTTAGGGCCACACCCGA
The DNA here is from genome assembly GCF_016906955.1 of Phacochoerus africanus. Classification (NCBI taxonomy): domain Eukaryota; kingdom Metazoa; phylum Chordata; class Mammalia; order Artiodactyla; family Suidae; genus Phacochoerus; species Phacochoerus africanus. The sequence continues at coordinate 50,317,683 of NC_062552.1, forward strand.
GGCATATGGAGGTTCCCAGGCTAGGGATTGAATTGGAGCTATAGCTGCTGGCCTACACCACAGCCACAGCCACAAAGGATCCGAACCGAGTCTTCGACCTACACTGCAGCTCATAACAATGCTGGATCTTTAACCCACTGATGGAGGCCGAGGGTCAAACCGGAAACCTCATGGTTACCGCTCAGATTAGTTTCCACTGTGCCACTACGGGAACACCCTCCAGGATTTTTTATAAATTGAATTATCCAAAATGTAGTTTGACATCTGGCTTCTTTCACCACCATATTTACTTTGAGATGCAACCACGTTTCTGGGTATATCAATATGGCTGACTAGCAGTCAGCATGAAGGTACCAAACTATGTTTATCCGTATTCATCTCTTGAAAAATATGTGGGTTGTTCCAGCTTTCGGCTGTAAATAAGTAGAGCTACTATAAACTTTCACATACAAGTGTCTCTTGCAGACTTTTGCTTTTATTTCTTTGGGCTAAATATCTAGCAGCACGATAGTATTTAAAAAAAAAACCTCAATTTTATTATATTTATAGGTGGGTTTTATGGCTTAACTTTTTTTCCAGTCAAACCATTTTCCAAAGGGATCAGACAATTTTATATTTCTGTCAGTGCATAGCAGTGTGTGAGAGGTTCGCTTCCTCCACATCTTTGGCTACCCTCCTGGATGCCAAGTAAGGGGGGAGGCAGATGGTCGGATGGCTGGATGGGAGCCGGGCAGCCAGGGGTCTGCTTTCCCTGGACAGGTGGTCAGGGGAGTGAAGAGGAAGGATTTGGTGTGAAGGATGAGGCTCGCTGAGGCTTTCAGTGAAAGAACCGTCCATAGGAGACAACTAAGTGCCTCACATGAACGAATAAGTGAAGGAACCAGGGAGTGAGACCAAGAATTTCCTACTGGGAGTCGGAGGGTCTTTCCAGGATGGACTGAGATGGGTAACGTAAATGTTAAAGCCTGAGACCTTGTGGTGTGGGACTGGGGAGCACGTGGTTAGGTTTCTTGTCCTTCATGTCATCTCGTTTTCTACTGAGAGTGAATGAATGTATAATATTGACCAGGAGGTTATGAGAGTGGGGAGTGAAGGTCACGCCAGTGAGGAAGCTTGGTGTGCTGTGCAGCTCTAGGTCCCTGCCCTGGTGGGCCCGGAGCTGCCCCCAGCGGAGAGAAGGAAAGATCTGGGCAGATCCCATCCCACAGCTCCAGGGACCTCAGCATCACACTTAGGATCACATCAGAATCACATGATCAATTCCACTTAACCGGCCCTTCCGCGGTCAATCTCACTTCCACAGCTTTTCCCCACCCAGTCAACGCCCCCATCTTCGCTGCCTCTCCCCTGTGCTGCCCCCCAACCCCGGCCCAGCCTTGAGTCCCCTTCCCTTCTTGACCTGGCCACTAACACCTCTCCAGGCTCCTCTTCTCCACCTGCTGTCTCTCCCTGGTCCTTTCACTTCTCTCTACCCACAGAAACACGCACAACTGGTGTCCAACGCTCGCTGCATCCAGGGCTCTTCAAACCACCTCCCACTCAGAAACATGCACACGCCCTGAAGCTTACGCGTCTGACCCACGCATGCGCACTCTGAGGTTTTCCCCATTGGCCATGGAGGTAGGGATCAGAGGCTGGCGTCTGTTTTCTGCCTTCAGAAGTAGTTCTTCTCACAGGGACTCGTTCAAGGAGCTTGTTTAGAGAAAACTTTTCACCGGTTACTGCCGCTTGGTTAAAGTGGACACAGGCAACAAGTGTACATGCAAAAATCTTAACAGAGTGTACGCATTACTATGTCTTTAAGTATAATTCCCTCCAAGGGGACCCTCCCTTAAGGAAAAGTTGAAGAGATGAGTTATTTCTCCTGTTGGATGCTAACACCCTAAATTTACTAACAAATCACTTCACAGACAACATCTCTTTAAGAAATAGCATAATAATATGAAGGTTCCAGGGAAACAGCTGATTTCCATCTGCCAAAGGACAAATTCATTTGGCATTAAACAGAAAAAATAACTTGGAAGATCCCCCAATTATAAACGTCAGATCCCAAGGTGTCTTAGAATGTCATCCCAGTGACTGTTGGCATAAGGTGCCACTATTGTTAGCACCATTGTGCTCAAGAGACTATGTCCCAGCACTGTACCCAACACAGGGTACCCTGCGCTGGGTACAGTGATGGCACAGGAAGGGGGTCTGGTAAGACCTGAGATTTCAAGAGGTGGACAGAGACGCCACCAGAGATTCCTGAGACCAGAGCACAAAGGCCGGGATCCAGGCCCCAGAGCTCGCGCAATTCACACTCTGTTCTCAGAAACCTCAACCCTGGAGAACAAAGTCAGGAAGCCTAGAACTTCTTCTTCTTCTTCTTCCTTTTTTTTTTTTTTAGGGCCGCACCCGCAGCATATGGAGGTTCTCAGGCTAGGGGTCTAATCGGAGCTACAGCTGCCTGCCTACACCACAACCACAGCAACGCCAGATCCAAGCTGCGTCTACGACCTACACCACCGCTCACGGCAACGCCGGATCCTGAAGCCCAGAATTTTCCAATCAGGAAGCCCCAGCGCCCGGCCCAGGGAGACCCCCCCGGCTAGCAGAGCGGTCTCTGTGCTCGCCTTGCACTGAGTGGACCTCCAATTCGGCCAGCTTCAAGCGCGGGCGGAGCGGCGGTAGGTGCGTTGCGAATATTACACTGGAGCGCGCACCATGCAGGGGAAAGTGGCCCTGGGACCCGGGAACCAGCCGCGCCGCGTCTACGCAGGAGCGCATCCTGGGCTCCCCGCCCAACCCCGCCGACAACGAGGCCCTGGACGGCGTCCCAGAGGCTGGTGAGCCGCGAGCCGGCTGCCACGTGTTCCCTGCGCCCCGGGCGCACGCCGAGCGCGGAATCCGGGGAGGCTTCGGCTGCCGGGTCTTCTCTGAGCAGCTGCTGGAGCGCCGGCCGCGGGTTCCGCTCCACGTGGTCGCGACGCTGCCACCTGAGCGCCCAGCGGCGCCTCCTGGCGGCCGAGAGGCGGGAGGGGCGGGCCCAGGAGGAAGGCTGCCTGCGCCTGGAGGCGGAGGCCAGGGGAGCACGCGGAGCCGGGCTCTGAGGCAGCTGCGGCGCGAGCAGGAGCGGCTGCAGAGGCAGGAGGCCCGGCGGGTGCGCGAGGTGGAAGGGCCGAGCTCAGGGAGCAGCGCTGGAGGGTAGGGCCTGTCCTGACCGTACTTGGGGCGAGCTCCCCATCCACCCCGGGAGCTCCTGCACTTGCCCTCAGGGTCCACTCCCGCCCCAGAGGGGCTCTTGGAGGGGCCCAGGGCCTTGGGACAGCCGACTCCGGTCGCCAAGTCAGGGCAGAGTGTCGCCCGCCAGGACAGACTGGAGGTCTCACCTAGAGAATGAGGAGTTGACCCTGAAGAGGGCTATGGTGTAAGTCGAGAAAGAAAAGGGGATTTCAGGGGGCTCTGAGCGCCAGGAGAGGGCCTCGGTTAAGGCAGTTTTGAGGAAGTGAAGTTGTCCAGGGGGAGTGTCACTGATGACCCAGGAGGACTCCAGGACATGGGGAAAACAGCGTGCGAGGAGAACAAGCCAAGTCAATAGGGCCCCTTTGCGGCCACCTCCAGCGAGAGGCAGGGAAGGGGCTCTGTAGGAGGTGGGCAGGGCCTCCACGGGATTGGTGAGCTCACCATCAGAGGTCTCTAGCCTCCCTGGGAGGACTGGGGTTGGAGGGGTGTGTGTTTCCTCTTGGGAGGAATGGAGGTGGCAGCTGGGCTTGGGTGCCCTGCCCTGCTCAGATCGGTAGATCCGATCGAGTTCTGCAAGGGAGCCTCCCAAGTGCAATGGAAGCAGCTTCAAAACTTTATCCTTTGAGAGCAGTTTTACCCTCTGATAATGAACACCGTTCATGGCACATGCTCATTCTTTCTTTGTCCTGTGGTATGAAGATAGGATCTAACTTTTTTTTGTCTTTTTTTTTTGTCTTTTTAGGGTCGCACCCATAGCATATGGAAGTTCCCAGGCTAGGGGTTGAGTTGGAGTTGCAGCCGATGGCCTACACCACAGCCACAGCAACACCAGATCCAAGTGGCATTTTTGACCTACACTACAGCTCACAGCAATGTCGGATCCTTAACCCACTGAGCGGGGCCGGGGATCAAACCTGCATCCTCATGGATACTAGTCGGATTCAAATCTTTGAAGCCAACAGAAAGATTTTTTATACATATTTAAATATATTCATCTAAAAAGTTATTTTCATTTTTAAAGATGAAATAAATTATTTATATCTTTCAAATGTGGATTGAACGTTGCTCTCCTTTTAATATGACACATTCAAAAGCATATGTCCATTGAACTTTTTTAAAAAAAAAGTTTTAAAAATATGTACTTTTAAAGCTCACAAAAATATGTAATTTTTCAGCTCACAAAGGTCTCACATTTCTGTAGCACGCTTAACAATACAGATTTTTTAAAAAGAAGTTATAGTCACAACCACCTCCTCATATGTAAATTGTACTTCCTGCCTTAAGGTGTCCAATTTTTAAAAATATTTGCCTATTTTCCTTACTTTTTCCTTTCTTCAATATATCTGTATATAGTCATAGGCATACACGTAGATCTTTTTTTTTAGGGTATTTTTTTTAAAATGGAAATTGGATCATACTCTACCCACATTGCTCTGCCCATCAGAAGGGTATGTGCTATTGGAATGAGCAGGGGGAAGGGCGGTGGGGTAGTGGCAGCACCGTCGCAACCTGCCCTGTTGCCAACACCACGGAAGGCAGGTTGGGAGCCCAGCATCTAGCCCGGCCTGTCCGCAGCCTCAGGTTGCCAGGCCCCTACTGACACAGAGTCTCAGAGGCCATGCTCTTGGAATATGGCTCCACACTCTCCAGGCTGGAGCTACTACCCTGGAGCGCCCTCCCAGGGCACTCACTTCTAGCTGGGGGCCTAGGACCACACCAGTGCTCTTCTGGAGGCTCCCCGAACTGCTGCGTGCACAGGGCCAGGGTTTGCCCACCTCCATTGCAGCAGCAGTTCTGGCTGTGTGTTGTCCCTGTGGACATCCAGGCATTTTTTAGGGTCTTTTTCCCGTCTGCCTAGCCTTGTAGGAATAGACACTGCAGGGTGAGCGGGTTTATGGCTATGCATCACCCTGTGCTTTGCTGGGGTCCACTGCTGCTCCACCCAGCACATGATCTCAATGGTGAGAGTTTATGGATCCTTTCCAATGGTGTGCTTTCCTGATCTTCTTTTCTCATGCGGCTCTGTTTCCTTCCTCTCCTGGACTCCTCCCCACTTTATCCCTTGGGATAGTCCCCCAGTTCTTTGTCCTCACTTTCACATGACTCTTGAGGCCCCAGATGCCCAGCCTGTAGGAATCCCATGAAAGAGGCTAAGAAGAGGTTCATGTGCCAATAGCTGCTCAGGACCTCGGGGTGAGAGGCCTGAGGATCTGCATTTCTTGCAAGATCGTCAGATAATTCTGGTGCTGATAAGGGGGGAGCCTTCATTTTATAGGGTCACTCATGAGACTGGCCTGATTTCCCAATGCGCCTCCGTGCTGTGCATGGTCTAGCTGGAAGGCTTAGGAAGGAGGTGAAGCTAAAGGACAAAGAGTCTGCAGCAAAGCCTGCTTGGTCTTGGCTGGTACCTTTCAGAGTCACCACTGGCATCACTGGCTGTGAACTGACTGTCCTATGGCTGGACCAGAGAACTATCCAAATGAGCTCCAAACAGACTCTCCAGATCTAACTTCTGGGTAAGACATGAACTTAGAAAATTCAACATTAGCAACAAATCCTGCTTAGTATTACTTCCTAAAAAAAAAAAAAAAAGCCTGAACAAAATCCTAAAGGGCATGAAATAAGCCTCTTCCTTTTGGCAGCCTCCCTGGTCCCAGCTTTCTCATCGCCTAACATTTGAGAGTGTACAGACTAAAATTCTTGGAATAAAGATCCCAGGAACATTGCTGTCACCTGGTGTAGGTTTCCCTCACCGCTGGGTCAGGCATTTGTCTGAGATCCTCCTGGGACACCAAGCTACAGAGGTACAGAGGATTTCCAGCCATGGGCATGACCGCAGTGACCTTGAGCCCCCAAGTCCTGAGAACGTCCCATAGCCAGAGATAACACTCTGCACTGATTTTGCTTCATCAGGGATCTCAGGATTATTCGGGTTACTGTGTCCCTTTTAGCAACTGTTCTGGTAAAAGACATGTGAGAGCACTGTTTCTTGGTGCCTGGCACCCTGAAAATATGTCACCTCTGAGGGGGACAAGCAGCTGTGTGAGCTACCACCTTAAGACTGACAGAGGCCACAGAACACTGAGAAAGGGAGAGATGAACAGTTAGGAAGGCCTGATTCTACAGGCAGCCAGGGACAGACACCCCAACTTGCAAAGCTGGCCCCTGGTAGAGCACATTGATCTTGGGGGTCCTGGGCCCATTTCTACTTTCCGAGAAAGTCTTTTGCCCTGAACCTTTTCAACTGGATTGGAAGTGCCTTTGACTTAAGATACAAATGAGCCTCCAACACCTCTTGCAGGGCCTGATGGGTCAGGAGGCCCTGCCTAACCCCACCTTGTTCTTTCTGCAGTAGAGGGCCTGTCAGTTTAGTCTTTTGCTCATCAGCTGACCTCTCCTTGGATGGATTAGTGGACCTGGAAGACACCCTGCCGAGAAATACTTCCTGGGTTCAGCTTATCTCTGCTGATAGCTCATTTCCCTGTTTTACTACACAGGTGAGAAATGGGGCCAGGAGAGAGGCATGGAGACATGAACCCTGATCTGGTAGCATCATTTCCTTCTTTTCGAGGAGGGAAGAGGTAAGGAAGACAGCAGTTGCTGTGTCCTTTTACATGTGTGTGATGAAGCCCTCATGAAGGTAAGGAGCAGGTGGGAAATGCTTTGCTTTTCTGTTTAAGGACCTCTGTTGGTAGAGGTATGGATTATGTTTTCCACATGAGGAAGGAGGAAGGAAACAAAGAAGAGGCTAATTAATATGTATGACATGAGCCCATATGGGTAAAACAATGGCAAATATCTGAACATATTCGAATACCTATATATGTGTATATACATACATATATATGTGTGTGTGTGTGCATAACTGAGCAGATGTGTTTCTCTGTAAGTATGAGTACAATCACTTCAGCAAGGATGAGATAAGCTACTTGTTAGATGATTAGAACTTTCTTGACTCAAGGGGTGGAGAGTTACAACCTGTGGAAAGGACATTGTTTAGAGAAAATACTTCGTTCTTTAGGCTTATATTGGTAAGTGTATATAATGTGTTCTAAGCAATTATTTAAATTCATTTATGTGTAAATGTACATTAAGTTAAGAACCAAAAAGACTGTGTTAGCTACACCTACTAACAGGAACCCATCAGAGATGGTCAAGTGAAAAATGGAGAACAACATGGTTAGAATGTGATCCAGCTTCTAAAACAGCAAAGAAACAGAGCTACCAGTGACCCTGTGATGGCATATATATGTTTTTCCTAGTCCATTTGGGGTGATAAAACAAAAGACCACAGCCTAGGTGGCTTACAGACAATAAAAATTTATTTCTCACAATTCTGGAGGCCAGAGTTCCCACTATGCCACCATGGGATTGGCATCGTCTCTGCATCACTAAGACTCAGATTCAATCCCTGGCCAGGCACAGTCAGTTAAGGTTCCAGCTTTGCCACAGCTGCAGATTGGATCTGATCCCTGACCTGGGAACTCCATATGCCTGCACAGCGTGGCCAAAAGAGAAAAAAAAATTCTGGAGGCTGGAAGTCCAAGACCTGGGTACCATTTGGACAGATGAGACCTGTCTAGATCATCTGTCTAGATCCCACCTGTGTCCTCATATGGTGGAGGAGGTAGGAACTTGGTGGGATCTCTTGATAAGGCCACTAATCCTCATTATGAGGACACCACCCTCAAGACCTAATCACCTCTGAAAGGTGATCTCATCACATTGGGTGTTATTTTAGGGAGACAAATATTAAGACACAGCAGTGTCTGAGCAAAGAGGTATGTATGGAAGGATAGTATGTTTTTCAATATAAACACCTTCAGGGAGGTGGTGAAATTGACATATAACAGGATATCTGATTATAGTTTATTTTTATAAAATGTTGTAGGTATATGTGCTATAATAAGAATATAAGACCTAAGTTAAAACTGTCATAGATATATAGTTTTAAATTTCGCATTACAATAGGGATCAATCTGTCTTTAAAGTTGGGTTCAAAGATTTGAACCATTGAATGAAAACACGCTTAGTTGTCTGTACAAAAGTCAGGCCCAGCAGAGCTCTGCTTTCACTTAGTCATTCACATTACGCACGTAGTTGTCTTCTCAGGGATGGTTCTTTCAGTGAAAGCCTCAGTGAGTCTCATCCCTCACACCAAATCCTTTCTCTTCACTTCCCTGGTCCAAGGAAAGCAGACTTCTGGCCGCCCAGCTCCCATGCAGCCTTCAGACCATCTGCCTCCCCCTGCCGAGACCAGCTCAGCAGGTGAGGGCTGAAGAACGAGTGCTGTGAAACTTAAAAGATTAACATAAAACACAGAGACATTTATCTTAATCAAAGGTGGGAACAGGGGGACTCAAGTTCTCAAGGACCAAGAGCACCGCCTCAAGAGCTTTTATTGTGCTCTTTAGGATTAATCAAGTGAGGAGGGGGCTGCAGGTGCAGGATATAGTTTTTTTATTTTTTAAAAGTCATGTAGCTGGTAGTTGGTTAAGCTTTTACTCTGACCTTTAGGCAATTAACAATCATTAGCACTGAGGAAGACTGGCATCAGCTGTCTACACATGGCATCTAGAGAATCACTATTGTGCTTCCGCAGACAGCGTGCCCATCTGCCGCAACTGGCGTGCCTAGGTTTGCACCTCCTTCTCCTTGCTGGTGCATATCCTGGTAATGACCCCTCATAAACCCTCTGGGGCCATGAGGCTCCTCTTTCTCTTATTTTAACAAGACATATGCTGTGCAAACAGCGTGCCTATTTGTACAGGTCTGGCATGTCTAGACCAATGCATTATGTCCTCGTTCAGCTGACCACATGAATAACTTATGCCTTTTGGTCTTTGTTCTTAAGTTTAAGTTATTTACCAGCACTGCAACTGTTTTCCAAGCAGGAATAGAGGGTAAAGTAAAGCAAGACAAGATGGAGTTTTCAGCCGAGAAAATAGAAGCAGAGAGGCTAAGAAAAGATTGTAGAAACACGTCTCCCGACATCCCCCCTTACCTGGCCTCTTAGAGAAAGTCTCTTCCTCCATAACGCTGCTCATTTGTCCTGTCAGGGCAAAGATGACCTCAAAGTGGTCTCTGAAGGATTTTTCTCCCTCCTCCCAATCTCAGGTGGGGTCTCAATCTCTCGCAGACTGAGGACAGTGATTTAATCCTGGGTTCCTGCGACACAGCACCTGCAGGTGCTGTGCCACAGGGAGATCTCAGATCCACAACCTCTGGGAGCAGCTGGGATCTGAGTGAGCTCCCAGGCTTCCAGTAAGCCCTGTATGATGTCATCGCTGACACAGCTCGGTTCCGAGGGCCCAGTTTGAACCTCAGCATGGCAACTGTTGAAGCAGGGATGGGGGAACAGTGAGGAAAGATTATATGATGATTATATAATGAAATGATGTGGAACCTTTCCCTGCCTGTCTGTTTGGAGAGAGGATGGGGTTTCAGGGACTGGTACAGATGGTGATGGGCCATTGCTTTCTCCCAGGCTGCTCATCGGATTGAGATATGTCTCTCTAGCCCTGGTCACTCGGGATCCACTCAGAACCCCTCTCAGGTCTCCTTTGCCTCTGAGCATTCTGACAGGCTGTTCCCTTTGACTAGAAGACTGTCTTTCCCCTCTCTCCTGGCCCCGCCTTATTATGGTGGGACATGGGGACACAGAAAGCTGACCCTGGCCATGCTCCTGGGTTTGATCCCTTCTCCCCCACCAATGGCCCTGTGTTCTTGGCCCAGGAAGTCAGCCTCTGTCTGCCTTGCTTCCTGACCTATACAATGGAGAGAACTCTGTCCAACTGATAGCATCATTCAGAGGTTGAAGAGGCAACCACGTGAGGGTTAAGAACAGTGACAGCTACAGACCAAGACCAGGCTCTGGTCACTGTACTCATCTGCAGGTACAGCTCACGGGGGGCGGGGGGGTGGTGTGTGTGCTCAGACTGGCTGATGCCTATGCTCTGTGCATTGACAGCTGCCCAGCACCCCAGCCCCATCACTGTGCTCCTCTAGGTTACAGGACAGGCTCATTTACACATCTGTCTCCTTTCAATGGGCTGTGAGCAATGTGGGGGCAGATATAGGATCTGCCCTATGTCTACAGTTCCAGGAAGTAGGACAGGGACTGATGCATAGTAGGTGCCCAGAGTGCATTTGCTGAGTGCATGAATGCATGAATGGTGACTTCCACAGAAGACCCATCCATCAGAGGCATCCCGTGCAGACTGGGACTGTTTGCACTGGCTCTGGAGGCACTGTTACTCACAGGTGGACATTTGGCCCCTCATTCTTGACCTTCTGGCCTCAAGCCCTGGGAAGGGCTCCTATGAAGCTCCTCAGCCCTCCATGTGCTCCCCTTGGGGATGGGGGAAAGGCATAGGATATGGCCTCCCAGGAAGGCATGGAGGTTCAGGACCTCTGCCTATCTGATAGGTTTAGAAGGGCACTTGGGGAAAGCTCACTGTCCACTGCTTGAGTTGGATGCTGGCTTTGTTCTGGAGGCCGTTTAGAAGAATTAGCAGTCTTTGGGAACCTTTGGAGGAGAGTTTGAGAAAGTTGAAGGGGTGAGCAGAGAGCCACCTGACACCTCAGAGGAAAATGAAGGCTCTCTGCTGGCAAGAAAGGAGGTTGTTTGTGTGACTCCAGAAGGTAGGACAGGACAAGTTGTTGGAAACACAACAGGAAAAAAAATCAGTGTTGGTTCAGAAATGTAGCAGAAATGCCCCATTGGTCTCATCCTCTCTCCGCAGGCTTTTCTCTGTCTATGCCACCCTCACCTGCACTGGCCCACAGAACACTTGGAGATTCCTGAATGACCAGAACATGACCCACATCCTCGCCCCCTCATATTTCCAAATTTGGTTCAAGTATTCCTTCCTAGTTGAATCCTTTCCTGACCAACCCCTAGTATAACTTCCCACCCCTGTTGGGTATCCCATTGTATTCAAGAAATGCTTTGCTATAGCTTAGAACACATCTGATTACAATTGTGAAAATAGCTACACATTCTCCCTCTCTCTGTATCCAGAGAGAGGATACAGTCATCCCTGTGTGATGACTTTGACTTTACATCTTTCTTCAAGAGCATGATTCTTCCTCCATCCCTTGAATAGGAACTGTGCCCACGGACAGTGGCGAACCTGATATAAGCAGAGACATGACATGGTCTTCCACCTTGGACATATCCTCCTGACCCCCTTCAAATCCTGAAACCCCCCATGAGAAGCAACCCAGGTCTGCCTGCTGGATGATGAGCCATCTTGTAGAGGTGATCCTGCTGGTGTTGCTGGGCTACTTTAGGAGAAGTTGGCCTCCTGCTGATCTGGCAGCTGGTGGCAGACACATGAGCAAGTCTAGCTGAGAACAGCTGAGCCAGCCCACACCACCAGAACCCCAGTGGAAACCAGCAAAATCATGAACTAATTGAACAGTGGTTGTTTTCAGTCACTACATTTCTGGGTCATTTGCTAACTGATACACCTGTCAACTTGGCTGTTTCTCTTGCCTGACAGTGAGGAAGCTTTTCTTAGTCATTTCTGAATCAAGAGCATCTGTCATAGGGTCTATCATGTAGACATTATCCAGTAAATCTATGTGGACAGAAGGGATGAAGGGATGATGTATACTGTGTGTGTAAGTGTGAATTTGTGCAGAACTTGTTATTTATTTATTGCTTTTTAGGGCCTCACCCGAGGCATATGGAGGTTCCCAGGCTAGGGGTTAAATTGGAACTACAGCCGCTGGCTTATACAGCCACAGCAACTCGGGATCCAAGTCGCATCTGCAACCTACACCACAGCCCAAGGCAACGCTGAATCCTCAACCCACTGAGCGAGGCCAGGGATTAAACCCACATCCTCATGGTTCCTAGTTGGATTCGTTTCTGCAGCGCCATGATGGGAACTCCCTGAGCTGAGGCTTTCACAGCAGACCCTGAGAGCCAGGCCCTTTGGGCAGCATCTGCCTTGCAGAGCTCAGCTTCTCCTTGAAATGAGGTAGGGCAGGAAGAAAATATAGGCTTTCTGTGCAGTTTAATGTTTCCACAAATTATCTCTCTGTGCGTGTTCAATGGCCCCAAAGAACAATCCCTTCAAGCTTCTTAGAAGTTACTAGATGATGGAAACAGAATCTTTAACTGCATTGGTATCTGTACAGAAGGACTCAAAGAGCAGAGGCAGCAGTACAAGGAAGTGGTGACATAAGCAGGTGGGGAGAGGAATAACCCCATTCTTTCTTGGTGGCATCCTCACCATCAAACCCCGACGCCTTGGAAGTCACTGGAAGGATTTTATCCTCAGACCTCCACAAAGAGCACCTTTCAGAGTCCCCCAGGAGTCCCCCAGGCAGTAATGCCTTAGGGTTCCAGTCTCAGCTGCAAATGATGTTAAAAATATAAAAGCCCCCAGAGCTGTCAAGATAGGAAGTAAAAAACGATAAAATGAAACAGATTTTCTTTTACCGCTGAGTGTTTTTAAGGGCTTTGTTTACAGTGGGTTCACAGTGAATAGAGGATTCTTAGACAAAACTTGGGAGACTCCTTGATAATAGTATATATAGGAGTTCCCTTCAGGGCTCGGTGGGTTAAAAACCCAACTAGTATCCATGAAGGTGCAGGTTTGATTCCTGGCCTCAATCAGTGGGTTAAGGATTGAGTGATGATATGAGCTGTGGTATAGGTCGAAGACAAGGCTTGGATCTGGTGTTGCCGTGGCTGTGGTGTAGGCCAGCAGCTGTAGCTCCTATTCAGCCCCTAGCCTGGGAACCTCCATATGCTGCGAATGCAACCCTAAAAAGACAAAACAATAATTTAATATATATATATGCATAAATACACACACACGCACACACACACATATATATTATATTCACAGAAATGGAAGCTCCCTGAGGACAGAATTGTCAGTTCAGTTTCTTAGTATATCCTTGGTATCTGGAACTGTGCCCAGCACCTAGAAAGTGCTAAAAAATGTGTGTTGAATGAATGAATATGAGTGTCAGGCTGGTTAACTTTGTACTGATCTCTTAATTTAGATTTGCAGCAACATGGATGGACCTAGGATATATCATACTAAATGAAGCAAGTCAGAGAAAGTTAAATATTATATGAGATCACTTATATGTGGCATCTAAAAAATAATACAAGTGAATCTGTATACGAAACAGACTCACAGACACAGGAAACAAACTTAGGGTTACCAAAGGGGAAAGGGAGCCATGAGGGATAAATTAGGGGTATGGAATTAATATATACACACTACTATATATAAAAGACACAAGCAAGAATGATTTACTATGTAGCATAGTGAACTAGATTCCGTATCTTATAGTTAACCTATAATGCAAAATAATCTGGAAAAAAAAAGCAAAACTAAATCACTTTGTTGTACCCTAAGACTGACACAATATTGAAAATCAACTGTACTGCAATTAAGAAAAGATCATACACAACTCTGTAATCTACCAAACTTTCATTTCAACCTGGAGCATTCCTTTTAGCATTTATTGTAAGGCAGGGCAGGTCTGCTAGTGATTAATTCCTTTTTCATTTTTTGCTGGGATTGTAATAATTTAAAGGATAGTTTTTATTTGAAGAAGAGTTTTGCTGGACATAGAATATTTGTCTGGCAGTTTGGTCTTTTCTTTCAGCACTTTAAATGAGTTATCATCCTTCCTTCTGGCCTTCGTAGTTTCTAATGAAAAATGGGCGATTAAAGTTATTGAGGATCCCTTGTCCATGACGAGTTGCTTCTCTCAGAGGGGTTTTATGGTTTCAGATCTTACATTCAAGTCTTTAACCCATTTCGACTTGATTTTTTGGTCTATGGTAAGAGATGGTGGTCTGTTTTCATTCTTTTGCATGTGGCTGTCCAGTTCTCCCACCACCATTTATTGAAGAGACTTTCCTTTCTCTATTGTATGTTCTTGGTTCACTGGTTCTAGTTAGTGGTCCATAAAGTGAGTTTATTTCTGGGCTCTCACTTCTGTTCCACTGATCAGTGTATCTATTTTATTGCCAATACGATGCTGTTTTATGGGGTGTTGTTGTTGGTGGTGGTTTTTTTCTTTTTAGGGCCATACCCATGGCATATGGAAGTTCCTAGGGGTTGAATCGGAACTGTAGCTGCCAGCCTATGCCATAGCCACAGCAACATGGAATTCAAGCCTTGTCTGTGACTTATACCACAGCTCGTGGCACTGCCAGACTTCCAACCCACTGAGTGAGGCCAGGGATCAAACCTGCATCCCCATGGATACTAGTTGGATTCGTTTCCACTGCACCACAATGGAAACCCCCTAATACCATGCTGTTTTGATTACTGTAGCTTTGAGGTATAACTTGAAATCAGGGAATGTGAGATTTCCAGCTTTGTTCTTTTTTTCTCAGAATTGTTTTTGCTGTTCAGGGTCTTTTGTGGTTCCATACAAATTTTAGGATTTTTTTGTTTTTTTTTCTCTGAAAATTGTTACAGGGATTTGATTAGGGATTGCACTGAATCTGTAGATTGCTTCAATTAACATGGATATTTAAACAATGTTAATCTTTCCAATCCAAGAGCATCAATATCTTCCCATTTCTGTGTCTTCTTCAATTTATTTCAGCAACATCTTATAGTTTTCAGTGTACAAGTAGTCTTTTACCTCCTTGGTTAAATTTATTCCTAGATATTTTACTCTTTTCGTTGTGATTATAAGTGGGATTGTTTTCTTAATTTATCTTTCTGAAGTTTATGTTTAATAAATAGAAATGCACAGATTTTTGTATATTACTTTTGTACACTGCAACTTTATTGTATTCATTTATTATTTTTAATAAGTTTTGGCAGAGGCTTTAGGGTTTTCTAAATACATACAATCATATCATCTGCAAATAGAGACAATTTTCTCAAAGTTTTGTGCACTTTTTTTTTTGGTTTTTTTTTTTTAGGGCTGCACCTGTGGCATATGGAGTTTCCCAAGCTAGGAGTCGAACTGGGGCTACAGCTGCCAGCTTACATCACAGCCACAGCAGTGCCAGATTTTGAGCTACATCTGTGACCTATGCCACAGCTTGTGGCAACTCTGGATCCTTAACCCACTGTGCAAGGCCAAGAATCGAACCCACATCCTGATGGATATTAGTTGGGTTTGTAGCCCACTGAGCAACAAGAACTCCAGTTTTGTGTACTTTTGTCTTCATTTCAAGTAGAAGGGCTCCTTTCAACAGATCTTGTAAGTCATGTTTATGGGTAAAAAATTCCCTCAGCTTTTGTTTTTCTGGAAAAGCCTTTATTTCTCCCAGAACAACTTTGCTGAATACAGTAGTCTTGGCTGATAGTTTTTATCTTTCAATATTTTGAGTATGTCATTCGACTCTCCTGGCCTGCAATTTCTGCTGAGAAATCTACTGAGGGGCTCATGGGCATTCCTTTGTGTTTCCTTTACTGCCCTTTTTTCCCTGACTGCCTTTGAAGTTCTTTCTTTATTATTGACTTTTGATGATTTTAATATAATGTGTCTTGGAGAAGGTCTTTTTACACTGAGATAATTAGGTATTCTATTAGTTTTATGGATGTGTATGGGATGCTTTCAGCTATTATTTCTTTAAATGAGTTCTCTGCTCCCTTCTCCTTCTCTTCTCCTGGGATACCCATTATCCTTTTGGATGAAGTCGGATAATTCTTCTAGCGTTTCTTCATTTTAAAAACATTTTATTCTCTCTCCTTTTTTTGTTTTGTTTCCTTTTGTCTTTTTAGGGCTGCACTCGAGGCATATGGAGGTTCCCAGGCTAGGGGTCTCATCGGAGCTACAGCTGCCAGCCTATGCCACAGCCACAGCAACGCCAGATCCAAGCTGCATCTGTGACCTACACCACAGCTCATGGCAATACTGGATCTTTAACCCATTGAGCGAGGCCAAGAATTGAACCCGCAACCTCATGGTTCCCAGTCGGATTTGTTTCCGCTATATTTGTTTCGGGCTATATCTGAGAATTGGCACTTAACTGAGCTGACTCTGGCTCTATCTGAGAATCAGCACCCCCACTGCCTCTGCTAGAGGTGTTGCTGGTGCCTTGCTGCTGCTGGTGTCCCTGCCAGGGGCACCAGGATGGTGGCTGCCTCACTGTGTCCTGGGTTGCAGGCAGCTGTTACAGGGGTGGAGAGGTAGCAGAGGTGGTAGGCATCTCCACCACACCTGGGGTTCTTGAGCTTGTGGATGTCACTGCTGTGAGCTCGAGGGCTGAAGCCGAAGTGCTGCTGCAGGTGGAGGGACCAGGATTTCTGCTGCCCAGTTCCCTGTGGCCATGTGTACTCACAGTGACCACTATGGAGACACAAATATACTTTCAGTAATATCACCAAATTTCAGAGTCTGGCCCTATTCTTGCTGGCTCAGAAACACCTGGAATGGACCAGATACAGACAAACATGAATGTAACTGAGGTCACCGGGGAAGCATGTGGATAAACCTGGTTGGACTAGATGTTCACATTGTCACATTGAACAATGTATTCTGACCCAACAAATGAAATGTGTAAAGCATGTTACCGGAACACTACTCTTTTAACTGTGTTACTTGGAAAGTAAACTCTTTCCAAGGAGTGTGCAGGTGTAGATAACCTTAAGGTATTCCATGTCCACATGCTCACGTCCCACTTCTCTCCTAGAAACTTATCTGCCCGAGAACTTTCCTACCTTCCCAATACCTCTTTTCCATCTTAAAAAAGAAAGGTTTATTCATTACCCAGCCCAATTCTTACCATGGCACTTGTTCAGCAGAATTAGAGATTAACAAATTGTCTTCAAGTGATTTCACTAATTTATACTTCCACCTAAGAACTGGTCTTGCCAGTCTTTAAAAAATTTTTAACATGATAGGTATGACATGATAACACAATATCATTGTTTTAATATGTATGTCCCTGATTATCTGAGATACTCAGAAAATTTTCACGTCTGCTGACATTCAGTTTTCTTCTGTAAAATTCTTTTTATATTATTGGCCCAATTTTCTTCTGGATTGATGCTGTTCTCTCTTCGACAGTAAGAATTCCTTCTTGTTAGTATTCCTTTGTTGATTACACATATTTGAACATCTGCTCCTAGCATTTGTGATGTCTTTCTTTGCTCATGGAAGATTTTGATGTTCTAAAGTTTTAATGGACTCAAGTTTACCAGAGTTTTCCTTTCTGGTTTATGCTATTTAGTCCTTAGAAATTATTTCCCATACATGGGGAACAAATATATTCCCCTTTATTTATGCCTGAAAATTTTTTGCTTGTTTTTCATATCATTAGGTCTTTACTCTTCCTATCTTTGAGTGTGATGTGAGAGAGAAAAGATAATTGGATTACAGTAGTCTCATCATCAATTTAGTGGTCCTTCTTTTCCTCACTGATTTGTCATGAATCCTCTATCACAAATCTAGTTTTTCTATCCTGTGGGTCTAGTTCTAAGTTTTCTCTCTCTCTCTCTTTTTTTTTTTGTCATTTTGCCTTTTCTAGGGCCACACCCACGGCATATGGAGGTTCCCAGGCTAAGGGTCTAATCAGAGCTGTACCCTCTGGCCTACACCTCAGCCACAGCAAACAGGATCTGAGCCGAGTCTGCGACCTACGCCACAGCCCATGGCAATGCCGGATCCTTAACCCACTGAGCAAGGCCAGGGATCAAACCTGCAACCTCATGGTTCCTAGTCAGATTCGTTAACCACTGAGCCACGATGGGAACTCCCCTTCTAAGTTTTCTATTCTGTTTAATTTGTCTACTCCTATTCCAATACTATAATTTCTTCATTATTGAAGCTTAAAATAAATTTTGACTTTGAGTTGGGCATATCAAAACATCTTTTTTCTCTAAAATTTTTGAGGATCATTTGGTCCTTTGTTTTTCCATATACATATTTTTCCCCTTTTTAAAGTTTTATTGAAGTATACTTGCTTTACAATGTTGTGACAATTCCTGCTGTACCACACAATGATTCAGTTTACACATATACACATCCATTCCTTTTCAGATTCTTGTCTCATACAGATTATCACAGAATATTGGGTAGAGTTCCCTGTGCTATATAGCGGGTTCCCCATTCATATGTGTATATATATATATATATATATATATATATATATATATATATTTTTTTTTTTTTTTAAGAGTTAGTTTTTTTAGAGTTACTGAAACAGCTCTACTGGAATTCTGATTGGTACTGCTTTGAGTTTCCAGATGAATCTGAGCAAATGTGTCATCTTTAAATCATTGAACTTAAGGAGTTCCTGCCGTGGTGCAGCGGAAACAAATCTGACTAGGAACTATGAGGTTTCGGGTTCAATCCCTCGCCTCGCTCAATGGGTTAAGAATCTGGTGTTGCTGTGAGCTGTCGTGTAGGCTGCAGACGAGGCTCAGATCTGGCGTTGCTGTGGCTGTGGCATAGGCCGGCAACTGTAACTCCGATTAGACTCCTAGCCTGGGAACCTCCATATGCCAAGAGTGTAGCCTTAAAAAGCAAAAATAAATAAATAAATAAATAATTGAACTTTTTCCCACCCAAGGATAAGATCTAATTCTCTATTTACTAAGAATATCTTTAACATTTTCCAATGAAGATAGAGTTTTCTAAAAGGTCTTAAGCATCTTTATATCTAAAGAAGAGTTTCTTTTTGCTATAATCAAAAGTTCTTAGGTTTGTTTCTTTGTGCCAGTTTTTAAAAAATGATCACAGGACTTCCCATCGTGGCTCAGTGGTTAATGAATCTGACTATGAGCCATGAGTTTGCGGGGTTGATCTGGCCTTGCTCAGTGGGTTAAGGATCCAGGGTTGCCGTGAGCTGTGGTGTAGGTCTCAGATGCAGCTCAGATCCTGAATTGCTGTAGCTCTGGCGTAGGCCGGCGGCTACAGCTCCGATTGGACCCCTAGCCTGGGAACCTCCATATGCCAAGGGAGCAGCCCTAGAAAAGACAAAAAAAAAAAATCACAAATTCTTCTGCATACCTCCTGTTATGAGGTGGAGTCAGATTCCTTTTGTCTTGACTCTGGGATGAGTTATGCCTTGCTTGTAACCAATAGGTTATGGCAAAAGTGACACCATGTGACTTCTGGGGCTGAGTCAGAAAAGGCCATGGGGCTTCCTCCTGGTTTTCTTGGAATGCTCATTTTCTGAAGGCTGCCTCCTGAGATGTTCTATCTCAGAATCTAGCCACTATGCCGTGAGAAGTGCAAACCTCATGGAGAAGCCATTTAGGTGCTCCAGTCCACAGTCCCAGCTGAACCTGTCCCCCAACCATCTCAGCCCAGACATATGAGTGAAGAGACCACCTTGAAAATACATCCTCCTGATCCAGCTCTTCTAGCCACTCAGGTCACCTTCTGCTGATTGAGACTTCACGGTCAAGTCCCCAGACTTCATGGAGCAGAGAAAAACAATCCTCTCTGAGCCCTTTCCAAAAGTCTGACCCCCAGAATCCATAAGCATAAAAAAGTTTTGTTCTTTTACATGACTCAGTTTGGATGATTTGTTTTACAGCTTCAAGAGACAGAGCAAATGGTCAGGCAGCTTAATTTTATATGCTTACCTTGAATTCAGCAATGGCGCCTTAATACAGTCTCGCAGTTGGTTTGGGTGTCTGTCATCAGAAGTCAGAATGCTTTTTCTCAAAGAATCAGACAGGAAGTATTTCAGGCTTATAGGCCATGTTGTTGTTATTACCACCACTTGGATCTGCTGTTGTAGTGTGAAAGCAGACAGTATGTACAGTGGGCATGGCTGCGGTCCAATCGACCTTCACACAAACAGGTGCTGGCCAGGGACTGTCATTTGACAGCCCGGTTCTGTGTCCATAATCATTTGTTGGTGATTAATGACAGCACCGTTTCTTCCTTTCCAGTACTCAGTCTGAAATTAAGGCATCCATCCTGATTGAGGGCCAAAATTTGTCCTTGGGGGATAAAAAGAATCTAGACACAATAATAATTTGGGGCCTTTTAAAGATCCACAGTACAGGAGTTCCGGCTGTGGCACAGTAGCATCAACAGGGGCTCTGCGGTGCTCGGATGCAGGTTTGATCCCTGACCCAGCACAGTGCCTGAAGGATCCAGTGTTGCTGCAGCATAGTTAGCAAATGCAGCTCAGATCTGATCCCTGGCCTGGGAACTTCATATGCCACAGGGTGGCAAGAAAAGAAAAGAAAGAAAGAAAAAAGAAATAGAAAAAAGATCCACAGGAGGGGGAGGGAGTGGGATGGGCTGGGAATTTGGGGTGAATAGATGCAAACTACTGCCTTTGGAATGGATAAGCAATGGGATCCTGCTGTATAGCACTGGGAACTATGTCTAGTCACTTATGATGGAGCATGATAATGTGAGAAAAAAGAATGTATACATGTATGTGTGACTGGGTCACCTTGCTGTGCAGTAGAAAATTGACAGAACACTGTAAACCAGCTATAATGGAAAAAATAAAAATCATTATAAAATTAAAAAAGAATAGAAAAAGAAAAAAGATCTGCAGTACATAAGCAGATATTCAATTTTCTATGATATAAAAACATGAGTGGTTATTATAGGAAAAGAAAGGTCTTCAGAAGCTCCTTAGGAAAACAATAAAAAAGGAAAAATTTTAGGAATCACTGCTGTAAGGCTAAAAATCTCCAGTGCAATATTGATAGGCTAAGAAAAGCAAGCCACTCTGCCTTGTTACTAATGTTAAACAGGAAGCTTTCATTTGGCCATAGTGGACTCACTAATAGCACACAAACTCCAATAAAGAACAACTATAAAAATGGTATAAAATAATAATATTTTTACAAACCGTTTCAAGGCACGAGAGAACTATCAAGGCAGTGAGGATGTGGAATTGGGGTACTCAGAGAGGTGACATACAGCTGAACTATCTATAGCTCATGTTTTCCCACTGAGTCCTAAGCAACAGCCATGGTAAGAAGCAGAGCTGTGCTGTCAGCACTCACCAAGGGCCGAGGAGACAAAGATAGGAGTCCTTCCAGGGCCAGTAAACATCTCAGACTTTCAGCTGGGATGCTGAAGGACCATACTGTAGGAAAAAGGGCAAACTGGAAACAGACCAGACTAAACAAAGACTGAAACACAGGAATTCCGTCTGTGGTGCAGTGGGTTAAGGATCTGCAGTTGTCTTTGCGGTGGCTTGGGTCACTGCTGAGACACAGGTTGGATCCCCTGGCCCTGTGCAGTGAGTTAAAGATCTAGCATTGCCACAGCCGTGGCATAGGTCACAGCTGTGGCTGGGTTTGCATCCCTGACTGGGGAACTTCATATGCCACAAGCTTGGCCATTTAAAAAAAAAAAAAAAAAGACTGAGAGCTTCTAATTGTAGGGAAACAGCTCTGCCCTGTGCCCTGTAACCTTGCCTGCTTCCACAAAAGCCATCAATATGAGGCTCAACACCAGAGTGGTCCAAGCCTTGGCCAATGACCTTGTGCTCCTCCCAGGACCACATAACATGGGCAGGCTGGTGAGGGGCTGTCACGAGGCTTTTCCCATTTTCCTCTCTGTCGTCTGGGAGACTGGGAGACCACAGGCCGGGTCTCATTGGTCTCTCTGATTCTGAGGACACACATAGCACTTTCCGCCTCTTCCTTTGGGCACAGCTGCAGGCTATAAACTGCCATGCCGCAGGACGGGCTTGGCTCTTCGGCAACGAAGCCCCCCACATGCTGCCTGTCATCTGGTCCCAGAGGGATGCAGGGAACTGACAGATGCAGTCCTGCTCTGAGTAATAAACTAGCTCATCCACTTGGATAGTGTTAAGTCTTCTTATTGCTATGTAACTAATTACCGCAAATCTGGCTTGAAGCAACACAGACTTGTTTTCTCAAAGTGTTTGTGGGGCTGGACTCTGGCACATCTAAACTAGGTCCTCTGCCCAGGGCCTCACAAGGCTGAAATCAGGGTGTTAGCCAGGTTAATTCTTATCTAGAAGCCTCAGAAGGGAGATACCCATTTCCAAGTTCCCTCAGGTTGTTGGCAGAAATCATTTTATTGCAGCCGTGTGACTGAGGTCCCTCTTTCTTGATAGCTGTCAGCCAGACACTGCTCTTAGCCCCTGGGGGCCAGTCTCTGGTTCCTGTCACATGACCCTCTCTGCTGGACCTCTAACACTTCCAATGTCAGATTGGAAAGAAAGTCATTTCTGGAAGGGCCCAGACCTTTGAAGGTATCACCTGATTAGATAAGACCCTCTCAGACAATCTTCCTTTTAACTCAAAAGTCAACACAGTAACCTTTGGAAGGAGAGAATCTGTTACATTCCTAGGTTCTGCCCACACAAAGTATGTTCTCTGATCACAGTAGGATGAGATGGCAAACCAATGACTACTGGGAAATTCACAAATACGTGTTAATTTAACAGTGCACCCCTAAATAACCAATACCCGAAGGAAGAAATCAAAAGGGAAGTCAGAGAATACTTTTGAGGTGAATGAAAATGAAAATACAGCATACCAAAACATACAGGGTGCAGTTAAAGAAATGCTTGGATGGAGATTAGTAGCTGTAAATGCCTATAGCTTAAAAAAAAAAAAAATTAGACGGGGATTCTCAAAACAGCAATCTAACATCTCACCTTAAAACACAGGAAAAAGTAGAGGAAACTAAACTGAAAATATGAATAGCAAGAAAGATAATAAAGATGGGAGGAAATAAATGAAATGGAAAATAGGAAAACAACAGAGAGGATCAATAGAACTGAAAGGTGTTTTTTTGGTTTTTTTTGAAAAGCTCAACAAAGCTTTAGGTAGACTGACCAAAGGAAAAAGAAAGATGACTCAAATAAATAAGAAATAAAAGAGGGGACCTTACTACCAACTGTAAAGAAATAAAAAAGATTACATGAATTATTATGAACAATTGTATGCCCCCCAGATTAGATAACCTAGGTGAAGTGAATAAATAACTAGAAAAATATAAACTATCAAAATTCACTCAAAAGAAAAACTCTGAATTAACCTGTAACAAGTAAAGAGATTAAAGTCGTAATAATAATTTAAAAAAAGCTTTCCACAAGGAAAAGCTCAGAACCGGATGGCTTCGCTTGTGAACCCTACCAAACATTTAAAGAAGAATTAATACCAACCCTTCGTGTCTTATTCAAAAATAGAAGAAGGAGGAACAGTTCTTAACTGAGGTACCTGATTACCCTGATACCCAAATCAGACAAAGACCTCACAAGAAAAAAAATTATAGACCAATATCCATTATGAATATAGATGCAAAAGTCCTTCTCAAAATATTAACACATTGAATCCAGCAACAAACATATAAAACATGATCTACTTGGGTTTGTCTTAGGAATTTAAGGTTGTTTCAACTTATGAAAATCAATGAATGTAAGAAGGCATATTAATAGAAGATGAAAAATAGATGATTATCTCAACTGATGCAGAAGAAAGCATTTGACAAACGTGAACACTCAACAAACGAGAGGTAGAAGGGAACTTAACCTGATAAAGGGCATCTATGGAAAACACCCATAGTGAACATCATCCTTAATGCTGAAAAGTCGAAAGCTTTCCTCATGATGTTAGGAGCAAGGCAAAGATGGCTTTTGCCATTTCTACTTAACATTGTACTGGAGGTTTGAGCAGAGCAATTAGGCAAGGGAAAGAAATAAAGGGCATCCTGATTGGAAAGGAAGACAAGAAGTCTCTGTTAGCAAATGGTATGATCTTTCATATAGAAAATCCTAAAGAATCCACAAAAAATACTCTTAGAGCTAACAAATTCAGAAAGATTGCAGAATACAAAATCAATATACGTCTAAACACTTGCGGTTTGGAGGGCTGAAAATTTCTGATTTCACATGTGCTACAAACCTACAGTAATCAAGACAATTTTGTGTTGGCATAAGGATAGACCTATAGGTCAAGAGTAGAGAACTGAGAGTTCAGAAATAAACCCATACATTTTTGGTCAATTAAATTTTGACAAGGGTGCTATCTTGGGGTTCTTCAGAGCAAAGAACTGATAGGAGATAGATAGATAGATGATAGATAGATAGATAGATAGATAGATAGATAGATAGATAGATAGATAGGGATTTATTAGAAGGAGTTGGTCCTACAATTATGGAGGTTGACAAACCCCAAAGTCTGCAGGGTGAATCAGCAAGCTGCAGACCAAGGAAAGCTGATGGTGGAGGTCCTGTCTGAAGGCCAGCAGGCTAAAGAACAAGGAAGAGCTGGTATTTCAACAGGAGTCCAAAGGTGGGACAAAACCAATGTCCTCATTCAAAAAAAAAAAAAAAAAGGCCATCATTAATAAGTCCACAAATAACAAGTGCTGAAGGGGATATGGAGAAAAGGGAACCCTCCAACACTGTTGGTGGGAATGTAAGCTGGTACAGCTACTATGGAGAACAGTATGGAGGTACCTTAGAAATCTATACATAAAACTACCATATGATCCAACAATCCCACTCTTGGGCATATATCTGGACAAAACTTTCCCTAAAAAAGACACACGCACCTGCATGTTCACTGTAGCTCTGTTCACAATAGCCAAGAGCTGGAAACAACCCAAATGTCAATCGACAGATTAGGAAGATGTGGTATATATACACAATGGAATACAACTCGGCCATAAAAAAGAATGACATAATGCCATTTGCAGCAACATGGATGGAACTGAAGACTCTCATACTAAGTGAGATAAGTCAGAAAGAGAAAGGTAAATACCATATGATATCACTTAACTGGAATTTAATATACAGCACAAATGAACGTTTCCACAGAAAACAAAATCATAGACTTGGAGAATAGACTATTGGCTGCTCTGGGGGAGAGGGAGGGAGTGGGAGGGATCGGGAGCTTGGGGCTAATGGATGCAAACTATTGCTCTTGGAATGGATTTACAAGGAGATCTGCTGTGTAGCACTGAGAACTATGTCTAGATACATCGCAATACAACAATGGGAGGAAAGAGTATGTATACGTGTATGTGTAACTTGGTCCCTATGCTGTACAGCAGAAAAAAAAATAAAAAGATAATAAAATTAAAAAATAGGCAAGAGGAACGTTCTCTCTCTTGGGAGAGGGTGAGCCTTTCTTTGTTCTACTTGGACCTTCAATGAATCAGATGGATGAGAGCAGTCAGCCAGAGGAAATGTTAATCTCATCCAAAAACACCCTCCCAGGAACACCCCTAATAATATTTGATCAAATAACTGGGCACCCCGTCAAGTTGACACATAAACCATCACATGTGCCAAGAAAATTCAATGAGGAATGAATAATCTTTTTGACAAATAATGCTGGGACAATTGGCTATCTACCCACTAAAGTATGTGCTTCATGGCATTCAATTAATGTAATGGATATAATCTATTTACTTTCCTATTTATTTATGTATCTGTTTTCTTAAGTTACATTTTTCTAGAAAGTTTTATTATCTAATCCATGTTTCATTGGCTAAAAAATTTAGATTATCTATATTATAATCTAATCTTATGGTTCCAACTGTCTTATTGTTCTTCATTGCATTTATTTGTGTCGGTTTTTTTCCTTTTCATGTTGTTCAATCTTTCCAATAGTTTGCCTTGTTTCAAAGAACCAAGTTTTGGCTTTGCTGACCCTCTTCCTTTTTTCTATTTAATTTACTCTTTCTTTCTATTATCTTTGGGCTTATTTTGTTGTCATTGCTGCTGTTGTTCTCTGGCTTTATTTGGATGCTTAGTTCATTAATATGAGGGACATTTCCCCCCAACAATTTCATTTCAGGCTATAAAATTTCCTCTAAATACTTTAGTCACATCCCAGAAATACAGCTCTAATTATTGTCCAGTGTTTGTTATCCATTATTTTAAAATGGATTTTCAAATTTTCAATGTTTATTTCTTTTAACCTTGGAAATGTGGATATAACATACATACAGAAAAATGCCAAGGATATTGACAAATTAGCACAAAACTACCAGCCAGGTCAAGACTTAGGACTTGGCCACTTCCCCAAAAGCTCTCCTCAGGTCACTTCTCAATCCCAGCTCTTCTGTCCTCCCCAAAGAGAACCATGATCTTGACCTCTAGCACTGCAATTTAGCGTTTAGCCTGTTTTCCGACTTTATGTAAATGGAATTATTCAATATGCACTATTTTGTAGCTATTGTCTGTGAATTTAATACATAGTTCAGGTTTGTATATTTCTGAATTTTATATAAATGGAATCATACAGTATGTATTTTTTTTGGTATCTATTGTATTTTGGTCCACATTATGTGGGATTCATACACATTATGGCACTTGCCTATAACTCGTTTTCATTTCTTTCTCTTTTTTTCTTCTCTTTTTTGGCCACCCCACAGCATATGGAATTCCCAGGCCAGGGATCAGATGTGAGCCACAGTTGAAACTTATATATACCACAGCTGCAGCAGATCCTTAACCCACTGTGCTGGCCTGGGTATCGAACTTGCATCCCTGGACTCCAAAGATGCCACCGATCCTGTTGTGCCACAGCAAGAATTCCATTCATTTTTATTTCTGTTTAGTATTCTGTTATATGGAAACAGTGCTTTTTTTTAAATCAGTTCTAGCCTTGTTGGACATTAAGTTGTCTTCAGCTTGGTTATTAGCTCTTGCTAAAACTGCTAGTATGAACATTCTTGTCCATGCCTTTCAGTGTAAACCGAATCCCTGCCAATAGCTGACTTTGATCCTCTCTCCTTACTTGCTAGGAATGAGAGGGATGAAGTTAACACTTACTTGAACTGACCAACACATAGATGATTGAAGCCACTCTAAATGGCAGCCTTCTGGGTCCACAAAAACTAAAATAATGGGCCACACGAAGAAGTGGTTGAAGTATCTGGAATCAGGGCTTTGGACCACGTCCCCTCAGCTCCAGAGCAGTGAATAGCCTTGGCAGTCTTTCGGCCACACTGGGACTGGATCCCCATCAACACTGTGCAGCATCAACAGGCTGGGTACACCTGTGGGGTATCTCTCCAGAACAAGGGTCTTCTTTGTGAAAAGAAATACATCTCCTGTTTCTGATAGGAGGCTGGAGTTTGAACTTTAACTTTTGGCCTGGTTTTGAGGGGCTGCAATGAACAAAGAAGGAAGGGGTACTTCTTTTGTTGTTTGCTTGTTTTGTTTCATTTCTAGGGCCATACTTGCAGCACATGGAGGTTCCCAAGCCAGGGGTCGAATCAGAGCTGCAGTTGCCAACCTATACCACAGCCACAGCAGTGTGGAATCTGAGCCAGGTCTGTAATCTACAGCACAGCTCATGGCAACACTGGATCCTTAACCCACTGAGCGAGGCCAGGGATGGAACCCATATCCTCTTGGATACTAGTCGGGTTCTTTACCACTGAGCCACAACAGGAAGTCTGGAAAGGGTACTCCTTTTTCCCAGTTCTCACCTACAGGATGTTATTCTTAACATCTGGGTGTGTTGGAAGGTGGATGGGCTGGCAAAAAAAGCATTGGTAGTAAAAATTGCTCTCATGAGCTATAGCTTGTCACACCTCTGCCAGAAGTGAGGAGTCTAGGAGTCACCTGGAGAAGGGATCATGATGCTACTCTGTGTATCCAGGTCCCAGACTTTATCTTTTTTTTGCCAAATTAAAAAAAAAAAAAAAAGGGTGCTCCTCCTGATTACACCAGTAAAGCATTTTCTTTTTATTTCCTACACTTCTGCAGACTCCCTTGTTAGAAATCTGGCTCAGTCCTGACTAGCATATCAAATGTGTCCAGCTAACAGAAATCTAAAAGACATGAGGAAAGAAAGAAAAACGTACCTCTGAAACAATCTCTCTAAAAAGGCACTTTCTAAATATCTTCAGCTTGGAATTCCTGCTGTGGTACAGTGGGTTGAGAATCTGGCTACAGTGGCTCTGGTCGCCGTGGAGGTGCTGATTCAATCCCTGGCCCAGCACAGCGGGTTAAAGGATCTAATATTTCCACAGCTGTGGCGTAGGTCACAGCTATGGCTTGGATTCAGTCCTTGGCTTGGGAACTTCCCTGTGCTGTGGGCGCAGCCATAAAAAGGAAAAAAAAAAAATCTTCAGCGTCACTCGT